>NC_137635.1:6882372-7314872 GCF_963383615.2 Lipophrys pholis | reverse complement strand
CTCAGTTTGGCTTGAAAACAAAGTGTCTGTGAGCCACAAAGAGAAGAAAATGATGAAAAGGGTTAATAGGGAGGAGATACAAATATTGATAGATTCCAAGTTGGTGGAGATTCACCGATACCAATACCGATATCAGGTCCGATACTCCACGGAGCACCTGTACTCGTTAAAGCTCCGCGACACAACCCAGCGAGGCTCAGTGACGTCTTGCTTCGTAGTCTGCAGGTACTAAGAGAGCCGGAGCAACATCTGCGGTTTGGAGATTCTTTAAAATGAACTAGAACGACAAACGTAAGTCAGGCTGTGAATTATTTTCCGATAAAATATCATGAGGAAGAGAAAGATAGTTTGTACAAACAACAGGAACATCATCACAATTGATATTTGGGACCAGCAGAGTCAGCCTCATCAGCATGTAACGCCGAGACGTGCTACATGCTACATGCTACATGCTAAAGAGTTTTCAGCGCTCACACACAGCGGTGCTACATGCTACATGCTACACATGATTAAGTGTGACTGATAAACTTATTAACAGTGAGTTAATAAATAATAATATTATAATAATAATAATAATAATAAAGGTAAATAACTGAGTTAATAACTAATAATATAATAATAATAAAGTTAAATAACTGAGTTAATAACTAATAATATAATAATAATAATAAAGTTAAATAACAGATGAGTTCAATCCTCAGTTTACAGTTGACGTCACACAGCATCGGCACATATAGAGTATGAATTATGCTTTATTGCATTTAATAAGTACTCGCATCTGTACTCATATCGACAAGTAGCTAAAGGTTAGTACTCATACTTGTACTCTATATATAATTGTAATTGCTCTATATATAACTATGTATAATAGTGTTATCGGTGCATCTGTAGGAACTGGTGAAAGCGTTGAAATGTAAAGGTCAAGCCGATGATTGCTGAATGTTTCATAGACTGCGTATGGCTGTATTCATACACTGTGTGCAGGTAACCGGTACGTGGAGTTTGTATTGTTGGTGAGTTCTAGATGGTTCCATCATGTTCACTAAATGTCTCCCTTTTGTGGGTTTGTGTCGCTGAGGCCCCACATAATCTTCCAGTTAACAATCCAACAGATTTTACTTTTTCTCCTCTCTCTGCCATGTTCCTGTCACCTCTGGGCATTTACCAAGTGATTCATAACACTCTGCAGTCACAGAGGTGTTTCTGGACAATTCCACACACACTTTAGTTTTTCTACCAACTTCGCAGCTTGTTTGTTCCTCTTTGTTTCTTCTCTCACAGCCTCTCCTGTCAGGTTTCCCATGGCTGGTACTGAAATCAGCTTGTCAGACATCAGACTCTGACCGTCACTGAGAGAACAAGGGTGGCAGCATCAGTGTTTAATTAGAGACACACCAATCGGGTTGTTTTTGACTCGTGTGTGTGCAGTACCACTGTCTGGCCAGCGGTGGCACTGCAGCAGCTCTGTGCCTGGTGTTCAGAGGTTCAGGTAAACAAGAGAAGATGTGAACACACAGGTAGCTTATGGGAGTCCAGCCGGGCTGCAGGACTGGTGGAATTCAGCTCCACTTTGTCCAGGTTGTTGGTGAGATAAGCAGGATGTTCTGAGGAATCTGCTGTTTGTATTTTTCTAGCCTCAATGAAGTGAAGGATTCTGCTGCAGAGACGAACCCGCAGGGAGCTGCTGTTTCCTCACATGCTCCCTGAGGTTTGTGTGACAGGGAGTCTTGTCCTGGCTTTGTTTATGTGTGTGTGTGTGAGTGTGTGTGTGGTTGGATGGTGAGATTTTCACCAGCTGTCTTTCGATTTCATCCTTTTGGCCACTCAGCACTTGAATCACTCATTTCAACCAAGTCTGTTTCGGAGGGTGTTTGGTCCCTCTGAGTGGATATTCCCACTGTTTAGCAGTGTGTGTGTGTGTGTGTGTGTGTGTGTGTGTGTGTGTGTGTGTGTGTGTGTGTGTGTGTGTGTGTGTGTGTGTGTGTGTGTGTGTGTGTGTGTGTGTGTGTGTGTGAGCTGATGAACCCCCCCCCCCCCACTCCTCCTAATGTTATCTCACTTCCTCTGGGCCTCTGACAAACCCACCAAACAGGGAGAAAATCGAGCTCTTTATTGGGACGCCTGTCAGGACTCCCCCTGGATTTATGGCCAACAGACAGCGTTTATCACTCAGCCGAGAGGCAGAGCAACAAAAAAAAAAGGAGGGGGGGGCTGAAAGGGAGAATTGGGAAGGAGGAGGGGGGGGGGGGGGGGGGTAAAGGAACATAGTGATCCTGTTCCCCATTTGCATAGAAACAGACTGGAAACCCCTTCTGGAAAAAACTCATGAAATTATGACACAGTTAACATCTTGAACACATTGGAAAGACAAACCAGGGCCTCCGAAGATCTTTGTTGAATTTATTATGTAAACTGTTGAAGATCGGTGAAAATTAATTGCACATTTTTTGCCCGTGTGCAAAAGACAAAGCCGGCGGAATGAACACAAGGTGACAAGGTGCTGAGAGAGAGAGAGAGAGAGAGAGAAGAGAGAGGAGAGAGAGAGAGAGAGAGAGAGAGAGAGAGAGAGAGAGAGAGAGAGGAGAGAGAGAGAGAGAGAGAGAGAGAGAGAGAGAGAGAGAGAGAGAGAGAGAGAGAGAGAGAGAGAGAGAGAGAGAGAGAGAGAGAGAGAGAGAGAGAGAGAGAGAGAGAGAGAGAGAGAGGAGAGAGAGAGAGAGATACTGAGAGATACTGAGAGAGAGAGATACTGAGAGATACTGAGAGAGAGAGAGATACTGAGAGAGAGGTTATGTTATTACTGTGTCTCATGTTCACCAGAGACTTTGACTTTTGCATTTTCTTCCCACTTTGAAAGTGAAGTTGGTGTTTATGTCGTCACTTTGCACTCTGAACCACCAGAAGACCTGCTGTCATCAACGTGTGGATTGTTTGAACCTTTGGACTGGCCTCACGGCGATAGCGGCGGTTTGTCTTTAGAGTCGTTCACGATGTCGACACACGACTCCTGCATGTTATTCTGCAGCGTTAAGTTGGACTATCTATCCTGAATCAGGTTTCCTTCGTCGTGTTTGTAAATGTGACTGAATACTTCTCTGCCAGGATATTGCAGTTTGTCCATCGACCTCGTTCTGCTCAACACAACATGGCAGGAAAACGGAATTTGACACCTGCCTCCACTGAGAGATGAACAGATCAGATAATGACGCCATAAAGCAACTAGTTGTTATGTTATTCGTTTTTTTATGCGACCAGAGTTCAGACTCATCACGTCTCGTTATCGACCCGGAGGAGCAGGAGGAGCAGGAGGATCAGGTTGGTGTTGTTCTCCTGCTGCTGTGGGTCAAAGGTCACTGTGGCCTGTCGGGTTCCAGGAACAAGTTTAGTCTTCAAGTTTGTGTGAAATGAGAAAGATTGTCCTTAAGGAATTCAGTTTGCAGGATTGATGAATTTTGTTTGAAGGTGAAGTTCAAGGTCATGTGACCTCAGAGAAACGGAGTGGAAGGATCCTTCTTAGGCCCCGGCTCCATTCCCACAAAGCAAATCTTCCGTTGTGTTTCAGTGTCTGTTTACACGACGACGGTGGTCAGAGCTGCTGAAAAACGCAGCTTTCTGGAAATGGCTCCCAAGGTGGAACTTTTTGAAAACGCTCCGTGTCGACGGCAGAAACTCTGCTAACGCACGACCGCCACCGGCTGTAGTAACTAGTTCCTCTGCACATGCTCAGTAGAGCCAATCAGAACAAAGTTTCCTCTGTGGTGTCATCACTCCCAGTCCTTATTCTCCTGGGATTTTTATTTTGAAAGTCACCGCAATAACAATCCACCTTGGTCTGGTCATCTGTCCATATTTTGCCATCCATCCATCCATCCATCCATCCATCCATCCATCCATCCATCCATCCATCCATCCATTGTCCACTGCTTATCCGGGGCTGGGTGGCGGAGGCAGCAGTCTAAGCACGGATGCCCAGACTTCCCTCGCCCCATATTTTTCATTTTTGGAAAATAAGAATAAAGAAGAGGTGGACCACCGGTCTGTCAGTCTGCTAAAGGTTTAACTAGCATTGGTGACTGGGCAGGAGGGGGCGTGTCTTTCCATCTCAACACTGCGACGGCTGTAACGGTACCAAGGAACAACCCCGATAATGTCAGATGTTATTGGCAGGAACTATTTATAAAAGGGCCGGAGAGAGAGAGAGTTCACAACCCTTTATTATCTCCCCCTCCCCACTTCCTCTCACCCTCTTCTGTCTCTGTCTGCTGGGAGGATGAATTAGGGACGACAGAACCTCTGGGGGGGGCAGGTTAACGGAGTCATTAACACATGATGATTTAACCGGTTTGATTTACTGTCGTGCTACGATTTTCTGGCATCTTCCGCTTTTCTCTTGTGGATTGGAGGGAAAAGAATTTTCTTTTCCTTTATTCGGGCCCCTGAGGAGTTCCCCTCGGTGAGTTCCTCCTCCCTCCTCCTCACTCCTGCATCTTCTTCTTCCTCCTCCTCCCTCCTCCCTCTTCCATCTTCCTCTTCCTCTTCCTCCTGCTCTCCACACCTTATGTTCAAACCCTCTAATTATTCCTCATTTTCTCTTTTTCCTCCGTCACATCTTCAGTGTTTGTGTGTATTAAGATTTAATGCCCCCAAACAAGCTTTCAGTGTCGCCCCACTGAGAGGCAGCAGGGCGCTCTGCCCCCCCCCACCCTACAACACACACACACACACACACACACACACACACACACACACACACACACACACACACACACACACACACACTGCATTGAGTACCTCTCTAAGCTGATAATGATAAGATGTAGCCCTGATTGTGTTAAGGTGAAGTGTGTGTGTGTGTGTGTGTGTGTGTGTGTGTGTGTGTGTGTGTGTGTGTGTGTGTGTGTGTGTGTGTGTGTGTGTGTGTGTGTGTGTGTGTGTGTGTGTGTGTCAAGCCACATCCCGACCAATCACATCCCACCTACCCCATGGTTCCTGTCTAAGCGGGGGGGGGGCTTCCCACCTGACCATCAGGAATTGGATCATGCAGCATCATGATTGGATTTGATCTTTGATTGACACATTGTCTGCTCCTGCTGTCTCCGTAAGCACCCTGGAGGACGAGGACCGGCAGAGTGTGTCCACACATCTGCATACACACACACACACACACACACACACACACACACACACTGGAAACAAGGGAAACTGGGGCAATAGTTGTAGCACTAATCTTCCCTCTTTCTTTTCTCATATTCTTCTTTCTCCTTTTGGGTTTTTCCTCCCTAAAGCCCTCAGTCAGAGGGAAGACCCCCCCCCCCCCCCCCCCGCTCTGCCCGCAGGCCGTCCCAGTTCACCAACCTGGTGAATAATTAATGCCGGCAGGCCGAGTTGATTAAAATAACACATTGGGTCTCCTTCGCTGAGAAGAGGCGTGATGCTGCTGGTGATGTGGCCACAGCTGAGGGGAGACTTATTCTTCATATTAACTCCCATTAATATTTTATAGGTGCAAGACCATATGAGCCCATATGTGGTTTTTGGGTTATAGCAAGTTTTGTAGGACGTGCGCTTTGGGGGGGAAAAAAAAGGGAAGGGGGTGCGAAACCGCATCAGTTTTATACCGTTAAGATCCCAGCATGCACTGGATTGACGGTTTTAACCTAATGGGAATGAATACGTTTCAAGTGTCTTATTATCCAGCTGAAACTGTGAATTCAAACTGCAACTCTTTAGTTATTACCGCAGGAAATGAGTGACTGTAGTCAAACAGCTCAAGGTTTTATTGAACATTCATGGAGGCAAAATAAGCAATAAAGCAGAGAAGTTCTTTTTCGGTCGCAGTAGAATCTGTGGAACAGAGGATTTATTCACTGTTTGCATTTTGATCTCACGAAAGCCGTTGAGGAAACCCCCTAATGTGAAAAGTCACATTTCAGTAGTGAAACGTCACAGTGGCGTCACGTTTGTTCCAGTTCTGTTCATGTCTTCAGCCCCGTTTTCCATTTCCACCGTTTCAAGTGAAAACACTAAAGTTCCGTTGCGTTTTGCTCCGAGCCTCTGGAGACGCAACTTTCTGAAAACTTCTCCCAAGTCTCAGTGTGAACGGGAGGAAAACTTTACTTTGTTAAAACGCTTCAGCTCCGTTTCTGTAGACGGCGGAAAAGCTGCTTCTGTTTATGCCCACTACGCTGTCGTAAATAGTTCTTCTGCACATGCTCAGGAGAGCCAATCAGAACAAAGTTTCCTTTATTTTGACAGTCACTGCAAAGACAATCCAACTTCATTGTCTGTCTAGTAGAATGTCCGTTTACAGTGCAATGTTCTCTGCCCACGTGTCTTTCGTTTTAATTCAAAAACAAACAACAGCACCCACTAGTGGCCCAACATGAAAACTACATTCTTTTCAGCTGTTCTGGTATTTCTGTGTAAACAAACATTGTTTTTAAGATGTTGCAGCGTTAAATGGGAACATTTTCTGAAACCAAAACGTTAAATCGGTGTGTTTTCACTTTGTCGTCGTGTGAACAGGACCTGACACTTTGTTCCTCATCGTTCACAACGATGAACGTTGACAATCAGTTGTGGCAGGATGTGAGTAACAAAATACAAACTACTGTAATGCACTAGTATTTTGAGATGGTATTTTTTCATGTAGTTTCACTCCCAAAATTCTGTATACTAATATAATATACAAGAATCTATATTTGTTATGTTCAGTGTTTTTTGAATTTCAGTGTTTTGGGGATTTGGTAGTGTTTTCTGAAGTTTGTTGTGTTTTGCAGGGCCAGGCCACCGTATGATTTCATAGTTTCTCGTTAATGTTGTAAAATGTTCGATATATTTTTCAGCCTTTTTAAAAAAACAAAACAAAAAACGTTTTTCTTCAGAATAAATATAAACATGTACCATTGTCCTCCTCCTCTCTCTCTTTGTGTGCATATTCTCTCTCTCTCTCTCTCTCTCTCTCTCTCTCTCTCTCTCTCTCTCTCTCTCTCTCTCTCTCTCTCTCTCTCTCTCTCTCTCTTCATAAAGTTTCAAGATTTGCTGGTGACACATGATGCATGTTGACTGATTCTCTTCTTTAAAGAGGAAACCAATGAGATCACTGTGTGTGTGTGTGTGTGTGTGTGTGTGTGCGTGTGTGTGTGCGTGTGCGTGTGCGTGTGCGTGTGCGTGTGCGTGTGTGTGTGTGTTAATAGTGACAACAAGTGAGGCTCAGAAGGGAAATGGATCCAAGGTTGTTTCTCACTTTCAATGATTTATTCATTCATGACCTTGTTGCATTTTCAATTCTTGCTCGTAAGCATCTTCACTCGTTTCTCCGGAGCGCTGCTTCCTCTCCCTCCGTTTTTCTCTTCGTCTCTGCTTCACGTCTCCCTCCCTTCATCTGCTTCTCCTCATTTCTGCACTGAGCTCTTCCTTTATGTTCTCCCATGTCCCTCTTTCACTGCAGTCATCCTTCGCTCACATTAGGAATTCTGTCGCTGTTGACTCTTTGATGTTTCTATTTTTACACACAGATAGATGTTGAGATGTTTTTACGTTGCAGCTGACCCGCTCCGCTTGTTTTTCTGTGTTGATGCGTGTGTCTAAAGCTGCTTAGCTCAGCAGTTTGCCACAGTTACTTGACCCCAAAAACACTCGCACCTCCACAGGTGAGTTGGAAGTCTATACCTACTATTAATAGGATTACTGCTTGACCTTTGACCCTCCTGGGCCAGCTCGCTAAGTATACAGCATGCACATGATGACTGGAGGATTAATGCCTTGATCCCCGGATCTCTGAAGCTCGTCACCGCCCGGGCGAGCGAGCCAGTGAGCGAGTGAGTGAGCGAGTGAGCGAGTGAGTGAGTGAGCGAGTGAGTGAGTGAGTGAGTGAGCGAGCGAGCGGGTGGGCGGTCGAACGAGCGAGCGAGTGCAGGCAGACATGCAGATCTAGTGATCACACACTCCGATACGCCGGACGCCAACCGACACCGAGTGACAGTTTTATTTTTACAATGAGCTTTCTCTGGGTTGTAGCTCAGGCGGTACTGCCCCAGTCTCCCCCGGCTACCCTGGTCCCTGACCTGGTCCCCCCGGTCCTCCCTGGTCCCCCCAGTCCTCCCTGGTCCCCCCGGTCCTCCCTGGTCCCTCTGGTCCCCCCGGTCCTCCCTGGTCCCCCTGGTCCTCCCGGTCCCTCCTCTCAGAGCGGCGGCTTTACGAGGGTCTGGCTGCAGTAAAAGCACGGGGTTGCAGGGGGGCACAGAAGGCTGTCAGAGAGGAAGTAAATTACACAAATAAAACTCCACACTGGCTCTTAGCCTCCCCCGAGAGAGACACAGAGACCTGGGGGGAGGAGAGAGGAGATATATTTCCTATAACTTCAGAGGGCGAGACAGACAGAAGGAAGAGCGAAGAGGTCAAAGGTCAGGATCTGCCCAGAGTCCGGTGGTCGTAGATGGGAAGAGAGGGAAGGGGAAGAACTGATCCCGGCCTAAGATTTAACCACGTTCCACGAGGAAGAGACGTTCACAGATTCACCATCATTCAACTGTGTTCATGAGCTTTCTGGCAGCTTCCCTCTTTACTGTGGCGCCTGCCGCCTCCTCCCCTCGGCCTCGTGCTCGGCGCCGCGTCACGCCGCCCGTCGCTTTGGGTAACAGGTAATTCTTGCTGTCAGAGATCTGCACCAAGTTCTATTTGTTCTGTTTTTTAACGTCGAGCTGCAGGAGCAGTGGGCAAGTGACCAGCAGGAGGAAGTCGGGTGTGCTTTGTAATGGGCAGACATTATTTTGTAACTTGGCAACATTAACAGTAAGAGGAAACCCGACTCTATAAGAGGGTTTCCGCTACTCAAACAAGGGAGTGAAGAATGGACGTTGGCGCACCACTGCGATGAGTAGTTCATTCATTCAGTCATTCCAATGTGCTGACACATATTTCTCACTTTGTTTTTATCCTCGTCCAACAGTTCCAGGTTTCCATCTAGTATTTATTTCCTCAGCTATCAAAAAGCCAAAGATAACCACATTAACCCAGTGAACACTGAGAAAACTAATCCATCAATATTGAACTCCACGTATTCATGTTAGGAGTAGATCTTCACCAGGACCCAGCCACACAGTGCCAGCGTTTGTAATCTGTAGTGTTTGAGGTCCTTCTATTCGCTGCTCCACCAACCGTGAGCAGGAACACATGAGGCTCCTGAGCTGCTGCCGCCCCGAGTTCTGACTGCAGGCCAGAAGCCGAAGGCCTGCAGTCATGTGACCAGTAAACCTCCTGGCAGCTCGGCATGGCGGCAGACGGCAGAGCGGGTAAGTTGATTATATGGAGTTTTTACCTTCGTTAGAGAGCTAAAGAGACATCGAGTAATCCAGGAAGGAGAAGAATAAGATATAAGAGAAGAGAGAGTCATCATCATAAAAGCATTTTTCAGGTCTGATAACTTTCTGCTGGTGAATAATCTGTTATCAGGTACATTTATAGTCCTGCTGCCATCCATCATCCGTCCATCATCCATCCATCATCCATCCATCCATCCATCCATCCATCCATCCATCCATTCATCCATTCAATGGCCTTGGGCGGCTGGAGACGATCTGTGTCATGTGGGGGTCAGCCATATTGTGTGGGACAACAAAGATATTCTTAATGATACATCTCACTCTGCTCTTTTGCCAGGTGATTGAGTTCTTGGCACAGGGATGGAGGGAGGGAGGGATGGGGGAGGGAGAGCGAGAGGGATGGAGGGATGTACGGTGGGATGCAGGGATGGAGGCTATCCATTGTTATCCCTTTCTCTTTGCTGCATGTTGCTGATGGTGGAGTTCCTGCTGGTGGGTGTCAGTGTGACTTTACATTATTTAGCTCCTTTTTAAGAGTAATTTCATTTCAAGTCTGGTTACATTATCTTAAGGTACACCTTTGAAATGAAACAGAAAGGTCATTTCCATATTCATTGAGTCCTGAGTCGCTGATGGCTCGGCCCAGCCGTCCTCCCGTCCCACTGATTGTTTGCCCTCATCTATTGACTCAGCCTGTTTAATTAGTGAGAAACAACTGACTGTGTGTCTGTTTACAACCTGTGTGCATCTGCGTCCGACTCCCTGCTCAGCTGCAAACAGCAGCTGCACGCCGCTCATTCCGCTATTATTAGGCGGCATCTGCAGAGCCTGAGCTGCGGCCGAGGCAGTGCACACGGCCGTCATTGCATTATTGGCTGCCGTTACTCAGGAGAAGCTGCTCCGACTCAAATTATGATCATTGCTTCAAGTTGAGCCTGGAGCGCTTTGGCTAACGGCCTGAATCTGACCGTCCAATTCAGAACTGCAGTCGTTCAGTGACACGCCTGCAGGGCATCGTGTGTGTCTGCCTGTGCATATGAAGAGATATATAAGATATATGATATATTAGCTGTGAATTCACTTATGAATCCACGTGTGAATTTGCCTCCTTCCCTGTTTGTGTCTCCCTCCAGGACACAATCTGCCCTTGTCTGGCTGCTACGCATGTATTTGCATGCTGCTACACTCTAACACGCTTATTTTATAGGGAATTTCATTTTGGGACAGATGAATGTCAGCAGATCCATTATCCTTTATCTGAACTCCCCAGAGCAGGGAGGAGAAGAGAGTGGATGAAAATGGCTGGATGGATGGATGGATTGAACGTCTGTCCTATGACACATTCCCTGTTAACTGTCATTTTCTGCCCTTCATGAATTATTCACACACAGTTTCTTCACTTGGTCGATGCTATCACCTCTATTGGAAAAGCTCACACTCTTTACATTCTTTCACACCGTGGCGTGTGGCTATAATGGATCTTCATACATCTGTTTTATCACAGCTATTTCAAATCCAGATTTCTTTCACATTCGCGTCTTTTTTTCTTTTCTTGTTCCCATTGTCAGTGTTACTTGGATTACTTTCGATCAAGGGAAGCTCTTATTCCATGTTGCATTTTGCAGTATCAAATGTACTTTAATAGTATTGTCAATAATGATATCACAAAGCAACATACTCAGTAATTTATGGTGCCATTACATCAGTACAGTTTGCAATAAATCAATAAGGATGTGAGTTTCACTGGCTGTGGTACTTTATTGTTATATTGCCTCAATGTGTTGGGGCAGAAAGGCTGTTTGACTGAGCAACACTGCAGGATTTAAGGTGGAAATTCAGTAAGAGGTCACAGGAATGATGATGTGGCACATTTCAGCTTCAGCTCTCACTATGAGGAGACTTGGCTCACTACATGCAGGGTTTCATAAGGAAATAATACAACAAATAAAATAGAATTATTGAACAATCATCATTACATCACGTAGGTTGAGTTGTATTACGCTCACAGCTCGGACACTCCGCAGGATTCACAAGATTCGTCAGTTCTTCGTATTGACCGTATTGTCCTCTGATACAAAAGTCCTCAGGAACGAATGAATTCTGCTTTTTATTACCTTTATTAAGATGATTTAAACCATAAGATATTAATGGTGGGAAGCGAAGAGGGAGGAGAAGAGATTAATAAATGAGATGGGCTGTTTGTGGCTTCGAGGTTTTTCTCTTCATCTCCCCTCAGTTTAACAGAAACTATTGGAGGAAAACACACAAACCCGACGTGTGCCTTGTGGTCAGACAGTCTGGACGTCCTGATGCTTCACGGTGTGACGACTCTGGTTCTCTGCAGGGAAATGACTTTTTTTTTATTCAACATCCAGGAGAAGAAAGTGAAAGGAGAGGGCTGAGGCTGTTTGCAACGTTTTCTAGAGAAAAGGGAACATTTTTGTTACGTTTTGGGGGAAAATGTGAAGCATTTTGTAAATGTGGACTAAAGTCCCAGGTTTGGTCCCACTCATCAGTTCATCAGCTCTGTGTTTTCTCCTCAGACACTCGGCCTGATGGAGATGTGGGATCAAACCACCGTTATTGGAAGACGACTCGCGTTACCAGCCGAACCACAGCAGCTCAATACAAACAATTCATAGTGAGGAGTGAGGAAGTTACACACCACTGGGTTTGTCTCTTCTGTCAATCAGTAAAGATTTAGATTCGATGCTGCCAAAATGCATTATTTGTCCAAAGACATCAAACATACGGCCAGTGGGCCCTAATCGGCCCGCAAGAGGCTCCAATCTGGTCTGAAAAACCAGCCAGCAAAGTGTAGAAACATCAGGAAACGGAGATTTTAAAAAAACCTTAGAAATTAGGAGTAACGACACTGAGATATCAGTGATGCTGCCATGAAAGAAGCTCGCTGGTTGCTTTTAAACTAACCTCAGAGCCACACTGTCAGGGGGAGTTTGTGAAAACACCCAGAATGCAACAGCATAGGAGAAGAACTTTTCACTGTATTTTGCACCAGAAGGTTTCATTAAATTTTCTGCAGGAATTGTTTGGCTTTTGCGAAAATCTCGACACTCACACTCTGCGCCAAGAGAAATAAACAGTTTGAATGTAAAGCTTATCGTGGCTCCATTCCACCGGTCCGGCCCACTTCAGCTGGAATCGTGCCGCGTTAGTAGTTGTACTTGTCCTGAAATGTGTTTGACTCACTGGTGACACGTGATGGACACACTGAGAAATGAAGCTGCATCATAAAGGAAAGTCGCAGAGCAGAGAGGCTGTTTTGACGGGTCCTGCTGGATGATTCTGTTAACTCCTGATGAGCTCTGACACGGCAGGCCTGTTCTCACCCCACCCCACCCCCCACCCCCCCACCCCCCCACACCTTTTTACACATTTTACTGTGGCACCTTTTGCTTATTAAACATGCAAACCCTGATACACAGCGATCCATGCCAAAACACCCCAAGGCGCGCGCGCACACACACACACACACACACACACACACACACACACACACACACACACACACACACACACACACACACACACACACACACACACACACACACACACACACACACACACACACACTTTCTTACATCGTCACTGAAGCTTAGCCTTCAGTTTTACTTTGCAGGGTCTGTTGGCAGCTCGGATGGAAAGACAGGGGAAGCTCCAGAGACGGACGAGTGAGAGAGAAAGAGAAGAAGGGAAGAAAGGGAGGCAGAATGGGGCTCTCCATCATGCTGTCAGTAAGGTGCAGCTTTAGACTTAGCAAGGAATAAAGAGTGTTTTAAAAGGTGCTGCAAGGTGCAGCAGAGATGAATCGGATAAATGACTTCTCTTTCATTCAAAGAGCCCAGCAAGGCCCAGAGCTTCAGTGTGTGTGTGTGTGTGTGTGTGTGTGTGTGTTGCACGTACAAGAGGAGAAAGTGATGCTTCCTGCAGTGTGAGCTTGAGAACGCAGAGTTGTTTCTGGGCCGGCTGATGTTTTTGTTGCTCCTGACACTTTAACATATTATGTTTTTCTGGCTGTTGCCCCTCTCCTTTCACCACCGAGTGGGAAAACTAATGTAGTTCGGAGGAGGCATGTAAAGTGGGACAATGGCTCAAAAAATATTGAATAAGGAGTGAAAGGGAGCGGCGGTCTGAATGACAATAGGCCGGAGCCCAGGGTGAGGACGGATGATGCCGGGGGGAGTAGGTCCAGATTAATGACAGATCTCCACTGGTTAAATATTATCAGCTTTCTTTTTTTATGTATCAGCCCCCCTCCTGTCCTGGTATCACACAGAGAAAGGCAAGATGTGGCCAGCTAATGATCTGCCTCTCTGGGCCATTCTCTTTTTGTACTAGCCCATTTACTTACTGCTCAGTCACTCCCCTCTCCGTGGGCTGACAACACAGATGGTTCGGGTTGCCGTAGCGACGGGCTATGGACGCCATCGGTCCAGAGACTAATCTGCGTGCCTTTATATGGAGTCTTGAATGGTGCTGCAGACATACGCCCGAGTATTTTCCTTCATTTAGCTGAAGTCAGAAGAATAAAAATAAATGAATTGATCCTGACCTGCGAGATTCAAAGTCCCAAAGGTTGTTTTTTTCATGATGCAACAGTGAAAAGAGAAAACATTCGTTTTAAATAGTTTTCTATTTATCAAGAGTCGCCTCATATTATTAATATGAACAAGTACAGAAAGTGATGCTGGGAGATGCAGCCGGTCAACGTCGAAAACAAAACGGTTGTTTTATTCTGTGGGCGTCTGTTTACGCCTCACCGGAGCGCCGGGCCTCGGAACTTTGTGTCACCTAATGTGGAACTTTTTTAAAAGCGCTCGGTACGAACGAACGGAGCCTCAGTCACCTCCCCTAGTTACCTGAAAATTCTCTGGTGATACTTTTAGATGCATGATAAACCGAACTGAATCCATTTTGACACAAACCATTGAAAAAGTACAAACTTGGTAAGCCGGTCCAGGATTTCTTGGGTCTTTGACAGGCTGCAGGTCTGTTTGTTTGAAAGTTTCCGGTTTTTCAGAGTCCTGCCCTCAATATCGCAAGAAACTGTGTAAGAGTGTTGAGCAAGAAGACGTCTGCAGCTTCTGAGTATGAGACGCTGACGTGTTCTGGTGTATGAACCGCCATGTGAGGCCGCTCATATTTTCAGTTCTTCCTCTTTTTTCTTCTTTTTTTTTTTTTGTTTTAAGCCCTGCTGGTGTTTGCGTTTGCATTTCCACCTAAATATGACGGGCGGGACGAGTCGGGCCCGGAGGCCCAGAGGTTGACATTGATATCAGTTTCCACTGTGAAGCAGGAGGTTTTATTCCTGCTGCCTGTGGCTCAGTTGAGTCGACCTTTTGACTGTAAAAAAAAAAAAAAACACAACACAAAGAAAATATGTTGTGATCAGGCAGTTTTGTCCGTCGGTCTTGTTCCTCGGTGCCAAAGTGTCGTTGACCCTTGAGAACCTCCTCTTGTCCGTCCAATTAACTGCTCTCTGTCATTCACCAGCATATGTATTTATACACACACACACGCACATGAGCGGGGCTGCTGGGGGGGGGGGGGGGGGGGGACAGTAGCACAGAGGGTGAGAAGAGGAGGGGGGGGGGGTGTCACCTCCCCTCCTCCTTTTGAAATGCTGATGACTCCTCCTCCCTCACCCTCATCGCTCTGCTCCGCTCTCTTTTAATGTGGCCGAGTCATCCATTCCATTCACACCCCCCCCCCCCCCCCCCCCCCTAAAAGGCCGGGCAATAGGGGCCACGGCGGTAATGACGGCAGGGGTATTTGTCATGCTCTGAGCCGGGGCAGTGTGTTTCCCTCCCCAGGGCCTTTGTTGTCCTCTGATACTCAACTTGCTGGCTAAGCAGAGGATTTCACATGTTTCATTAACGTCTGAAACGTCTCTCACACACAGTCGTACTGACAGTGACATTGTGTGTAGATGCTCTTAAAACTCAATCGACTGGAAACGGCGTCGGTCTTTGGACTCTGGAAAGGTTTTGATCGCCGTACACATGGAAGCTCCAGCCAGGCTGAACGCGCTGTAGCTTTCGCGCTGGGATCCTAGTCGGTGTTGACTTCGTGGTATCAAACTCTACATGAGCGGTGCTGTGGTGTTTAGCCCGACTCGATATCCACTGCATACCAATAACGGTCACTGCCGATCCCGATGATGGTGCAGTGAATGGGCTGTTGCGTTCAAAAGAGTGAGCAGTACTCTAAATCTGAGCTTAGTGTGTATTGTTCCTGGTTTCAGAAAAAGTTGTGTTGTTCTTCTTTACCTTCAAACATAAAGACGCTTTTCGTTTCATCGCAACTAATTTACCCTTGATACACAGTGAAAAGCCAGAACACACACATTCCCAGGAGAGAGCAGCCGGTTGCACACGCACACGCACACGCACACACACACACACACACACACACACACACACACACACACACACACACACACACACACACACACACACACACACACACACACACACACACACACACACACACACACACAGTTTCAATGATGGCTGAAAACACATCCAGCCTGCAGTCCAGCCTCCGTGCGCTCCATGGCACACATTCAGTCACCACAGTGAGCTGCCCGGCCCGGTGCCGGTGTTGGGGGCACCACTCAAGTGGAGGTCAGTCGCCGAGGCGTCATAATGCTCTGGGCTGGGCACAACAAGACCCGGGGCAATCCACTTAAAGCGAACCACTAACCCCCCCCCCCGCCGCTGCCGCCGCCGCCTCTCGTATCCCCTCCGGGAGCCACGAGTGTCACACTTCTGAATGGAAAACAGGAAATTGCTCCTCTGTTGCTCTTGAAAACGTGAAGAGGGAGAGAAGAGGAGGAGGAAAACACTCGGAAGATGAAATTGTTAAATTGGGGAAACATCGGCGAAATCAAGAGCGTGAGAATTTGTTCAGTGGAAAGAAAAGGGTTTGGGGGTTTATTCCACTCTTTCGTTGGTTCTGTGAAGTCGAGTTAATCCAGTGAGGGGAAGGTTAAGAGGATGGATGGAGGAAATACATGCATGGATAATCAGAATGTAGCCGAGCTGTAATCACATCAGTGATGCCAATCTCTGAGTGCTGCGCCTCCATTGGTGGAGTTCGATTCCCTGTCTCCATCTGTCCGTGTGTCGGTGTGCCCTTCAGCTCAAAACGTGAAGCTTTTCTGAAACATAAACGCAACAATGATGTTTTCACTTGAAACGTGGCGTTCAAGTTCCAGGTGGAAAGTAAAAAGCCGCTACACTAATCACCACCACTGGGAGCCTTCAGTAACGCCCCGAACCTCCAGAGGTTCCTCAGGCACCGCCCACTGGCCCACCGCTCTTTTGGCTCAAATCTCCTGCACATGTGGCAAATAAAGACATGTCTTCTTATTCTCCGTTATTGAGGCCAAACAAAGTTTTCCAGCTTTCTTAAATGCTCTGCGATAACTAAACTCACTCGATATTTGGACATTTTCCTAGATGTTAAAATAGTGGAGACAAAATGGAAATCATTACTGCTGACGCGGCACATTAATAAATACACTCTTCTTATCCTAGTCTGACTTTCTGTCCAGCTTTGCATTCGGTGGTGAAATATGAGAGATGCACAGGATATATAGGAACATTTCTATTTCTCAGGGGACGGAGATTCGGCTGTTAGAGAGACATACATCACTGAGGACTTCCTTCACAGTCTGAACTTGTTCTCTCTTCCTGATGTCTCATCTCTTCTTGCTCTTTGTCTCTGCTCCATTCTCTGTCCCTCTTGTCTTTCTTAATAGAATTAGTCCCATGTCCATCCGTATGTACTAAACATCTCCCAGTTTCTGACAGCTAATGGGGGCCATTGCAGGTCCAGGATGACTGATATTGAGATATCCTTCCTCCAGGGTAACATCCATAGCAATTTCCTCTTGATTTTCTGGGTGATGGACTCGTAGCAAAGGAACATAGACCTAATGGTCATTGAGGAGATGAGCTCTCTAACTCAAGACTGCACGATTACAAGCTGTACAATAAGCTAAGTCCCCCCCCCCCCCCCCCCCCCACTGAGGTATTTCCAGAATGCCGCCGGCCACGATGGATTTATGAGTAGGCCATACTTTGGTAAACACCGATGGTGGGCAGCTTTGTCCAAACACCCCCCCGGCTCCCCCCGTGATATAGTGAAGGTCCCCATAAAAAATGGGAAAACCAGGTTACGGCCACCATAGAACCAGGCTAAACAATAAAAGGCTTTATGGGCAGATATAGGCCTGTACCATAAATGCTGGAATCTCCTGTCGGAAGGACATTAAAGGGATAATGATCAGGGGGGGGTTTGAGTGGGTTTGGGGGGGGGGGGGGGGGGGGGTCACAAAGATCCATGCAGCCACTGAGAGGACCTTTTTTTTTTTTTTTTTTTTTAAAGAGAAGACACACAGATGCAGACTGGGGATGTGGAGCTCCGTGGGTCAGAGTTTGTCTGAATCCGGTAGATTGACAGGACGGAGGTGGAAGTGATGCAGCGTTCGTCGATAACTGGAGCTTGTTCTCACATCGAAGGGTCGGGCCCTCATTACACGTTGGCTCGCTGTCGGGAGGCACAGCTGCTGGGTTTGGCTGCCGATGCTTGTACGGGCTGCACAAAACCAGCTGCGCAAACAAACACACACACACACACACACACACACACACACACACACACACACACACACACACACACACACACACACACACACACAGAGTGCAGCCAGGGGAAAGGAGTGGTAGCAGACAGGCCGTGGAGTTTCAGGTAGACTTAAAGGCAAACATGCACCTCAGCACTCGGGCATGAACTCGGTGGAGATTTTCTTCTGACTGGGGAGACGAGGAAGTTTGCTGTTCAAGCTGCAGGAGTCGGGGCGGAGATATGGAGGATTACCAGACTGATCATCGCCGTCGTGGGATAAAGCTGCTGACAAGCAAACAGTCCAGCACATTTTGTCCCTCAACGTCACGGAGAAATGGACATAGGATCACTGTCGCTCGGCACATTAGGACACATTTCAGCTTCCTGGAGTGTTTGCACTCACAATTTCTCTTCCTTTAAATCTCCTTGCTTTGGAGCTTTATCAGGTCACTGAGAAGATTTGAGGAAGATGGAAAGCTTTACTGAGGCTTGCCCCAACTTCTTTATCGTCTGGGCATTAGCCATCTGCTGGCACATGTGCAGGAGTGTGTGTGTGTGTGTGTGTGTGTGTGTGTGTGTGTGTGTGTGTGTGTGTGTGTGTGTGTGTGTGTGTGTGTGTGTGTGTGTGTGTGTGTGTGTGTGTGTGTGTGTGTGTGTGTGTGTGTGTGTGTGTGTGTGTGTGTGTGTGTGTGTGTGTGTGTGGGCATGAGCTCCTATGTTTGTGTAGTAGCCACTAAAGCAGACAGGAACTCTAAAATTAGGCCCAGGTCATTCTAACTCGGACATGTCTGGCTTTATCGTGTCAGCAGATATCTTTGACTCAAGCCAAGTGCCGCCCAGCGACACGGCGGTCCGATCGGTTGTTGTCTAACCCTCAGCCTGGTCAGCGTCCGCAGGCGGCCGGAGCCTCGGCAGACTTTTCCACCACTTTAGGACAATGTGAGTCTGCCTTGTTGTGATTTGACCATCCACTCCTATAAAGACCACACACTGCAGGAAGCCCTGTAACCCGGGGGGATTTATTACAAAAAACAACCCACATCTCCATTGTGCAGCAACACGAGTGTCAGCGGACTGCAGGTTGCAGATGTTGGTGGATCATCTCCAGAAACTGCAAAACGCTCAGCAAAGCTTCTCAGTCATCAACCAAACGGTTGTGTTCTGCTCCGACACTGCCGACCGCTTTGCAGTGAAGGTGTTCCTCCTTCTTTTATCATGCACAATAATCCAAGTGACCAAACAAGCCATTGTTTGTTCTAACCTGTCGGATCGTCTCCTCGGGGAAGGAATGGCGAGGGGGGCACTTTTTACGGCTTCCTCACAGCCCTGATTGGACGGAGAGAGAAGGAGAGTAGTGGCAGTAAAAATAGTTTGACACCCTCAAGGTCCAGCCAGCAATCTCCTCTCCACCCTGGCTCATAAAACTCTTTGAATTCCCCCCTAAAAATCCGTCTCCCACTCTTCCCCACCCCCTCAGGCCTCCGCCCACCTTCTCTGTCTCTTCACTGGACTCTCACTGACGGCTGAGCTGTGAACCAGGGACGTTTTGTTTACCTCTCCTGGTGTCCCTTCATTATGTGTCGTTATGAACCATGTCTTCCTTTGAGCCGTCTGCTTCTGCTTCGATCGAGCCCCTCCATTGGCTGCCTGGACTTTATGCAGCCGCACTTTGAAGCCTGAACCTTCAGAGGCGGCGACTTGGGGGATCGAGGCACAATCTCATTTCTTCCCGGCTTTTCAGTGCCAAAGTACTTTTCCATGTTCTCAGGAGTGTGGCGCTTGTTGATGCTGGAACAAGAAAAGCCACCTGGGCTGCTGTGTTAATGTTAGCTGAGCCTCTTGTGGCTCTCTCTCTCTTTCTTCTCGTTCTTCATATCGGCTTTACATGTCTGTGAAGGTGCACTTCAGAACACCAATGTCTCTTTCTTTTCCTGTTTTTGTGACATCAGTTCTCAAGTATGTCCCAGGACTTGTGTCACTCAGACTGGACACCGTCCAGCACTAAGCCAGGACTCATTTTTCCACTGACGTAATTTAATTCTCCCAATTCTCCAAATGTCTCGCCATAGTCTCCTGTTCCAGTTTCTCTGGACGCCTGTATGAACGAGTCTATATATTAAGCTTATTTCAACCATAATAATGATGCGTCTTGGCCTAAAGATGAATGTTTGGGAGGAAAAAAATCTGTGGGAAAGTGACTTTTTCTCCAGTTAAATCTTGTATTCACCCCTCCCCTAATAAGTAATGATCAACAACCCGTTATCTCTCAGCTTGTTCTGTGCAATCACAGGGTATTACCCCAGGATGAATGCTCTCCCCTTGGAGAAGAAAACAGAGCCTGGAAAATTAGCATTTTCTGACAGCCATTACTCATAGTGCTAATCCTGTCAAGGAATGTGTGTCTGCCACTATCTAATGCAGCGAGGGGTCGCGGCGGCCCAGGCCTGCTCGCTGGCTCTTATCAGGCAGGGTAAACACACTGGGCCTGCTTTAAATAAGTGTCACAGTCGGTGGGGGCGGAGCAGGCCGAGCCCCCCGCCAGGCTCCATGCAGATAATCCCTCTGAAACTGAGTGCTTAGACCCAGCTGTGGTTGGGGGGGGGGGGGGGGTTCCACTAGATAACAATCAATAAAACCACGCTATTCAGAAATGTACAGAAACAGTCCGACAGCTCGCATTGCGAAGAATAAACTGCTTTCAGGAGAGCAGAATGCTAGTTGGTTTTAGTGTCTTAATGATGATGTCGACATTCGTAGTTCTCAGATACAAGCCAGTTTCACATTCGGCGTCTTGAGGCTGTTTGGTCTTTAATCTTCATCATTAGAGATGCATGTGAGCCTCCATCCATCCTCTGGATCACATGGCCAGCACAGCTCAGCACAAGAACAAAACACAACACGAGCCTCATGATGTATTTGTGGCGGAAACGGGACGCCGCTGCTTCATAGCAGAATGTTGTCGTTGCAGCGCCGCCTGAGTTTTCCTTTATGGCAGGGGTCTAAAACTGTTCAGGGGCCACATGGCAGCCCAGAGTCATCGTGGACCGGACCGGTAAAATAGAGCCACAATAAACCTTTAAATTTAAATGTTAGGATTTTCTTTGTTGCGGCGCAGAACGTGATGAAAATGTTTCTATTTTCACAAAATCAAACAATTACTACCAGAATCTCAACATAAAGCATATTTTAATGAAACCTTCTGGTGCAAAATACAGTGAAATGTCCAAAAACCGTCTTTTTACAAACTCCCCCTGACAGCGTGGCTCTGAGGCTGAACGCTAGTTTGCATTTTCTTTTTGTTTGACGAGTTTTAAAGGACGTATCGTCAATATCTCAAGTTGAGTCTCAGGCTCCATTTACACAAAGTGAAAATGCTAAACTTTGGTTGCATCAGTTAACAACCGTGTCAGAGCTACTGAAAACACAACGTATTGAAAATGCTTCGGGTCCGTTATCCGTGTGGATGTTGGAAACATTGCTACTGAGCGGTTCCAACTAGAAGAGCATCGTCTGATACAGGGCCGTCAGACTGAGGTCCTGGAGGTGCCGCCCTGCATGTTCTCCACGTCTCCCTGCTTCAACACAGCTGATTGCAGTGAGCAGCTCCTTATCGGGCTTTAGTGTTGAACTCGGTGATGAACCATCAGGACACTCAGGCGTGTTGAAGAAGGGAGACATTACAAGCATCGTCTAATAAAAGAACATCGTCTAATAGAAGCATCATCTACTGAAAATGACCACAATCTCAACATTAAATCAATTTATATGAGACCTTTTGGTGCAGAATACAGTGAAATCTAAAAATAAAAACTCCTCTAAATCCTATATAACCACGTTGCTTGGAGGCTTGTGGGGCCGGATGGGAGCGTGTTGCCGGTGGGCTTTGGCCCGCGGGCCTGATGTTTGACCCCCCTGCCTCCTCTCAGCTGGGACCGCCGGAACCGACTCACACCCTGCATGTTCATAACAAGTCACAACAATATTGTGTGGAATGTGGCTCAGTAAACTTTGACATTCCTTGACTTTCCTCCAGCTGCATGAAAAGTTAGTTGGAGTTAGTTATTGTGACTTTCCCCAGGTTGTTGAAGCCTCCTGGGTGAGCAAGGTGGGAAATGTTGAATAATGTGGGATGAGAGCGAGTCAGCCAGTGGGTCACCAGGAGGTGAGGCTGCCTACTTCCCTGGGTTCAGGAAAAGTTCAGCCGCATAGCATTAGGCAAATTAGGGAGACAGCGGCTGGGGGAGAAGGAAAAAAATCGGAGGGTAGGGACTGATGAGAACATGGGGGAAAAGGGTCAAATTAGTTGGAAGGAGGAGTCCGGGTGACGCGTAAAGAGACGCGCACTGCCACGGATGTAGAGAGACGCATTCCGCTGCGGCGCTCATCACGTCCACGAAAGATATGAAAGACCAATTACTGAGCTTATATAACTCCACCATGTCCTGAAATACGGTTCTATTTAAAGCTGGGTCCCGGAGAGAGAGGGAGATCCGCGACGGCGGTCCTGAACGGGTTAACCGGAGGAGGAGGAGGAGCGACGCATGAAAGGCTGAGGGAGGAGAAAGAGGAGAAGGAGGCCGGTGGAGGTGGAGCCTGGGATCCTCAGCTGCTGTGCCTTGTCACATTGCTGCAGAACATGAGAGCAGCTCGGTGTTTCTTGGGAAAGATTTAGCTGGAAACCCAAACGCGAGGCGGTGCTGCGCGGTTCTGGACACCGGAGGAGCGCAGCCTGAGGCCGGGGGGGGGGAACCGAGGACACACCGCGACGAGAGCTTCGTTCCTAACGGGACAACCGAGCCGTAATCCAGAGGACAGTCACTCCACAACTCTCCCGTCTGCGTCCCCGGTAGTTATCGACTCGCACCGGGGAGATCCGTCCTCCATCTGCTGGGATTTTATTCACCGTGTGGATTCAGGCTCATCCGGGCCGATAGGACCGCGATTTATCCCTGCTCAAGTTGTTTCCTCATTCCGTTCTGTGTGTGAGTGAGTGAGTGTGTGTTTGTGTGTGTGTATGTCTGCGCCGGACACAATGCAGACTGTTCTTCTAAATTATGTGTTCAAATTGAGCGCAGCCGATTAGGCAGATTTACGCACCAGCGTCTTTTCTTTCTTTTTTTTGTTTTGGGTGCGCACCGCGCCGTGAGAAGATGCCAAATGTTCACATGTTCCCGCTGCGGTTGGATTCCCCACTTTTCCCTCGATTTTGATGCAGTTTCCCCCCCGCGTTTGGCCCCTCTTCGCCGGTGGCGAGTTGAGCACCACAAGGCTCGTGCGTGACAATAGTTGGCGTATTTTCTTTCTCTGTTATTTGATAATATCCCCCCGCTGTCGCCCTGCTCCGTATGATGTATGAGAGTGTGGACGTAGTGGGACTGAATCCCAGCCCGAACCCGTTTTTAATGATGGATTACTACAACCAGAGCAGAGGATGCTTGATCCCGGAGAAAGGACTGGTGCCCGGCGCGCCTCATCCGTACAGCACGTCCATCAGGAACCAGCACTGGAACGGCTCCAATCACTGTAGGTGCCTGATCCTGTCCCTGTCTGTGTGTGTGTTCCATTAATGTTGTCACCAATCTTTAATTCTCACTCTCTACGCACCATAACGCGTCCTGATCAGTCCTGCATGTCATCGCCATCACTCCTGCTTCAGAGCTGCAACATACAGACTTGACCCACTTTCCTCCTCATGTCTGCGCCCAGGTTGTTGTTTTTTTTTTTTTTTCTCCTCTCTCTTCCTGAGAATAAACCTCAGCTCGACTGCAGCAGCAGCAGCAGCTCTGATCCGGGCCACGTTATCCCAAAGCATTTGCGTTCCTGAAATATGCACTTAATACAAGCGAGGTTTTGCAAGCCATGCCAGCGTTAATCAGATCAAACTTTCCTGCCAGTGTTATCCCTGCTCCCCTCTGCTAATCTGGACAGCTGCACCCACAGGCTGCAGCTCTTGAGCAGCACTGGCCTGAGAACTCAACATCTCCTGTCTTTATCAACAGCATGCGCTGCTGAGATAATTCATGTTCAGCCTGAAATGTCTTGTTTTAATAATATTTATTTCTCATTATTTTAAGGTTCACTGCATGATATTTGTGCAGGTTTATTAATAGCATGTCAGTGATTCATGGTGCTTTTGATAATGAGTGAGACTGAGTAATTTGGCCTTCAGGTTTCCTTGGCTGATGTTTCTCAGTATCTGCAGCAATCAGAGTTTTATTGCAACAGCAAAGTACAGCAGGGCCTCGTCTCCCTTCTCCCCTCAAAGGAGCAGCAAGGCACAAAGCTCCGGCAGGCCTTTAGAGAACAGATAGCTCTGTTGTCCTTCACTGCAGAAGGAGCGTAAAAAAGGCAGGAATCTCCACGGGCTCTCAAGGGCCAATTTCCTCCTCGTCTCAGGACTATAGAGCCACAAAGGGAAATTTAAAACAGGAATTTTTTGATGTGTAGCGAGAACAAGAGCAACCAGAAGTATTTTGTTTATCATCATTTTCTCTCATTTGGCTGCTGATTCTTTTGGACAAGAGCAGAAATTCCTGCTGTCAAATCCAACGTGCCACCTTCCTTCTCCCCCCCCCCCCCCCCCCCCCCCCCTTAAAATGAGAAAATATGCGGCGCACTTCACAATATTTGTTGAATTGGTCCAATGAGTGGCTGTAGTGGCAGCATTGATTCAAACCATGTGAGCTTGTCTGAGGGAGACTGTGGGGGTTTGGCCCAGGAAGAGACCTCTGATCCCTCGCTCCACTCCACATTGTTTTGCTCAATGAAGGAATGGCGGGAGGGGGGAGGGGGGGGGGGGGTGTAGCTTAGCTGCTCTTTGCCATACTGCTTGAATGTTATAAAAAATTTAGTGCACAACCAGGGAACATGGGCGACGAGCCCGTTGAGCAGCAGATCAGAGTGTCGTCACGTGGCCTCAGCTTATTGGATCATCGGAGTTGGAAACAAAACGGACAACAGAGGAAGATTTCTTCTTCACCTCCTGCTCTTAAGCAGGAATTCAAAGCAGTCAGGCTGAAAAGCGCGAGACGACCCCAGAAACATCTGTTGGCTTTATCAGTTTCTGAACTTTTTATTTTTTCCTCACAAGCTGGAGCCTCCTGCTCTTCAGCATGTGGCTTTAGAAACAAATTGCTGGTCGCTGTTGTTTTATTTTTTTTATTTTAAAGCTCCTCAGTGCTTTTCTTTTTTTTTGCCCCGTTGTTTTTTTGCCCTCTCTGCTCTGGATCTAAGTATTCATTATAGGCTTTACTGACGGAGTGCACTCTGTGACATTTTGGCAGAAGGGAATGTGGCCTAAAACGGCCTTCTGGGCCCGTTAGGTGGCCGGGCAGGAATCCAGATCGAATGGATGCTTCATCCCCGGTGTCATTGGTTCTTTAGAGATGCTGCCCCTGGAGATGTTTGGAAGGTTTTCTTCTGAGCTCCATCGGCTCTGGTTGGTCCGGTCTGAAGCAAGCGGCTGGTCGTCTGGTTGGTAACGGTGAAAAGGCTCTGGCCGTGCAGATTCAATGCACTGGGTTCTCCAGCCGGAATCCTTCCAGCAGCTACGAGCTCATGCATGAAAGAATGTGCTTGGTCTTGTTCACATGACTGTCACACACTAAAAACTGGGGGTGTGAGGGAGAGTGGGATTGCGTGGTGGACTCCAGCGCTCCGTCGCCCATAGGCCTCTTATTCTTTTCATCTTTCCTCCTTTCTTTCTCGGGCTGTTCTCGGTATAAAGAAACGGGCCACCAGGGATTTCCATAGAGCTCATAGGAGGCCGAGCACGCAGAGCAAGCTGCTGCTCGTTTCCCTTGTGAAGACGAGCGATGCCAAGTGGGCTACATGAGCAGTGTGTGTCTGAAGGGCAAGTGACTGGCAGCTTAATCTGACTCATGTGGTATTTAAGTGCGGAAGTCCTTTGCTTAGCGGGAGACGAGGCCCAAGAAAAAACAGATGGTGTTTTATTGTTTCTCGGTGCAATGGACTGTAAGAGCAGGATCCATTTTCAGTGATGTTGACGGGGGAGGGTCCAGGGAGAAAATAAGTTTGAAATTTGGTGCGTGTGTGTGAGAGAAGCATCAAGTTTCTCTTCTGCCTTTTTTTTTTTATTTCTGTGTGCATTTCTCATTTGACAAATCTTGAAAAATGGGGGGGGGGGGGAAACAGTCTTGGAAGAGGCCAGTTTAATTTAATTCATTAGAGGTTGACAATCGCCTGTAAAAGCAGAATTAAACCAAATGTGCTTTCTTGACCATTAAGGATTTCTTAAGAGGCTCCATACAATTTTACTCCAGTGCAATGATCTGATTCTAAACATTCAATGTTCCCAACCTGTCTATTATTTCTTACCTGGTGGGCCTTGATGTTATGGCTGATGAAAGAAGTTTCTTTGCTGTGAGGCTTCGTTGGTGCAGGCAGGATGGATGGACGGAGCTGAGGCAAGTTCCTGTGTTCTTCCAGGGGGATGGAAGCATCAGGGCGGCTCCTTATTGCACCACGTCTGCCCCCTTTCAGCCAGCAGCGACAGTGATTTAGTGTGTGTGTGTGTGTGTGTTGGTGAGAGAGAGATCAGTGTGTCCAGGGGAACACGCCTGCTTTCACCTTCAGGTGAACATCAATAACACATTTTGTCATCAAGGTATGTTTGCAATGGTGAAGGGGTGAGTGGAGTTCAGCAGCTCTCCTGGGAAGAGCCGCAGGGCAGCGTTTCACAACCTGCCATCACTCGCTCCCAAAACAGCACCTTACCACCAACCTCCAAAGCTGTTGCTGCTTTTTCCTCCTTTTCTTTTCCTAAATGCAACTCATAGTTTACTAAATAGAGCAGGACCTTCACCCTGCTGAAGGTTACTGGGAGCGGCCCAGGCTGCATTGGATGGTGGCCGTTCTGAGCTGTAATGAAGGTGTAATGAAGGTGTGTGTCGTCACCTTGAATGCTGGCAGGCCAAAGCCTCTAACACACAAACACAGATAAAGCTGAGTGGCAGCTTTGATCTGCTCTCGGTGGCGTGAGGCGGCATATTGAGTTTATCAGGGGGTGAGAGTTATTTTTATCTTTTTGGTGTGTGTGTGTGTGTGTGTGTGTGTGTCTACACACTCAGGCCCCACTGATGGGCCTCAGCTTGTTTGTAGAGAGAATTAGCTGGAGGCATCAGTCAGTGTACTGTACAGCGGTTTAGTTTGACACTAAATCCCCCGGCCAGGCTGGTGTTCACTGCAGACGGAAAAGGTCCAGGCAGTGCCATTGATTCATCAGGGCTTAAAGAAGGCAGCTGATTGCAGACCTTGTGACAATAGGGCCATAATCTCACTATCAATAATTACATTCTGCTGGATGTATGTCCTGTTACGCCCTGGCACGGCGGTGGGAGGGAGACCAGGACTCCTCAGGTTAAGGGGGTTCACCCCTCTAAAATATTCATAGCTTCTTCATTTAAATCAATTCGGCTCTGGAGGCGCAGTCGAGCGTCAACTGTCAGAAATTGAGCTGCGCCTGTTGTAATCACTTCTTTACTTATCTCTACAGATGGCTTGTTCGCAATGGGCTCTGCTTGGCTAACTCCACAGCTCTCTCTCTCTCCCCCTCTCTCTCTCTCTCTGTCCTTCTCATCTCTCCATCCCATCTCCATGTTTTATCCCCGCCCTCCCGTAATGGAACACACATAAATTCATCGGGGTATTGAACCACGGACATTCATCACCCCAGAATTCATCTGCGAGGCATTTCCATTCCCAAAGTGTCTCCTTTTCTTTCTTTCTTTCTCTCTCTCTCTCTCTCTCTCTCTCTCTCTCTCTCTCTCTCTCTCTCTCTCTCTCTCGCTCTCTTTCATTCTCCACGGTGGCATCCTCGGCGTGGCAGGCCTGAGCAGGGCAGTCAGTGTCACGATTAATCTTTAATGCTCGCCTGCCCTAATTTTTCCTCATATTTTCCAAGATTTCCTGCCCCCGACCCCCACCCCCTCTTTTTTTCCCCCCAACATCCACTATATATAGAGTGATTACATGGAGCGTTGCCTTGTTTCATCAGTTGTGGAGGAATACTGGCTGCCTCTGCCTCTCCTGTGTACACACACACACACACACACACACACACACACACACACACACACACACTCGGACTGTTGCTTCCTCCCTCCGGGGATCCGTGTTCACCTCGAGGAGCTCGGGTGCCACAGTGGACTGCTCTCTTATTTTGACAGCGGGACGACCAAGAAAATAGGGTAGAGGTTAGTGTGCTAAAAATACAGGAGCTTGGCAGTTCTTCCTGGGCAGAAAATAGCTCTGTGTTGCTGTCGTCTCTGGTGGTGTTGTTCACTGAGAGAGAGAGAGAGAGGTGAATCACTCAAACTAAACCGTGTTTATCACGTGCACTCGAAAAAACATCCCTGTGGTGACAACGGTGCTTTTAATAAGCAGCAGTGCCGCTCCTGAGAAAGACGACTCAGTGTTTCACCTGATCTCACTGAGTAATACCTGGAGTCTTTCTTTCTTTCTTCATTTCACTTGGTGTCGGTGTCTCAACAGGCCCGGGGGTCTGCAGGATGACTGCGCCCTTCTCTATGTCTTGATTTATGGAGGCATGTTGAGAAACCTTAGAGATCCAGGTTGTGTGTCGTGGGCTGGGTTTGGCTCGGTCTGCTCCGTCCAGCCTGCAGACGGAGGAGCTGGGACCGTCTGGACGCCTCCTCCTCCTCCTCCTCCTCCTCTCTGTCTCCCACAGCCGCTTTGAATCATTTCATTTCGTTCTGTTCCTCCGACATTTGAGTCTTAAACACCCACCTGGGACCAGGATGAAATGGACTGGAGGTGAGACGGAGGGGCGGAGTGCTGGATGGTGATGGATAGGACGGCGAGTTTGGCTGGAAGAGGCAGACGAGCTCGGGTTACCCCCCCCCCCAAATAACCTTGTTTGTGATATGTTTATGCATTGTGCGGTGGAGAGATGGATCTGAACACGTGTAGGTTAAGAGAGGTGACGAGTCGAGGCCCAGAGCGACTGAATGGAGGCTCTGTGTTTCCAGGGAGGGGCTCTGATATCAAGCTGCCTCTTTTCAAAGAGGGGAGAGAAGGAATGAGATCTTCCGCTCTCCTCGCTGTACTGTGTAGCTGCTGCTGGTACTTGGTCCTCGAAGGGTTAAAAGCTGGAGGACAGAAAGAAAAACGAGTCTTTTCTCTTTGGGTGAAACACAAAGTCTGGGCTGCTGGTGGGGAGCTCGGTGATGCTGCGTCAGACTGCTGATGGAGAAGTCCGTCGCTGTGCAGGACTTCGAGTGGAGAGGACACATTCTGTTATTCCATGAGATTTCTGGCAGGAGCCTGAAGAAGGCTTTATATAGTCGACGAGAAACGTCAGGGAAAAGGAGGAAGAGCAGGAAGAGGAGAGAGCCCACTAAAAGTGCGTTTTAACTGACTTCCAGTCCTGTTGCACAATAAGTTAGTCGCTCTGGGATTAAAAAAAGAATTCGACCCAGTGCTGAGTGAGGGTCTGTGCCCTCCTCTTCCTCGCGCCGGAGCTGACTAATGGAAAAGGTGACAGTGGTTTGAACTGGAGTGGTCAGGCTCCTCTGCTGCTCGCCGTGCCGCTTGGTGGCTCCGCCCTCCGCCGGACGTGGGAAACCTTCTGCACTGTGGCGGCTCCACAATAGAGCTGGATTATTGTTACGGGGCTGTCAGCACCTCTCAGCTGAGAGAAAATGAGAGAGAGGGAGGGAAGGGGCTCCAGGAGAGCTGGCATTTTCTAACCATAATCTCTGTGGAGACTTTCAGCCGGTTTAATGTCATTTTTAGGCTTTTGGATTTTTTTTGTCTCCCCGTTTTCAAACGGCAAGATATGGCGAGCAAAGAGAAAACCAAATGAAGGGCTGGAACCGAGCGAGAGGCAGCTTTGGCTCTGTGACTGATATTATTAGTGTTGTAGTGCCACTGATAGAGACTTGGCCTTCATCCACTGGCTGCCAACAGGCCAGAGTGGGCGAATCGACTGTGGTACTGAATGACCTACATCCCCGTCCTATTTAACACTTTACAGCTTTCTTTATCTTGCCCATCATTTAAGCTTTACCGGCGTAGCAGCAACTGCCTCAGCCGAGTTCCAGCCACCGACACCATCCAGCCGTCTTCAGGTCCTCAGTCCAGCGGAGGAGGAGACGCTGAAGCGTCATCTTGCTTTTCACCGAGTGCTTCGCGTGCAAATGTGCTGCTTCTGGTGACAGTCGAACGAACACGGTCCCACTCACCCTCCTTGAACTGTGAATTATGGATTGGATGTAATGCAGCGATTAGACACACACACACACGCACCGCAGGGTGTGTGTGTGTGTGTGTGTCGAGGTGCCCTCCTGCTCTTAGTCGGTTTTTCGACATTCGTCAAGAGAAGAAATCTGCCTTTCATGGCTGTAATCCCCAACGCCGGGAAGACCTGGGAATCTTGGTCAGCTGACGTTAAAAGAAGCGGTGGAAGGTGGAAAGGAGCTGCGGAGAGGTTGTAGTCCGCCTCCCGCTCCACCCCGCATCCCCTGCAAAGCCTGCTGGGGCTCCCCCTGGGCTTGACGTCTCCACCCCACCTGCCCCGGCCGCCCGGCGGGGGGCCGCATCACGGAGCTGGCCTACTTCACACTGTTTGATGTGCAGGAGGAGAAGCTGGCGGCGGCCTGGCAGGCAGAGAGAAGCCCTTGATGCCGGGGTTGGAGAGGTGGAGCAGGCATCAGTGGAGAGGCTTAATAACTGTATTAACATCGGAGGCTCCCCCAGGACGCACGCCTACACAGCTGGAGCGGCGAGGAGGCGGAGCTTCTCTCACTGCTCACGCTCTGGCCTCATTTCTCTCAGCGCTCTCTCGCTCTCTCTCTCTCGCTCTCTCTCTCTCTCCGGCTCCATTTACTGTCATTTTCAAGTCAAAACATATTAAACTAGCTAATTAAACACAAAAGCCCTTTTCCCCTCCACCGTTTGTCGTCTGTGTTGCTTATTTCATCCATTTCCACACAACGTGGATGTTCTCTATGACCTCCTCTTTCTAATGTCTCATCATCTTGTCCCCTCGACTCTTTTATTGTTGCTCTCCTGCTGCTGCTATTCATTTCTGACTGACATTAGTTTCTCTAAATGTCTCTTCTCATCACACCAGATTAAAAAAAACAAAAAAAAAACTCATATCAAATTAAACCCCAAATTAAACGTACCGTACTCCCTCCTCACCTGTGTGCCACTATTCATGACAGTCCGCTCATCCATTGAATTATGCATTGAATACTGTTGAATAATTGATGGTCCCACTTAGCGTAATGGACAGAGTTAACTGGGATTGCTGTGCGTTGCTGTTGCAGTGAAACTGGGTCGCAACAAGCAGGGCCTGGTCGCAACGGGACCCGGGGTCACCGGGCCGGCCGGGCTTAACTTGACCCGTGTGTGTGTGTGTACACACACATGAAGACCGACATGCTTTCTTTTTAACCCCCAGCATTCGATAGACATGCTTACACTCACCGATGAGACGTGCTTCAACCACACACACACACACACACACACACACCTACCAAAGAAGCATCTGACTTTACATTAAAAAAGGAAATGTTTACAGAAACATTTTTTTTTTAATCAAGTATTATGAAGGTTTTAGTTGAGTAAATTAAAATGAATTAAGTTCAAATATTCCAACTGACGTACTGATTTAATCCTGTTTTGAAAATAACTCTCGGTTGTTTCATAGAAACAAAAGTGATAGAGAAGAAAACGGAGCTGCTTTTGTTAAAAAAAGAAATTGTAAGGTAAAAGTAACTGTCCAAGAGTACCATTTTTATCAATGTCGGAAAATCTTCATAATTCAACTCGAAATGCCCATTTGATGAAGCCTCACCGCAGTGAATCATGAAGATGAATCAGAAAATGTTTGTTGAAGGACGTTTACTCCAGAAATGAGTCGTACTCGTCGTTCCACCTGGTTTAAAGACGGTTTTGTTCATATTTCTATCGTGTGTGAAATGTGCCCAGACTACAAGGAGCCTGTCATTGGATAACTTTCTATCAACAATACTTCTGACTGGTTTTCATCCCGTTTTTATTAGTGGACAAAAGTGTAAATTATTTCCATCTTAGTTTTCATGCCCAAGCTTTTGTTTGAATCTCGTTAAGTCGGGTCCAAACGTATCGTCACGAAAACTCCAGAACTTTATGTCCTAAGCAACAGTTAGATTTCAGCCGAGAGCAACTGATGAACCAGTAAAAGAAAAGTGAAAATTAAACAAACGGAGGTGCTTGAAACATTTGTAGAGGTGCTTTCATGTAGGGGTGGGTACAGAATTCTGTACTTTTATATTAACTGACTGAATCCCCTTAAATCAAACGGTACAATTTTCGGTACCTAAACATCCTTGTGACTGACGCAGTGGAAGAGAAGGAGATTTTCCGAGCCGGACTTGAACACAACATCGCACACGAGCATAATGACGTCAGCCGCTGCATGATTCAGAGGACGAAACATGACGGAGGGAAAACGCTCGAGAGGCTGGGCTTTTCAAAACGCCGTGCCGATTAAGCTCGCTGCAATATTCGTGAGGCGAAGTGCGCGGCCAGCGGCGAGAATACTTCTAATCTGAGGAAGATCCTGGTTTGGATTTTACTAAAGGCTGAAGAGTGCACAATTTGACAGTCTCGGGTCTACCGTCACAGATCTACAGCTCTACTGTCACAAAGTTTCCAGAGAGGAAATGAACAGGAGGAGCTTGTTTTTAATATGAGCATGATTAAGAAAAAGTACTGCCTAGTTGTAGTTAAGTTTTTATGCTGTAGAAATTTGTGAAACTGCGACGTTACAATACAAACAGTTTAATGTATTAAGAAATGAATATATTAAATAGAAAATGTCCATATTTTATCATCACATAAATACACAAAAGTACAGAGAACTGGTACCGTTTATCGGTTCAAAGGTGAAAGGTTCCATCTCGAACAGCCTCGAAGAAACTCTGCAGCACTTTAACAAAATGTTCCTTCAAATGTAAATCGCAGCTTTTTTGAGTTGTGTGAAAGAGGTTTTTTTTTGTTTAAACCAACACCGTAGGGAAAGATCAACATCGTCTCACTAAAACCAGCCGACTGACTGGTGAGCCGCCATATCACAGGAAATGATGTGTGTTTTGTGTGTTGTGTGTGTGTGTGTGTGTGTGTGTGTGTGTGTGTGTGTGTGTGTGTGTGTGTGTGTGTGTGTGTGTGTGTTGCGATCAAATGGCTCCCCCCAGGCTACAGTGAAAGGTCAGGATCCATGCAGGAAATTAGTGTCTGCAGAAACACACACACACACACACACACACACACACACACACACACACACACACACACACACACACACACACACACACACACACACACACACACACACACACACACACGGAGCAAGGGGAAAAGCATGTCCTACATTAAATTCTGGGAGCATCCCACTGCACTCCTCTCGTCAGCCATTCGTCCTGAGCACGGAGCCTAATGTCCCTATTGACAAGCACCTCCGTTTTTTAAATTTTTTTTTTATCTTTGCATTAGCACTGACACGCAAGACAAATGAGTCTGCCTCTTCCCGCCCACCCGCTCACCTCTCGCTCTGCCCAAATCTTCCACTAAGGAGCCCCCTGACACGGCGGCAGCAGACATCTAAATCAAGCCAGCGTCATCACTCATCATTAGGAGGAGCAGCAGAAGGCCAGGCTTCCAGAGGGAAGTGTGAAGAGCTGCTTCTGAAACGCTCCGTGTCTTCAGCCGGGATTCAAACAAAACATTGAGGACTCGTCGGCTTGTGGTGTGACTTTCTGCAGGACAAAAGAGGAACGATATTAAAGTTCATTTCTTGAACTGAACGTGGGGTTTTGTGGCGTTATCTTGGCTCACCCTCGTCTCCGTGACACTTCAACTGGAAATGCATCGTTTTTGTGTTTTTGTTGAAGGAAAGTTTCACGTTTACACAGTGATGTTTTAAAAACTCTGTTAACACGGAAACTCTGGAAAAGAGGAAGTTTTCATGTTGGGCCACTAGTGGGTGCTGTTTCTATTTGTAATTAAACCACACGCGTTCTCTGCGCCATAAACATTAATACTGGCGAGTATTTTAGTGGACAGACGGAAGTGGGATTGTTATTATGGTGACTGTCAAAATAAAAGTACCAAGTCCAGGAGAATAAGGACAGAGTCATGACACCACGGAGGAAACTTTGTTCTGACCGGCTCTACCGAGCATGCCGAGAAGCAGCGTTTCAGAAAAGTCGTGTTTTCCTCCGTCTACACGATGACGGAGTCGGGTCGTGCTGAAAAAGTTGCTTTCAGTGGCTCCAAGCGCCGTTGTCGTGTAAACAGACACCAAAGGTACATGGAAAGGTTTTCACGTTGAATCAGACACCAAAAAGTTCTGCCTGATGAACATGTGGCTCTGCCGCCTGTCACTTCCTGTCTGGCTGCCAGATTATCCCACGTTACCTGGTGAATAGAGGCGAGACGATGGACGGCAGGAAACGTTCGTGTCTATCAAAGATGAATTCGAGGAACAGAGTTGAGGGTCCAGTGCAGGGAAATGATCCGAGCTTAGTTAATTAACAGAGCAGGAGAGGAAACGTCGTCCATCGATAAGCCAATATTTGTATCTTAGTGATGGCGGGCAGAGCGATCCTCTCCGTGAGCAGAGCTCCACTCCTGCTATTCTAAATATGCCGGCTGTCTCGGAGGCATGTTTTAGACACTTTAACCCTTGTCCTGACCCAGTAACCCCCTGGAGTTCCCGCCACCGCCGAGCTCTTTAGCGGTCTCGTGACAGGATAATAGCTCGCCTGCTGCCTCCTCTCGGTCAAATCCCTTCACTCACGTCCAACAGGAACCCTAACGTCGGTGCTGGGAGCTCATTTATGAAGGAAACTGTTGTCATTCTGCTCCTGGGGTCCGGTGGAAGACTGCACTCCAGTCCGGTGGGGCTTGAAGGCAAAGGTAAATTACTCACGAGTTCAACTATTAGCTGCAACTCGTGTTGACGAGCACATGAAGCGACGGCCCTAAAGGCTTTCTGGGTTTTAAGGGAAACGGCACATTATTTAGCATCAGTGAACACACACATATCGCCCGCTCCAGTCACGCACATGCTTTCACCAGCGACCTCGCCCCCACTTCCACTGTCACGCTGCTGCTCTGAGGCTGAGGAGATCAAACCCTCCTAATCTATTCCTCTGTGATTGACTATTGTGTTCTCCTGGGGGAGGAGGGGGAGGAGGGGAAAGGGAGAACATGGGTGGAGAGAGGCACTTTAACATGACAAAGCCTGTCCCCGGTGATCCTCTCTTTTCTAACTCGATCCTTGTGAGCTCTTCTCTTTCTTCCTCCTCTCTTGATCCCTTGTTCCCCTCTCTCCTCCTCCCAGCCGCTCCAAGTCTACTTCAGCCCTCTAATGCAAATCGCTCCTTTAGCGGCCTTCATATTTATGACCCCTCTCCTCCACTGTCGAATATGCGCTTAAGAACAGCGGGCCTCAGATCCTGCCAGTCACTGTGGATTAGAGCGTCAATGGGCAGATAACCTCTCTGTTCGACCGACTGCAGAGCAAACACTTCAGCATTCATGAAGGTCCTTTGGCCTCCAAACACTGTGTGGCACTGGGCCCAGCAGAGATGAATGGGCTCTGGTTAATGTGTATGTGGGCTTGTGTGAAGTGCATTTTCCATTATTCCTTCACCTGCGATTGTTTTTAAACGCCGAGGGCGGAAATGTGTTCACAACCTGCCTAATTTAAGTCATGTGTCCCGAAAGCTTTTGACTGTAATGTTCATAAAAGATGTCTGGGGTTTTGCTCTTTTCATGCTAATTTCAGGGTCACGGGACTATTTTCAAGCCTCTGACCCTTCAACTCCTGACGACTGGGTTCTTGTAATGTTGTTGACCTTCATTTTTATGAGAATAGAGGGACTTGAGTCCTTTTGGGCTGCTGCTCTGTTGCTCCGGGGCTTTAGAAGAAGCTTCCAGTCCGACTGACTCTGAGGCCCGGGTGCTGCCGTGTCCCGCCGCTGACTTCTAATACGAGTGAGGAGTGTAACTCGGCTGCACGTGTAGAAAACGGCACGCACAATTCCATAATTACCCGTCGCAGGCTCTCCGTTAAGGAGGGTTTTAATGTTTCATGAAGCCATTTTCACAGTGGAAGCACAACCATTAGAGAAGAGCTTGCTGAAGGCCGAGCTCTCGCTCGTGTTACGACCTTGATCTGGAATCGTGTCGTGAGGCTGCAGCTGCCAGTTGTTCTGTCCGACGTTTTAATTCACTGCCAGAGTTGACAAAGGGAGGCGACGCTGCGGCTTCTTTTCCTACTTTGAGGAGTGTGTCTGGGAGCAAACATGGCGGCATGCAGGACTTTTATTTGAAATGTTTATTTTGTACCTCGCAGTTCTCTCTCTCTCTCTCTCTCTCTCTCTCTCTCTCTCTCTCTCTCTCTCTCTCTCTCTCTCTCTCTCTCTCTCTCTCTCTCTCTCTCTCTCTCTCTCTCTCTCTCTCTCTCTCTCTCTCTCTCTCTCTCTCTCTCTCTCTCTCTCTCTCTCTCTCTCTCTCTCTCTCTCTCTCTCTCTCTCTCTCTCTCCCTCCACGCTCCGCCCTGCTCTCTCGCCCTCTGCCTCCTAATCTAGGTCAGGCGTGATACTCAGCTGATGGTATGCGTCTGCTGAATGCGTGTGATCAGCTTGTGAATAAAAGTAGCAGATCTAACATTCATTATGTGGATTAACGGTCCAAAGCTCTTTTATGGGCGAAGATCTGATCGTGCCCGTTTGCATTCCCCACTTAGACATTTCAAGTGAAAACAGGATGTTTTTGTTCACAGTTTACACGGCAACGGAACAGAAACGCTGTTAACAGGGAATAATAGAACATAAACATTGGGAGTACATGGACATTCATATGGACGGTTCCACCTTGGGAGACGGTTTTCAAAAAGTATTCCGTGGCTCCGAGCACGGTTGTCATGGAAACGCAATGGAAGTTAAGCGTGTTCACTTAGACGTTAAACGGAGTCTCACTCTCTGCATAAAGCACACGGCAACTGTTCATGACAATGTAGGAACAACATGATTGCAACTCTACATTCAGAGCGTTACTGATTTCAACCGTCTTCAAACTGCCTTGGCAGAATGTTGACCATCAACGATACCAAAGCTTCTCTTTTTTACAGAAGTGCTCATCAAAACTTGAGGGTTACACCGTATGTAGAAAATCTACAAATAGACTCATTCTCAAAACCACAGCATATCTATATCTCTATATCTATATCTATATCTATATATCTGTGTGTGTTAATCCTGGTGGGAATGTTTGTGACAGATTTCTATAGTTACCTCGAAGGAACTAATGCTTGATATACAATAAAATCCTTGCCTTCAAGTATTGCAACTAATTTTGTATTTTTCTGGAAAAACTTTTTTCCAGTTAATTATACATTAATTTGTTCCAGCAAAACACTCCAAGAGCTTCAATAGATTTCTACTGGTGATCTCATCTGTGTGTGTGTGTGTGTGTGAGTGTGTGAGTGAGTGAGTGAGTGAGTGAGTGAGTGAGTGAGTGAGTGAGTGAGTGAGTGAGTGTGTGCTTTCAGCACAGAAACAACCAACAGCACCCACCAGTGGACCAACATGAGAACTACATCATTTTCAAAACGTTGCCATGAAATGCGAAACTTTTCTGAAATGAAAAATACCAAAATGGTGGTTTTTCACTTGAACTGTTGTCATGGAAACGAGGTCTAAATGGCCTGAACATGTGAGCGTGTGACTGTTTGTTTCAGTCGTAAAGTTTTTATCTGCTTTTCCTTCTTCGGATGAATGTTCTTCTTCCACTCAGTCTTTCACCGTGTTGGTGTCTCACATGTTACAGGCTGCTGAAGTTCACCACGGCGCGCTGTGCCACCTCCTGGCATCCTCTGACCCCCCCCTCCCAGCTCATGCCAAATACCTCCACTCACCCCAGGGCAGGTGCCAGGTCGCGTGGTGCCAGTGTCAGTCATCAGGCTCAGACAGCTGCTGGGTAGAGTTACACCGTGTTGCTCACGCTCGCCGCGGCGCCATGTTGCCCGGGATTTTGTGCTTCTGCAGTGAGCGAGCCGTCTCTGGATACTTTCAGATGTGTTTGTCTTGTGCTCAATTAGATCCTTACACATTAGCAGAGCCTGGAGAATTTATGAAATGCATTTGTGCTGCAGATGCCCCTTTGTGTTCCCTGTTTGCCAAGAGACTGGCGATGAGCTGTACTCAAAGCGGCGACCATGGCTAACAGAGTCTTCGCTCAAAGTCCGCCCCCTGCCGGCCTCACCTTTGCCATCTGTTCAACCAATCGCTGCCCCTCCCCTCCCCCACCCACGCTGCAGTTTGTCCACACATGTTCTCAGTTCTGTCTCCATTTGCCGGGGAAGCGGTGATAGGAAAACCTGGTGTGTTGTTGTTCCAGAGGCCTGGCAGCGCTGAGAGGGAAGTTGTCTGATAAAAACCAGGCCTGACCCAGACCACAACATGCTGACGTTCACACGGCCAAGAGATATCGCGCAGCGTGCGCTCAGAGTCCGTGTGCATGTTTTCGTTTAGCATCGCCAAGAAACAACTGGAAATATGCATTCCTTTATTCACCTTCACATTTATACCTGGAACAAAGCCTGGGCTCACACACACGTGAAGATCTCATAGATAATCTAAGACTGAGTGCAGCTCGGTGTTTTCCCTCCTCTGGGCCAAGAAAAACAAGCCCGTTTCCTGGCGTGGAGAAAAGCCTCCTCGCCCTGCTCCTCCTCGCCCTGCTCCGCCTTGCCCTTCGGCCTCTGCCCAGACCCTCATCTATCACACACACATCTGTGTGTTTTTCTTGCCGTAACACTCTGGATGGGGGAGTTCTGCAGCCCCAGTCTGGAAGACGATCCATCAAAACGTGTTGGTGGCCTTCAGACGCGGCGCAAAATGCAAACTGGGTTCTGTCACGTCGATGTCTGCTTGCTCTGCAAAATGAGAAAATCTGCAATGGCTGCAAAACAACTGGCTGTCACTCGTCTGAAGTTTCGACCAACGTGACCTCTTCTCAAGTGGAACTGATCCGTCATTTACTTCAGAAAATGATATTACAATCAGACTAATCTCCTTAAGTCTGCTCCTTTTTTTTTAACACTGGGAGAATCACAATGTCATATTTTGACAAATCATTCGTCTTTTCAAAGTGATTATTCTCAAATGCTGTTGCACAACACTGCAGATGTATTCTGATTATTTTGAGATTTGTCAGTGACAGAACTGTAAATGTTCTCTGTAGCTCCATCTTCCTCTGCTTCCTCTTCTTTCTGAGGGATGATGGACGATCCTGAGTAATGTTTCTGCCAATTAAATATTAAAAGATCTTGTTTGGGTTTCCTGTTTTAAAGACTAAAGTCTCAAACTGAAATCGTCCACAAATCCTTGGCTGTTTCTACTCCAATGTGAATGTTTTTGGATTTCCTTCGTCTCCCATGTCGATAAACAGAAAACATTGAGATGTGGATCAACGTAGGACATGTTGGCTGAGCAACAGCAGGGAGATTTATCCAAAGCAGAATTAGTCACAGTGAGTGATTATAGTTGGCTATTGCTGCGGCTATAGTTCTTATTGGATTTGTGAGCTGCCAGTCTTTTCCCATCACTATGAGGACGGATCGGAGGTGACGTCTGGACACACTGACGGAGGGTTCAGACCACAAAAACACCAGAGAGTGCATGAGAGCAGGTTAGTTGTAAAGAGTAGGAGGAGGAGAAGGTGGAGCTCAATCAGAGGAACTGGTGGGAATATGAAGATCAAGGTGAAAAGAGTCGGAGGAGGGCTGGATTCAGTTAGAGTGAATATCTGAATGTGGGACCCCCCCCCCCTCTCTCTCTGTGTTTTCACTTATGCCTGTGTGCTCCCCCCCCCTCTCTCCCTCTCTTGTTCACACTCTGTGTTTGAACACAAACACTCCCCACCTCTTCTCTCCCTCACAGCTGTCGGACTCGTGCACGCCCGTGGTCATGTGATCGTGCACGCTCACCCGCCCTCACCCCGGCTCGTGTTGCGATGGCGTGCGCGGCTCTGGGTGTCAGTAATCAGTGCAAAGGCGTCGAGCGGAGCCGAGTTTATTTGGAGCGAGGAGCTGTTATGACGCTCCGTCAGAGAATGGCAGGATTTCCCTGTAAGCAAGGAAACGGTCCCAGTTCCCCTTTCGGTAATTGAAGAGTGCTGACACAGCATTCCCCTACTTGTGTGTGTCACTTTCCTGACGCTGAGCCACATTCCTCACATGGAGGCTGAATATTTCTTACAACTCCAGTACTTCGCCTGGTGATGCCCTCCTCTGCTCACTTGGTGTGTTTGACTGCAACTGTTGCTGCAGGTCGTTTGTGTTCATGATGCAGTTTCCCAGGGTTCTGTGTGGCGGGTTCTGTGTGGCGGGTTCTGTGAGGCTGGTTCTGTGAGGCTGGTTCTGTGAGGCAGGTTCCATCCCGGGGCTGTTTCATTCACCGTCCCACTTCATTATTTTAAGGCACTCCAAAGCCTGTGGTCTGTCTGGAATCCTGAACTCGGTGTGGAAAGACAAATGGGACTATATGCTCTTCCTGCTATGCCACACATGCTTGTTCATGTGCAGATAATCTACTGGAAGCCGGAGAACACGACGGTTCATGAGGACGATTCAACAATGTGGAAGATTGTTGAGGCTCTTCCTTTATTTCTCTGTCTGCAGCCCCTCTGCCTTCTTCTGTTTCTGCAGCTCTCTTCAGCACAGTGCAGCCGGCCTGCTAATGCAGTTAGCCTCCTCTAATGATGGTGAAATCTCATTAATATGCTTCACAGCTGGACCAGTAACCAGTGGGGATGAAGGTAATCAAATCTCCCAGGACTAACCTAGAGCTGAACCTCAGGAGCCGCTTCAGCAGGCTGCCCAGTGTGTGTGTGTGTGTGTGTGTGTGTGTGTGTGTGTGTGTGTGTGTGTGTGTGTGTGTGTGTGTGTGTGTGTGTGTGTGTGTGTGTGTGTGTGTGTGTGTGTGTGTGTGTGTGTGTGTGTGTGTGTGTGTGTGTGTGATGCTTTTGAAGTGCTGATGTTAGCCAGGCTATTTCCTGTCAGGACTACAGCTCAGGATAGTTCATCATCAGAATAGATTTCATTTTGGTCTCGTGCATATTTGTCCATTTAAGTCTCGTCATGCTATAATTGCTTAAGGAGGATGTGGCTGCGACGCCCGGCCGTCGCTCTGAGTGCACTTGTGGCTCATGATGTATGCAAAGTGAATTTGAAGAGCGGCATTACAGACCACTCACACTTGAACTTAATTAAATCACCAATGCTTTGGCTCTGAGTCCAAGAACATCACACTACATTAAGTTATTAAGACATCTGGGGGTTTTGAGAAGGGGGGGGGGGGTTACATGCACACACACTTACATTCAGATGCACACAAACACACTTTGTCTATAAATTAAAGCAGAGATGAAAGTAAGTTAAATCAAGACACTTTGGTATATTCATCACTCAGAGAACTAACTAATGGCCGAGTGGCCTCATAGTTTGCACACCAATCACAATAAGTGGCTTATTTTTTTAATAAATTATAGAATTAGCATCTTGTTGTATGCAGTTGGAGGAAGTTTGATGTGACTGAACTCTGCTGCTTCCTGTCTCTGCGGCGTCGGGCCTGTTTCTGCTGGTATCACCTGACAGTCGGTGCTGTTTGTTCCTGAAGCGGCGACTGGTCTGACAGCATGCCGGGCGCCACACTTTGATTCAGCCTGGTGTCTGCTGAACAACAACTGCTGTGACCATATGCTCCCCCCCCCCCCCCCCCCCCCCCCCCCACCCCCACCCCCACCACCACCACCACCAAACTACAACAGACCTCTTACTGCTCAGTTTTTGGTTTGAAAGCAGCATTTCCATAGTTGCTGGTTCTTCACGGCAAATAGTGTTATTGTCTATTCATCTGCGCTCCGCCTTGGATAAAGGAATGATATTCTAGCCGTAGCCTGAGTATTGGTTACCGCGGCCACTCTGCGGGCTCTGGAGGGGCTCTGGTCTGAAAACCCTGCCAGACGCACACATTTTCAGCGTTAACATGTTAACATGGAGGGAAGCTCTCCAGGCGAGTGTGAGTCAGATCCTCCAGTGTTTGCGTGTATGATTTTCATTTTTTCTTCATGCATCACACAAAAGGCAGTGTTGTAAGATGGTTGGTGTTGATCAGAGCTTGGATGCATGCTGGTGTTGAATAATGGCTGAGGGAGGGCTGCTGAGGCCTAAGTAGCTCCGTCCTGCCTGCCTCTCGGCCCACAGGCCTGCCATTGTTTTGCTTCATGCCTCAGCTTGACGAGGCTCCAGAAGCTCGCCATTGTATTTAATTACAGTCGCCAGCCCCTCACAGACTCTTGTCCTTGTGTCCCAGATTTCCATGGGTGCTCTCATTAAGAGTGTGTGTGCGTGTGTGTGTGTGTGTGTGTGTGTGTGTGTGTGTGTGTGTGTGTGTGTGTGTGTGTGTGTGTGTGTGTGTGTGTGTGTGTGTGTGTGTGTGTGTGTGTGTGTGTGTGTGTGTGTGTGTGTGTGTGTGTGTGTGTGTGTGTGTGTGTGTGTGCAGGAAAGCCCCTTCACCCTGCTTACATGTAGGCAAAGATGCAACTTCTGTGTTTATGTGTGTGTTTGTGGAAACATGGTGTTTCTAATGAACGCAGCTTCAACGTGGATGAATAGCTCTGTGGCCACTAATAATGGAGGACCGTAATCAGTCCACATCAAGTGAGGCGGAGGAGAGCAGCAAACTGTGTGTTTTCTTTTTGCTAATGAGAAAGTATGCCCTGTTACGTAAGGGCCGCTCTATTTAGGTTTAATTTGTTTGACATGAGTGTGGTGACTGTGGCCCAGTGGCATCGGCAGAGACGGCTCATAATGACGCCAATAACACGGCAATAAACAGTGAAGGGCAGGCTCTCCTCCCGCCTGCACTCTGTCCTTCTCAGATTCACTGTGAGCAACTCTGTAACCTCCCGCGCTCAAATACTGTGTCCTCATATTCCTCCTGGAACACAGCGGGGCGGGAAACACTCCAGACTTCTGTAAACTAAGACTTTCCTCTGCAAAAAGAAGACTTCTGCTTTTCATTGCTTATGAATCCAAACAATCACTATGATAAATTCACAAAACGTATTCAATCAGGAATCCCCCGATGGTGTTGGACAGAGTATATACCAGCTGAGATTTACTGCCGGCCCCGTCCACTTCACCCAAAACTACCTTTTTTCTGTCCATGTGTCCATGTGACACCGAAACTACTCAAAACAATGTAGTTCACATGCCAGGCCTATAGGTGCCGCTGTAACCCTGCCACAGAAATACACTAAAAACAGAGAAGACAGGGAGCATGGAAAACCAGACAAATCAGACTCATGGCCTTATTAATCCAAATATCTTCTGCAGCTCCACCTGGAGGAAGCAGTCCGCCATTGTTGTCAAGTGACGTCACGCAGACGGTCATGTGGTTTTCTGGTCTAGAGGTGGAGCGATGACATCATCGTTTTCATCAAATGTGCGTCTTGCTTGTTGACACGTCAAAGTCGCGTTTTCAAATTTCTCCACTCTGGAACCCGTTTTAAAAAAGAATAACTCTTTCAGCTCCTAAAACGCAGCACCGTGTGGCTGATCGGACAAATACCATGTGGTGACATTAAACAGCGTTGTTTCAGGGCCAGACTGTGCACCACAGCGCCACCATGAGGGTGGCATAGCTCAGTTGGTAGAGCGGTCGTCTCCCAATCGGAAGGTTGCAGGTTCGATTGCCATCTCTGCATGCCTCCATGTCCTTGGGCAGGACACTGAACCCCATTGCAGTGACAGCGCCTTGCACGGCTGCAGCCTCCAATGGTGTGTGAATGTGTGTGTGTGAGTGGATGTAGTGGATGTGTGTAAATCGCTTTGGTGCTGTTGTCAGCGAACAGGCGCTCTATAAGTTAGTCCATTTATTTATCATGACTCCCAGTCCAGGTTCTCCTGGCCTGGCTCGCTGACTACAGAGTGTTCAGCGTTTCTGAAACCAAGACATAAAAACAATTCGTTTTCACCTGAGACGTTGTAAGCCCCCCCCTCCCCCCGGACTCCTATTGGCCAGTTTACCCGGAGCACTCCTGGAGGCGGCTGCCAGTGTGAAAGTGGAATAAGACATCTGCACCTCATAAATGACACGTGTTAATGTCCTCTGATTGGATATCACTCCAAGGTGTCGCCCTGCCAGCTTTATTACTGTGTAGCTTAACTGTCCCGGTCACCTGAAACCCGGCTGGACTGGCGGAGTGTTTCCTGACAGCAGAGAACCGGCCGCCACATTCTGCCGCCGCGACCCTGTCTTATTATTTTTCCAGGAAGCCTTGAACATGCGTATTTGTTCATCGGGTCGGTTTATTTTGGTTGTACTGAATGTAATCTTTCCCTCTCACCATCTGCTGCACACACACACACACACACACACACACACACACACACACACACACACACACACACACACACACACACACACACACACACACACACACACACACACACACACACACACACTGGCAGAATGGCTCAGATCCTCCAGTTTCGGCGGCGTGCAGCGCGCCGCTCTCAGCTGTGTCCGATGTGAGGAGGATGTTTGTTGTCTGGGGAGCCGTGGCGTCACGTGGACCTGCTTCACACTACGGTCCTGCTGAACCAGCCCACTGAAGATAAATATAGGTGGATTATTTACGCTCAGGCACTGTGATGCAGGTTGCCGCTGAGCCTCTTGCCAACCCTCCAAATCCCTCTGTTGAGTTGACAGCAGGCAGAGCCAGGCACACTTACATATCCTGTTCTCATTCCCACATGGTGCCACAGCGCAGAGTATTCAGAGTACACGTCGTTTTGTATCTCAAATGAAACTTGAAAGCATAACCCAGGCTTTTTCTCTTCAATCCTAGACTGGTACGATGATGGAGCAGATTTCATTAAAGAGGGGAAACGTCACTAGAATGGTTGGTCAAACAGCCTAAATAATGCTGAGACTGAGAAGTATTCCCTTCAAAACACCAATAAAATGTCAGAGGCTGTATGGTACTTCAGTTTTTCTCCTCTGAGGATTTAAGCATCATTCTTCTCCTGACATTAAACTTTGATATGATAATGGAATAACAACCAATAACCTAATCACAACCCATACATAATAATAGCCAATAATGTAGTAAGGGCCTATAGTATAATAACTACCAATGGTACACTAATCATGACCTATAATTTTATTAAAGAATAAATAAATTGCAAAAATAACAAATAATGGCATAACAACTAATAGCAGAATAATCAGCTTTTATTGGGACTTTGAAGAGTTGCACTGAAAGGTTTGTCTTTATCCTTTATCTTGAGTTTTATAATCTGCTGGTGTATTCAGAATAAAAACCATCATGTTATAATCTGTTTAAAAAAACAGCTCGTAAATCCGTCTTTGTCAGATTAAGACAAGAATACTGTGCATTTCTGTTCAGCTATAGTAAATAAAACCTTTAACAATGCACCCAGGGGTCATGTAGAGTCGAAGGAGAGCAGCATTAGAATAGCGCGGAAGCCTCTCTGCAATCTAAAACTCACACAAGCTCCTTTTCTTCAGCAGAAAATGAAAAAAGTAAAGCCTGACAAGGAGCTTGTCTTTGTTTGTGGGATCCTTGTGTAAAAGGGCCTAAAGGCCGTGCGTTTGCAAGCAGGGATTATCCACTTAGTTGGTCAACTAAAGGTCACAGGGTGAAGGTCTGCCCTGTGAATGTATGTTTTTATATTTGATTAAAGAGCCGTGTTTTGTAACACACAGGATATTGAGGTCAAAGTCCAATACATATTGCATGAAGGCAGGTTACTTGCTCATAATCCCCGGGCACTTTGTTTACCACGTACAAGCGTGGCTCGCCCATAAAAAGACTCTGTGTTGTTTGGTTTGTCGTCCCCTGATGAAGCAAGAGTGTATAAAACCTGCTGTTTGTTTGTGTGATTGTGAATAAGTAAAAAAAAAAAAAAAGAGAGAGAGAACGAGATGAAAAGAGTTTAAAAAGACCTGGTTTTCTCGGTCGGAAGCGCTCGGCAGTGTGTGTTGCTCCTCACTGCTCCGGCTTGCACATGATTCATCTTTTAATACTTTGAAGTACTGCAACTTGAAAAGGCTGCTCAATTTAAAAATAAAGGCACAACTCCAGGCCTTGTATCAGAGAAACAAACCTTTCTTTGAACCCTGCCAGCATTTCAGCCTTTTGCTGTAACACACACACACACACACACACACACACACACACACACACACGAACAAGACCTAATTGAAGCAGTAAATAGGGCGCTGCAGAGGCTGGATTTATTGGCGCTTTGATGATCCCGGTGCGTGGGGAAGCGTTTGCTCTTTGAAGGCGTTTGGCGGAGCTCCTCCTGAAGTGGCTGATCTGAGAACACCTGATCCAGACGTGTCGTCCTCACGTTCTCTGATGCTCTTTCAAACACGCTGCGAGGCAGGGAGCAAGTTCCCCTTCTGGTGATTCGTATTTGATGTTGTCAACTGTGTTTGTGTGTGTGTGTGTGTGTGTGTGTGTGTGTGTGTGTGTGTGTGTGTGTGTGTGTGTATCGATTAGTGCTGACTGTCTGCTCCACCTGATGCTGCTCTCTAACGGCCGGTCGCTCTGTCCTCTCCACAGCGATAGAGACCCAGAGCACCAGCTCGGAGGAGATCGTGCCCAGCCCGCCCTCGCCGCCGCCGCCGCCCCGCGTCTACAAGCCCTGCTTTGTGTGCCAGGACAAGTCCTCGGGGTACCACTATGGTGTCAGCGCCTGCGAGGGCTGCAAGGTGAGACTGCCGCTCCTCCTCTGAATCTGCCAAGCAAGCAAGATGCTCGTCAATCTTGGCGCCTTCACGCCATCTTGCGCCGGGAACAAAAGCCTCACATGGTGGAAATGATAAGTCTCGTCATTTCTGAGTATTTCACACCCTCGTGGATTTTCTCTGTGTTTAATGCTGGAATTTGATATTGGAAACGGGTCAAAAGTCTCTTTCTGTGTAGAATCATTGGCTGTAATCTGCGGCGCTGTGCTTTAGTCTGATAATGGAACTGCTGAGGCCTCTGGAACGTTGCCTGTGAGCGCGGCACCTTGATAAGTTGTTGTTGTCTTGTTCTCTTAGTGGAGTTTGTCGTCTGTTCAGGTCCATTGTTGTTGCTCCTCGTATCTCCTCTGCTGACGTGGTCACGTCGCCGTCACGCCGCTATCAATACAGCTGAGGAGGCGACGATAGTGACGATAGTAACGTGAATAGTTTTCCTCCTGGGAGGATAGAGGATGAGGAGAGGCTGGATGAAGACAGGCTAGGTGGCTGCAGGAGCGGCGGCTGGAGATTTCAGAATTTGGGGGAGAAAATAAATCCTGTAAAATATACTATACATGTTGTTATTTCTAATTGATAGATATATGTCTAGTTTGTGGCTATATATATTTAGTATTGTATCATATGGATTTGTTTCTCATGAGAATTGCTCAAATTTAGCTTCTCACACCTCCACTGGCCTGGTCACACCTCCGATCTATTCCCTAAAGACTGTTTCATAATGAAATCTATATTTTATGGTTCTGTGTCAAATATACTTTAAATCCTGGGGGGGGGGGGGTATGTAAAGGGAAGAGAGGAATGCAGACGAAGGGATTGAAAGGTATAAAATAGAGGGAGTGAGAGAACAGAGAGAGCAGCAGGGAGGTCTGGAGGGGCAGCAGATCAGGACAGGGGTGAACCCGGTGACTCCAGAGAGAAAGAGACCGGGGGGAAGGGAGGTGAGGGAAGAATGTGCCGATGGAGGAGGGCAGCTACACACACACACACACACACACACACACACACACACACACACACACACACACACACACGGCCTGTTTACAGTTATCAATGAAACTCAAGCCGCTTCCCAAAGTAAATAAACGCTGACGCTGCGTCGCTGAAGATCCTCGGTGACTCGGAGATCTTCACCTTCACTGGAACCAAAACAAGAGTTGAGACACGACCAGTAGGATCCATGGTGATAAAAGCAGCTGCTGGTTGCACTTTTAATGAAGACTAACAAACGGGTCAGTGACGTCAGTAGTTTTCAGACGGTGACCAGGACTCCGGCCCGGCGGCAGGTTGTCACTCAGAACTCATTGCTTCTCCTTGTTCTACTGCCTTTTCCTCCAGTCGATCAACATGAGTGCTGGAGATGAGAACTGATGAGATTTGTAGGATTCGGTTCTTCATCGATTCTCATCTGGAAAAAGAAAACCTGCAGTATGAAGAGCAGATTCACTCTGAAAACACGACCGTCATTCAAAGTTCTCGCTGCTGTGAACCAGTCTTGCATGTCGGTCACATTTCCTCCCTTTGATGAAAAATCCGCGTTGCAGGTTTTGCAAGTTACCATGTTGTCGTCCTCTTTCCTGAAACGGAACCAAACTTCCGAGGGTTTTTTTCTAGTTGTGCGCCGTGTTTCCTGCTGGCTGCTCTGGTGAATGACGTCATTCTCGCCCACGGGAATCCATGAAGGGTTAGAGCGACCGGTGCCACCGTGTCACTCCGTCTCGGATCCCGTTTACACAACATTTAAAGTGAAAACGCCTCATTTTTATGTTTTCATTTCAGAGAACTTTTATTTTTACTCACCAAAGTTTTAAAAACGGTGTTCGTTTACATGGGAATTTTTTAAAACCTGCATTTTCAGTGTCTCTGAGCACCATTGTCGTGGAATCAAACACCAAAACGTCTTCTAAACGGGCCTCAGTCCACAGCTGCAGGTTGTTTTATGAAGTGGTGCTTGTGAACTTTGACCCCAGCCTCCGTTATCTCCACTACAGCCTCCGTCTGTGTTCATATCTCCTTTTTTTTTTTTTTTTCCAGAGGCGCTTCCACAGAATAAACTCTGACTTGATCTGCGAAGGTGTTCAGCAACGAGTCCTAATCTGCTTTTAATGTTTCCTCTAAACACGGTTCCCTATCGTCTAATAGGCGTTGATTAAAAAGGGCAATAAGTAAAATAATAAGGCTGAATCGCTCCTCCCCGCAGCGAGTGCGTATAAAAGTATGATTGTTTTGCGGTCTGGTGTCGGTATTGGGACACATGCTGTGACACTCAGGAACAGGCGGTTTTACCATGTCGTCTGTGTTCCAAGCGAGCCGACAGGAAGCGGAGCTCCTCGGGACTAAAGTGACTGTTAATACTGATATAATACCTTTTAATTATTATAAATGTTTCCCAGCTTTTGAGTGAAAACCAGAAACGAGTGGAGCAGGTGGTAGTTAGAGTCTTAATTCTCCAAACATCAAAGCTGCCATAGTCTGAGAAGTGGGTTTTAATTTGTTTGCATCCCAAAGGTGTCTTCATAAGAAATGAAATATTTTGGATGTACCCCACACACACACACACACACACACACACACACACACACACACACACACACACACACACACACACACACTCTGACAGTTGCTAATGGATCATAAAAACAACATCACAGCGGGACGACGACATAAAGAGGACAGAAAGCACGGAGTCGACACTATGGCCCGTCTGCTTTTAAAGACTTGTGCACTCTGGGGATGTTGCAGAGATTTTAACTCATCACTTTATATATGGAGGAGAAAAAAATCTAAATGAGTTCATTTCATTAAACGTCTCTCCACAAAGCGACCGACCGGCTCTGATTGCCTCTGTAGATGAATAGGCGCCGTCCCAGATGACGAGGTGGGTAATAGTCAATCAGGGAGAGAAAATGTGCGTATTGACTTTATTATAATGGCAGAATCGTTCTATATGATGAAGTACAGAGAAAAACACTTTTTAAAATGCACTTCTGGAACAAGCAGCTTGAAATCCAGATATTGTTTTATCAATACGGCAGATGATCAACCAAACGCTGGCGCTACAAGAATCCTCGTTGTAGAAAGTAAAACGAGAAAGGACAGTGAATTAGCTTTATATTTGTCTGTGTGCGACTGAAGGAGCAGTTCTAACTTTATTAATCCTGGTTTTTGTTTACAAGACGACGTTTTGAGTGAAAACGCATCGATTTTACAGTGTCAGGAAAGTACCACGGAGGAAACTTTGTTCTGATTGTCTCTACTGAGCGTGTGCAGAAGAACTATTCATTGCGGCAGCGTGTTTTCAAAAGGTTGTTTCCAGTGGCTCCGTCGTCACGTAAACAGAACCCAAAAGGCCACGATAGTTTCACGTTTTCACTCGTAATCGTTGCCGGAAACGTGGCTTCCTGCCGGTTGTCGGTCCACAAGCTGCTTCATAGCTGCAGTGCTAATTTGAAAAATTCAGGATCCCTTCAGTATTTCTCTGACTTCAGAGGAGATGACTTGGCACAGCACACTCAATAATTCAGCACTACAGGCATGTGAACGTATACGTCTCATCTGAGAGCGGGGTAAGTCGAGGGTTAGCTGTGTGGCTTTGCTGCAGCATGCCAAACTACAAAGGCATTTCCTGGGGGGGGGGGGGGGGGATCGCTCGCTCGTTTGTTGTTTAAGTTCTGCCGCCTGCACACTCTCAATAGGATTGCACTTCTTTCTCCCTGCAGATATTAACACTTGAAGATTAAATATGCAGGCCAGCCCCCTCATGTTTATGTTTTTGTCTTGGAGGCATGGCGGCGTGGAGCAGCTGACTCCTCCCCCTGATATCCACTGCTGCTGTTCCTCCCAATGTGCTGCTGGAGCTGCTTGGTAATAAAGACGGAGGCCAGGTCGACACGTGCTCGCGCGCAGTAGGAGGCTGGGAACACTCTCCTAATCTGGGCATAGTGTGAAAGTCACGTAAGAGAGGATTCCTTCGCCTCCCCATGAACTCGGCAACCCCAGTACCCCCACCCGTCCCCACCCTCGGTGAAGCGTTTCAAGGCGAAGGCCGGCGCGCTCTCAAACACACGGCAGGTAGACAGCTGCGATCTGAAGAGCACATGACACAATCATAAATGTGCCGTTGGCCTTCACTCCTCTGACCCCCCCCCCCCCCCTCCCCCGCTCGCTGCTCTCATCTCCTCTGAGCACCGCGGGGGGGCTGACAGCCCCGCTGAGGGCTCTTGTCGCCGGGTGGATTAAGCGGTGATACAAAAAGAGGCTTAAGGGCTGCAGGAAGCAATGACTCCTAAAAGAAGGAGGGGGGGGCAGAAACAATTCAGCGGCCCACGAGCCGGCGGCGGCAGCCAATCAGGAAATGCTGCACCGAGGCACCTGAGCCTGATGGAGTCAGGAGGAACGGGTCAATCCCCCGGTGACCCCGGGGTCAGGGTCAGGCCACCGCCGGATCAAACAGGACATGATACACGCCGGCATGAGGACCAGAGTCTTCCTCCTGCAGCAGCAGCAAGACTCTTCCTCTCCAGGAGGTTTTCTCACTGGTTCCTCCTGAACGGCTGCAAGAAAATCCAGTGTTGAATGAGGAAGGCCTCGTGCTGCACCGAGCTGCAGGTTGAGAGCTTGTTGTTGTTTCTGTGAAACGGAGACGAAGGTGACTGGAGTTGACCTCGTGGCGTTCACGCAGTCCGTCGTCGGTAACGGGCGCCGGCGGTGCCCCGCTCCGAGACGTGACAAAGTGCCCACCACTTCCTCTTTGTACTGAATCACTTCCTCTCTGCGGCGCAGGGCGAGATGTGAGAAGAGGCCGGTGATCCGCGAAGGACAAATTGCGGGCTTAGGTCCACCGGCCATCTGTCGGGCAGCAGAGCTAATCCCCCCGCATGGGACGGGGCTCCCTGGCAGCTCCTGCCCCACCAACCACCTCCACCCCCACCCCCACTTAGCCGGACCCACCCACCAAAACACCCCACTGTGTCACGTCGATACTGACACTGACCTGTATTACATGCCGCCGGCGCCCTGCTTGCTGGCGACTCACTCGGTTGTGTCTGATTTGCATTAACCTGGTTTTTACGTCGTCTTTTTGACTCTCAGGTTTCCACTGATTCCACTACAGCCAAAGGAAATACAAGCTGTGCAGCTCCACAGAGAGAAACACAAGTACACAGCATTTACTCTGGGCATTAGAGGAATCCCTCTTATCACATAATTACCATAAACAAAAATACACAGTGGTTGTCATTTTTATGAACCCCTTGAATGTAAACAGATTTTCTAATAAACCAAATGATATATTTAATAACAGTTGTATTACTTATTGTTCACATTTCTGCAGGTTGAATTACGTTATTGTTTTGTGCTCTTAAAGGTCAAATATTCCTCTGTCGTGGAACAGTGAGTGAAATCTACAAGCTGCAGATAACGACATGAGAAAGTGCAGAATTCATGTTTTGATGGTTTGTGGATCTAAAGCAATGGAGGTTTTCTGGACTCTTCTTTGTTGAAATGAGTTGATTTTAGATCGCAGGGTCAGATTTTTAAACGTACGTCTGACGAAAGCTCAGCTGAGGATGAATATCAGTTGTTATATTGATAAAAGAGAAATTCCTTCCAGCCGAATGTCTCCGTCTCCATTTAATGAACTTGGCCTGGATGTTGGATCGTATATTTCAGGCTGTTTAAACTAGGCTACAATAATGTGTCACCAGGGCCGTGTGCATTTTTCCCATGATGCTTTGGGACCCGGAGTGTCTCCAACGTGTTTTATTAGTTGTTTGTGCAGGAGGAGGTGAAGAGGTGGCGGCTGCTCCATGAGCGCTGTGAAGAATTAAAGCCTTTAAGGACTTAACTGTGTGGACGTCCTTTGTCTTTTAACTGCAATATCGTTGAATTCTGTCCCTGATCTCTCTGCTCACCGCCGCTGTCTCTCCATCACGCAGGGCTTCTTCCGGCGGAGCATCCAGAAGAACATGGTGTACACTTGTCACCGAGAGAAGAACTGCATCATCAACAAAGTCACCCGTAACCGCTGTCAGTACTGCCGGTTGCAGAAGTGCCTGGAAGTGGGGATGTCCAAGGAGTGTGAGTATAAATCCTTCTTATCCAGCCTGCGCTGCTCCAACCGGGCTCATGGTTCCTTTAGGCCCCGTTTACACCACAACGCTTTAACGTGAGAACACCTAATCCGTTAAGTAAAGTGTTGTTTCCACTGCAGCAGCGGCCACTCTGACACCATGTCTGCTGGGCCACGGGGGGGGGGGGGGGGCGCTGTCACTTTGTAATGAAACTACACAGACGTGTGCAGAGAACAAGACACTATAAAGGTGAAGAAAATGGAGAGAACCCGACATCCGTATGGACTGATGAGGAATCAGATGTCATCAGGGAGAGTCTCAACTATTAAACTACTGATCTGGACGATAAAACTAGAATACGACCGCCAGTCAAACCACTACGGGTCGGCCATGTTGGTTTACAAGCGGAAGGAAGGGACTATTTTCAATGCGAGCGGAGGTGGGGGTGGGAGGGGGGGGAGCATGCGCAGTAAGACTAAGAGAATCTTTCCACCTTTAGAGCCGAGATAAGAACTTTGCTGATGCAGTGGATCAGAACACCGGTGTCGTGTAAACGGGGCTGAGCAGGAGAGTCTTCATCAGCGTCTCTGGGAGAAACTGTTGCAAATTAAAAGCAAAATGAAGCGTGTTCCTGTTCGCGAGCCGTTAATGATAACATCCAGCATGCAAGCAAACAAAGGGAAGCCGTGATGGAGGCGGGCGAGAGCAGCCAGGGTGTCGCCAGGCTGCCAGGCCTCCCTGATGAATCTGTTCTCACCTGCAGAGAGTGAAAGAGCAGGCGTCTGCTCCCATCACTGCACCCCGAGGGCTGTGTGAACACACACACACACACACACACACACACACACACACACACACACCCACACCCACACCCACACCCACACCACACACACACACACACACACACACACACACACACACACACACACACACACAGAGTCAGATTTGATAAAGTAATTGGTTGAGGTGTGACCGCAGAGAACTCAGAGGCCAGCAGGCTTTTTTTTAACCTCAACTCAATTACACAACACACACTGTTATACACACACACACTCACTGGCTGCAATTTCACACTTGGCGAGACGGTGTGTATGGGACACATTTGGTCTAATAGGAGCAGATAAAAGGTTGGTGAGCGGCGGCGTTTCAGGGGAGGGCGTGTTCAGGTGCAAGGTGTCACACACACACACCTGTTAAACACACACATCCATGTAAAGAGCCTCCGTCTCCGGCCGGCTGTCTTCCCAGCGCTGTTTACCCCGTCTTTCTGCCGCGGTGAGTGCAGGGAGCGCTCCCCGTGCCACCACTCCATGGCTTACAGTAAAAGAAGTTATCCTCTGAGCTCCTTACCTTTGAATGGGGCCATTAATCATGGTTAGAAGGATCACAGCAGCCGCCTCTTTCTCTCACACACACACACACACACACACACACACACACACACACACACACACACACACACACACACACACACACACACACACACACACACACACACACTTCTGCACCAATCCATACTGTGGCTATAGCCTGGCATTTGAGAGCCATCTAGTGGTGGGTTACCAGTACTGCATCATAGCGTGACAAGCAAAAAGGTTTTTTTTTTCTCTAAATGGAGGTCAAACTGGGAATTTTCTGAAAGATAAACAGATTTCCATCGAAACTTTGCTGAGCTGATTGTCTTTTAGGAGATATTCCTCTAGACTTTGGTGCAGAGTGTGCAGATTGTCCGTCTTGTGGTCGCAGCGGTGACTTTGGCCTCTCAAAGTGTTCCGGGCCGGGCCGGCCATCTGGGGGCCAGCAGGGACTCTCACTGCCTCCTGACACGGACGCGAGAACGCCGGCACGCCTCAGAGTGCACGTTTTGCATAATGTCAGGATGCACAAATTATGCACATACTAGATGACGAGCCGCAAAACTGATGAACAGAAACAGACTCCGCCGCCAACAGGCGCTGTCACCCGCAGGCAGAAGGTGGAGCCCCGCGAGCGCCGGGGGGACGTCGGAGTGACCTTGTGTCTGCTGGCAGGCGGCTCCAGGTGACGGTGCCAGGCCGGCTGCCGGGTGGCGCTGCCAAGCAAGACGGTGTCGGGGGCGGGGGCGGGGGTGGGGGGGGGGGGTTGCTTTAAGCTGGTTTACTGTCGGTGTCATGATGTGTGGAGCAGGTCAGCGTGAAGGGCCAAAGTTTGTCCCTGGAATTAATGTCAGGATCATATTTAAACATCTGACACGGTTGGATCTGCTGGAATGGGCTCGTTAATGTTGGGAAATATTTAAAATGGTTTATGACGTTTGAAGCTGATCTGAACCGTTTATCATCCTCTCAAAACATGGATATGAAAGTTTATTTACGTACAGACAAATTTTGATATAAATGTAATTTTCAATTCATGCAGTTTCACGTTTTTTCATGTGTCTTGAAACTGGTACTTAAAAAAAAAAATCTAAAATACTGTTTCCTTGCTGTGCTCTCTTTTGACGAATAAAATAAAAAAAGACCCTTTTATTAAAAAAAAACACATATATATATATTTGTTATTGCACATTAACAAATCTGACAAAGTTTGAATATCCTCAATAATCTGCTTTTTGGTCTGGAGACATTATTCCACTAATTTCCTCAACATTTTTATTCCATGTTGAGTTTTTGTTGATGCTCCCTCAGTAAACTGTACATTTATCCTTTTACCTTTTAGTTTGAAAGATGGGCCTAATTTCAAGATTTAACGGATTAATATTTAAAGTTTAACGGAGTGTCTGAAAGATCAGGAGAAATCCTCAGTGTCTCCAAAGGAAATCATTTTTTTATTGAAGGAAATTTAAAGAAAACGAAGCTCAGGTAGTTGAAACATTCAGAACCACAGGTTCTGCATCACGTCCAGCAGGTTGAGAAACAGACATTCATCAATATCAGGTTGAGAAGCTTTAAAAATTAAGTGTGGCTGGATGAAGCTCCTGAACTGAGATGAGCTTTATCCTCCTGGTGATTCCAGCAGCTCCTGGAAGCTCGCAACCGATCAGAAGCAGACGTTGCCACATGTAAATAAAAGTCTGCATTGAGTCAGATTTCAGCTCCAGCAAGTTTCCTGAAGCGCCGAGTCTCTTTTCTTTCAGCTCGGAGGATTTCCACTCGGCTGGAGTGAAGAACATCCCCGACACTGTATTTATGTTGGAGTTCAGAGCAGCCGCCGTCCCTCAGCTCCCCTCCCCCTTTTATCTGACTCACAAAGTTATCGCCCACGTTTTCCTGGAGGAAGGTGTTATTCTGCGATAGAAAAAGTAATAAAAGTAAAATAAGATGAGGCACAGAATGATGGAGAACAGCACAAAGGGAGGATAACATCAGCTGGAGAGGCAGGATAGTGGAGAGAGATGAAGAGTATTGAACCCGCCGTGAGAGAGCATGAAAATCTGGAGTTGAGAAAGTGTGTGTGTGTGTGGGGGAGGAGAGGAGGGGCGAGCGAGGCTGGAGGACATGGGGATAGAGAGAGAGAGAGAAAGTTTCATCACTGTCGTGGACGGCTCTGCGCTGCGAGCAGCAGCACGAGAACATTGACATTTTTATCTTTCCATTGAATTTAATCTGTGTGATGGACGAGCTGCCAGCGCTTTAATTTTCCTCACACGAATTATCCCTGTCTGCCCACCTCTCTCTGCCGTGTACACACAGACACACACACACACACACACACACACACACACACACACACACACACACACACAATGCATGCACGCCACCGCATCCAAACTGTCCACAATGAGAACCAATGATTGAATGGTGTGTGTGTGTGTGTGTGTGTGTGTGTGTGTGTGTGTGTGTGTGTGTGTGTGTGTGTGTGTGTGTGTGTGTGTGTGTGTGTGTGTGTGTGTGTGTGTGTGTGTGTGTGTGTGTGTGTGTGTGTGTGTGTGTGTGTGGTGTGTGTGACTCGTGTAAATCATTTTTTTGCAATGAATCCGCAACTGCAAACAATCCAGGATGTGAGTTCGTCCATTAGCATTCATGTTCTCATAACACATTTTGAAAGATGCATCGCTTCAGCTTGACACGCTGGCAAACATCTAATGTGCATTTGGGTCCCCACACACACACACACACTACACACACACACACACACAACAATAAAACACCCCAGCAAAGCAGTGCCCCCTCCCCCCTCCCCCCGCCGCCGCCCCCAAGTTATTGCATGTGGCAATCCGCCATGACAGATCGCCAGTCGTGCCTAATAGTTCTTTAATGACTTCATTAAATTGTGTTGTGCGGCTTATGATTGTGCTGCCAATTTGTCAGTGTGGGTAATGTCTGGGCACGAGGGATGCCCCGCTTTTATTTGTGAATTAATTGGACATTGACTGTGATGCAGCCCCCCCCCTCATCATGCCGGTCAGGACACACAGAGTCACGACCAACCTACATCAGGACTGTCCCAGATATTCTCAGCAGCTCACTACAGTTTTTATGTATCCGGCCTCAGAAGCTGCTGAGTGTCCAACAGGATGTCACTTCTGCGCTTTTCAAAATGTTTGCTGCTTTTAGTTATTATTGTTTTCTCAAGATCTTTTCATTGACAAAAACAAACCAGGACTGGAAATTGAAATTTTCACAGTGTAGAAACATAAAACGACCAGAGATCTGGACCGATATGAACAGAAACGGTTTATTAGTATATCATCAGAAGCACCTTCACTTCAGGCAAACATTTGATTTCCAGAACAGTGATAGACAACATCTTGCTAGTAAAGGTGTAAAAGCAATAAAACAGACACTGGGAATCCTGAGTACAGCAAGAACAGTACACTGCAAAAGAATAAGAGCCCAAATATAAAATACAAACACTATATTAGAGAAGAAAATGACTTAAAACTGGTGAAATTATGTGTCCATGTACATTTTACTTGATAAGAAATCTAGATTTAAGATTATGCTGTAAAATCAAGGATTAAAGATAAGTAATTAACTTTGAAAAGATAAGATTTAAATCTTGGCTGCTGATTGGGGCCAAACAGAAACCTGACGGAGGTGACGAGGAGAGCCGTGTCACACTCGTCCTCCTCCTGCTGATAGAATTCAGAACCTGAACAAGTCTGAGAGGAGCAGATGAAGCTTTACGCATCTTCTTATCCACAGCATCTTTCCTACGATTCATCATGCAGCTGCAGTCCCTCTGGCTTTATTACCTGGTGTCACAATCGCTTCTTTATTCATTTGATGGCTCGTCAGCCTGGCTGGACTTGTTGGGAGACAAACGGTTGCGTGAGCCGAACATCCAGCGGAGCGGCTCTGATTCCGTCTCTGCCGTCATCTGGACCGGCGCTCCGGAGGTTAAGCCGGGATTTACTGCCCCGGGTCACCAGAGGCTGCGTTCGGCCTGAATTCTACAAACTGGCACTTCTCTGGTGCGACAGGCTGTCCGGGCAAAGTGACACTATATCCTCAACAAAACCATCTCACTTCCTCTGTCTGCTTCAAATTAAAAGCCCTGGCCTGGGACCGGAGGCCACGTGGGTTAGAGCGGCCTCTGGTGGCGGGGCAGGGCGACGCCAGCAGAGGTCGTTCAAGGTCAAAACACAAAATCAACAAAATCAAAAGATTGATGAATTATTCACTTATAACAGATTTTAAATCATAAAGTGAAAGATGATGAAATTAGCAATGATAATTAAATAGCGCATTACAATATATTAATAAGTACAGGTGATTCTAAAATATGACAGTATGTTCTAAAACAATCAAATTCACAAGATCAAATTATGAAGACTGTGACAGAAAAGTGTTAAATATGGAATTTTATATGCAACAAATCCTAAATAGGTATAACGATATGAAAACTTTGGTCGATGCCGATGACCGATAACAACATATAGCATATATATAAAAAAAGTATCTCCCATTATCTGCATTTGTAGATAATGAAGAATAGACAGAAGCAGTGGATTTGAATGTTCTTTTCTTTTTATTTCAGTACAAAACTCTTATTTTGTACAATTGAAACTATAATTATCTACTGAGATATATTCAGATCAAAGATTTTGACGTTTTTACAGAAAAACTTATATGAAGTGTCGTTATATCGTCCTCTGATATCGAACACTCCATCACTGCTCGCTGCATATTTCTGTGTTTTGATTGGCGGAAGCGTCAGTCGGCCACCAATCAGCATGGAGGAGTAGCGCAGCGCCGCCATCACAGCAGGCCGTCTTGGTTTAGGAACATGTTGCAGGAGGAGCCCGGTAGCCCCGCCCTCTCTGCCGCCGTGTCCTGCCGGGCGCCGAGGCCTGTCGACTCGCTGATGAACGAGCAGCGGCGCTTCCCCCTCCGGACCCCCCTCCGTCAAACACCCTGATCCCCCATCGGCCCCGGCGCCGCCGCCCTATTGGCCGAGGTTAGGATTAAGACCAGAGCAGGCTGATGTGAGGTCAGCAGCCGGGGGGAGGCGGGCGCCTGGAGGGCCGCTGATAGAGAGGAGTTTAGAGAAAAGGTCAATGATTTAACATGGAGGAAGGCGAGGCGGCGACGCGCATCGTCTGAGGGCGAGGCAAACCCAGAGCGTGTTGTTTCACCGAGCGAGGGAGAGAGGAAAACGCTGGAAGGGCTTTTTTCTTCTTTTTTTTGCTTGTATGGTCGGCGAAGCCGAGCCCCTTTAAAACCATTAGACGCAGGTTATTTGTCATATTATGTTATTAGATTAGCCGGGACCCCTAATGAAAGCTGTGGCAATTTGTCAGCCTTATGGAGAGCTCCAACCCCCTCCACTATTTATCAAAGAGCACCACATCCACATCCACATCCACCCCCAGCCACCACACACACACACACACACACACACACACACACACACACACACACACACACACACACACACACACACACACACACACACACACACACACGGCGTGGTGTGGACGGGCCGGGAGAAATGGATCCAGCTCGTAATGGGATTCCGATGCTAAACACCCCGCCTCGTGTTTTTTGTCATTTGGGGTGAGCACACCAGTCTCAGCCAGATCGCCCAGAGGGAAACGATGGCGGATTATTTCAAGGTCCCCCCCCCCCCTCCATTACCATAGTCCTTCTAGGATGGAGCTGTCCCTGAACATTCATCATGCAGCGTGGGGAGAAGAGGAGATGAGAATCCTCGCAGCATTTCTGCTGATGACTTTGCTTTTGATCTTGATCTTTACCTTGAGGTTGTTAATGTGCGTCTCATATGACTTTCCTACGTTGTGCGCGGAAACTTAATGTTTGATATAGGGCTGGGCGATTTGGCCGACAAAAAAAAGAAAAAATCTAGAGTTTCGATTTGATTTTCTTTCTCAGGGCATTTAAAAAATGACTGGAGACGTCAGATGCTTTGTCAAAAGTGCAACTTTACTGCTGTGATTGTCCTCAGAGTTAAAATGCATATAAACAATTGCAAAATAAAACCCACAAGGAATGGGAGAGAACTCTACAACCTCAAAAATGCAGAAAAACGGGAATTTGGAAAATAAAAATCTTCTTTAGCTCCAAATTTGATAAATCGATTAAATGTTTATTTTGCTCAGCACTGGTTCAATACGTGCTTCAATCCAAGTGATGTAATAAAATATGAGACGATTTTGTCCGGATATTCACCTGTCCTGGTTGTGTTTCCTGTAGCGGTGCGGAACGACCGGAACAAGAAGAAGAAGGACGAGAAGAAGCAGGAGTGTACGGAGAGCTACGTCCTGAGTCCCGACACCGAGCAGATGATCGACCGGGTTCGGAAGGCTCACCAGGAGACGTTCCCGTCTCTCTGCCAGCTGGGGAAATACACTACGGTCAGTGGTGGGAAGCGCTTTGCTGGTGGGCGCCCTCCGCTCTCAGGCTGACGTTGATGTTTAATGGCGTGTCTCTGCAGACCAACAGCTCAGAACGCCGGGTGTCTCTGGACGTGGACCTGTGGGACAAGTTCAGCGAGCTCTCCACCAAGTGCATCATCAAGACGGTGGAGTTCGCCAAGCAGCTTCCCGGCTTCATCACGCTCACCATCGCAGACCAGATCACTCTGCTGAAAGCTGCCTGTCTGGACATCCTGGTATGCCCCCCCCCAACCCCCCCCCCCCCCCCCCCCCCCCCCCCTCCCCCCCCCCTCCGGTGACGCCGTTGGAGTGTGTGAGTCTTTAACCTGCTCTGTTTCCGCCCGGCTGCAGATTCTGCGGATCTGCACTCGCTACACGCCGGAGCAGGACACCATGACGTTCTCAGACGGACTCACGCTAAACCGAACCCAGATGCACAACGCCGGCTTCGGGCCGCTCACCGACCTGGTGTTCGCCTTCGCCAACCAGCTCCTTCCCCTGGAGATGGACGACGCGGAGACGGGGCTCCTGAGCGCCATCTGTTTGTTATGTGGAGGTATGACCCTTCGTCCGCTTCCTGGGTTTCAGCCGGTCCCTGGTGGTCGATGCAGCCTTCCATCGCAGGGGAAACATTTTCACACGTTCCCACCATGTCGATCAGTGGTGTGAAAACTCATTTTAGTTCAGAGGCCACAAACATCCCATCTTGACTGGATCAGAAGCAAAATAAAATAAAATATAGCCATAATAACATTTAAAAACTTTCTTTGTTGTAGCGCAGAGTTTACGTGTTGAAATGTTGATATTTTCACAGTTAGTACAGAAAATTGCTGCAATTTTAATGAAACCTTCTGGTGCAGAATGTCCATAAGAACTTCTCCTATGCTGCTGTAGAATTCTGGGTGTTTTTACAAACTCATATTTCAGCTCAGCTCTCAGTGTGTCTGCTACTCATAAGACACTTGTAAAAAAATAAAGTCAAAGTTTTCTTTGAAAATTTAACAATTTGCTTGGTGTCTTGGCCAGATTGGAGCCGGTTTTGGCCCACAGGTCTTATGTTATAAGATAAGATATCCCTTTATTTATCTCGCATGTGGAGACATTTGCAGTGGTACAACAGGATAGTAAAGAGAAAGAAGCACACATAGCAGGAACAAAAAAAAAAGCAGATAAAAATACAATATAATAGAAAAATTATAATTGTTAATTGTAAATATAAAACGTAGCCTTTGAACAGGTTCAATATTTTCACTATCTCTTCACACAGACTCAAACTGTCTCCTCGTTCTACCATTTTCATGCTAAAGGTCGTTTTCAAAGTCAGTTTGAAAATCCGCTTGCGTTTCCACCGAGCGCCACCAGGTGGCAGGCTGTGATCACAGCAGGATGACATGTACTGGGATGTGTTTGGTCACAGATCGACAGGACTTGGAGGAGGCCGACAAGGTGGACGTGCTTCAGGAACCTCTTCTGGAGGCGCTGAAGATTTATGTGAGGAAGAGGAGGCCTCACAAACCGCACATGTTCCCCAAGATGCTGATGAAGATCACTGATCTGAGGAGCATCAGCGCTAAAGGTCCGAAAGAGTCACCGGATCCGTTTTACGACTCGGTTCAGGACATATTCATGTGAGTGACTGAGTGAATGCTAATGCTGACGTGTTTCTCCCTGCAGGGGCTGAACGTGTGATCACGCTGAAGATGGAGATCCCGGGCTCCATGCCGCCGCTCATCCAGGAGATGCTGGAGAACTCGGAGGGCCTGGAGAGCGGGGCGGCGGGCAGCCGGCCCGGCGGCGCCCCCCCTGGCAGCTGCAGTCCCAGTCTGTCCCCCAGCTCTGCCCAAAGCAGCCCCGCCACACAATCACCATAGAACACGGCCACGTGTTGGTTCTTCACAACGCTCTGGTTCTCCTCCCCGGATGTTTGGAGGCGGAGCCTCGGAGGAGGTGGAGGTGGGCCTTGACCGTTAAACTGCTGAACCCTGGAGCCTGGCAGAGCCGACCTCCTCCTCTTCCACCACACAGACCCCCCCACCCCCACCTCCCGCTCCGCTCCCCCCACCTCCCGCTCCGCTCCCCCCACCCGCTCTGGAAACACTGGCCAGACGGGAGGGGCGGAGCCACCAGGGGCGGGCCGCGGTTAATGGGACGCCTCCGAGACGTCACGCCGTAAACACTGCTGAGGACTCTTCTGCCCGCCCCTCCCCCCACTGTCGCCTCCACCGCGCTCCTCCTGCTGCGCCTCCTCCTGACAGACGCAGTGGAGAGCCGCTGGAGGGAAAGGGGGCGGGGCATGGTGTGACGTGGGCGGGGCGCAGCAGGACTCGGGACGATGAAAACAGACTGACTTGACAAACACCAGACACTTTTTTTTGTTGTCGTCCTCTGAGGCAGACTGCAACTGTGGGACTCGTCAAAAGACCCTCCTCCTCAAAGACTCTGGGTCTTTTCCTTTTTGTTTTTTTTTCAATTTCAAAAAGCAGATTTCGTACAAAAGATATATAAATATATAGAGAAAAATTAAGGAACTATTGTGATGGACATGTCCGGGAGAAAATGGCAGGATGAAATGAGGACATGCTTTCTGAGCTGAGATTAGAAAATTGTTGTTACTCCTCCACCGTTTGAATCTTTTCATACCCACAGAGAGTATTGAGAGAGACGTTTCACTTTCACATTTGTACATTATTCTGATTAAGAAGAAGAATTGAAATGTTGGAATTTCTCTGCAGTCCACACACACACACACACACACACACACACACACACACACACACACACACACACACCAGGGAAGCACAATATTGGATATGTGCCGATATTTGAAAACAAAACATTGCCAGATGTGTTGATTCGTCAAAATCACGTGTCCACAGGATCCGTCAGTTTCCCACATCCCATTCATTGTCTATGTGAAACGCACCGCGGTGCATGCTGGGTGCGGGTGCGGGTGCGGCGGTTCGAGCCGCCGTCGGTTCATTTGCATAAAGTCAAATCCACGCAAACGTTATGCAGACGAGGCGTGGAGACTGAGCGGAGGTCCGACGCAAAGCGGGACTTTTCCTAAAGCATCTGAAGTCGCAGTATTCGGAACCAAAACCAGGACAGATTCAGTAACAGCAGATTATTTCTCACCTCAAACGTTTTCAGTGTTTTAGTAAAAAAAAGAGAAAGATGTTCCATTTTTCAGTGTTTATGCGGCAGATACCGACGTCATTGTGCTTCCCTAACACACACACACACACACACACACACACACACACACACACACACACACACACACACACACACACACACACACACAATTGTGCACAGAAAACAAGTCGCAATGAAAATCACCTCCTATTCCAGGTTGGATTTGTTTTCCTTTTTTCTTTGTTTTGTTTTTCTTCCAGGAGAACAGAAAAAAAAATGATTGTATGAACTTGGTTGTATGATATGGTCACAGGTCCTTTCAAGAAATCAAATTAATGAAGATTCATTATCAAGGTATATTTTAAGTAGCCTTTGAGTTTGTGTATATAAGCTGTATTCATTTCTTTAAAACTATGAAGAGTTTTAGGCTTCACCTGATTTTTTTTTTTTTTTTTTTTTTTTTTTTAAGAATACCTTTTATGTGTTTTGTTTATAGGTTTGTGATTCAAGAAAAATACATTTTTGAGCACATTTAACTGAAGGAAGTACTTTTTTTTTTGTGTGTGTGTCCGGCTGAAAAGTGGGACCGACCCTTCACCAATCACTGGCTGTTCAGAATATGGCTCACAGACAGTTTCAACCGTCGCCCCTTTCATTCTGAAAACACGGCGTTAATGTACAGCAGAACAAACAAACAAACAAACAAACAAACAAAAAAACAACCTAAGTAGCACTCTTGGTGGGGCAAAGCTTTTTGTGGCCATGTAGCAGAACGAGAAGGTGTTTGTGAAAAGCTGGTGAGTGAGAGGCCGTCGGTCAGGTGGCCGGCTCAGGTGAGTGACCACAGAGAGTGGAAATGTGAAGAATGGTGTAAATACACTCTGTATTGAACCCGGTGATTCTCTGATGGGATCAGTCTGCAGTGGACTGGAGGAGACTAGACTGTAGCGCCCCCCCCCCCCCCTGCTCCGGCCAGTGGTCGGCTCTCTGAGCTCCCAAATGTGATGTTGGTCAGCTTGAATCCTCACCGATCCTCCTCCCCTCCCCCCCGACAACCTGTGGGAGAGGAAACAAAAGAAGAAATATGTGACTTTTTACCAGATCCAGAGCAACCTCATGCCCTGTGACTCACTTTACACCAAAACGCCTTCACTATGATCACGCGTCATGTAGACCTTCATTACTGTACACACACACACACACACACACAAACACACACCAATGTCTCAGGAAGGAATCATTCTGTATGCTTGGCCTGTTCTATGTAAATGTCCTTGTGTTGCACCCCCGAAGCCTCCAATCACAGATGCACATGTACACACACTTCTGCTACTGAGCCCCTCGAGTTTTATTTTTTATTTTTTTGTTTTCTTCTCTCACTCACCTCGGTTGGCCTGGCAGACCAGGACTCGTGCAGAGAGACGCCGACGCTGAGCGCTCGACGTGACGCAGCATAGGATGCCAGTGTGGAGTCTCTCCGAGTGCTTCATGTGTACCTTTTTTCTTTTTTTTTGTACGGTCAAAGCTGCTTTCATCATTTTAGGACTTAACCTGTCCAGAACAGCGCACAACGTTTCCCTCCACAGCTAATCTGGAATAGCAACAGACACGTCGTCAGTTTTGAGAAGTTATTGAATATGTTGCAATTTTGTCAAGATTATCAAGCGACTTTGGAAAAAAAACCCACAAAAGAATAAAAAAAAAAAAAAGAATAAAAATAAAACCAACATTTAATAATGAAATGTGTTTGTGTTGTTTATGTGTTGGGTGTTAAACCAAATATGCATCGAGTCAAATTCATGAGGATGAGTTTCAAACTTTAACTGATAATCTAAATATGAAATTAACATTTTCTCTGCGTTGCACCTGAACATTCGTCTGACAAAAAATACTGACCAATTTCAATCATGAATCTTTATTTATTGCGTGAACAGAAACACGTTTCCATGATGAAACAGCACAACTTTAGTCTGCAACAGTTTGCCCAGTCAGTCTGGAAATATGTTCAGATTTTTGGTGAAAGAAATGTCATAATTAGTTGTATTTACTGACCTCTGGATCCTAGTATTAGTTGTTTTCGCCAGAAGCTCACTGCTTCACTGGATGTCATAAATAGGGAAACGAAAATCTGTTGTTTGCTCCGTGATTTTAACATTAACGTCTTCAGCTCAAATAATAATGAGCGTAATGCTGATTTGAAAAATAAAATAAACATTTGCAGACCATATATAAGGAAATACCAGATTCCAATGCCAGTAGGCAGCATAAGAAGATATATAGTATTTATCCCTGTGAATCTTTGTGGAGCAGTGAAATAGGCATTTCCATAAGTACTAACTAGTTTATTATTGGAGGCACCGAGAACTGACAGCCGCCGGTAATACCAACATCGGCCAGTTGGTGGTGCAATTGTTACTCCCATCACATTGGCAGTATCGCCGCTTGAAGTCTGGATTTACAGATTTATTCTGTTGCGTTTGCTTGTTCTCGCTGTGTGGGGGGTTTTCTTGTCCACAGCCCAATGCAAACATGTATTTGAAGTCAATCTGTGACCTTTGCCCCCTGCATGAACCCAGTCCGCAGGGGTTGGCGCCATGCGCTTATGTTGAGCGACGTGGTACAGAAGATGGATGGATATTTCCAGAAATAACTAAATACTCAACCAATAATTATAATGCACAATAAAATCTGTGGCGCAAACAAATGAAATATTCAGATCAATACTCTGAGTTTGTTTCATGTAAACTGAAGTTTGTTTTGGTCTCGCGTCACAGTCTTATGTGACACTGCTTTGGCAGCTGCTGATGCTAATATTATACATTTATATAAAGCCTCATTTCCAGCATGAACAGGTCCAAACATGGACAAAGCCAATATATGCACGAATGTACACGAAGGGAGTAATGATCACATTGTTTTAGGCTGCTATCATCATGATGATGATATGAACACATGCAAACCAAACAGGTATGATGAGGTGAGGCCGTGCTGCAGGCGCAGGCGCATCACAAAACACCAAAACAAACTGTTTGCACCACAGGAAGTGTGGTTAGAAGACAGTAATTGAACCTTGTCTTCATATGCTTATTTTTAGAGAGCATTCGATTAAAACTGTTTTTGTATGTTCCTTTCTAAAAATATCAAACCATTTGTGTTTGCGGGAAAAGTCCAGTATTTGAAATCGATACAGCTCCATCATCATGTATGTGACTGACACAAAACAAAATTCTGAAACTGCAACGCATCGCTATTTAATTCTATTGATTAAATAAAGTATAATGTGTGATCGAGTTCTGGAAAACGAAATAGAAAATGTGAATATTAGTTTAAGAAGTACGGAAGAGTTTTAGAGCCACTGAAGAACAGAAAGAATTCAGAGGCTAAAAAAAACCAAAAACCTTCGCGCGCTTCAGAAAAAGTCGAAAATCAAAGTCGAGATATTTTTTTTTTCACGGTGGGAAATAAAAAGTCCGTCCATCCACAGGCCAGCGCGTGTGACTGCTTCCTCAAAATGCAAATCAGGCGGTTTAATGAAGTGATGAAAAGATGCTTCAGGATAGAATCGAGCTCATAAACACGGTGCAGTTATCATCAGTATCAGGACCAGAAGAGACGGAGCAGCCTGCTGCCTGGTTCCGTCGCGGAAGTTCGTATAATACGAAGGACAAAGACACGGATCCCGGGCTGCTTATTTAAATGTGTTCTTATTAATCAAGGAAGTCCTGTGTAAACTCACATGTCCATAAGCAGTAAGCAACCCGATATAGTCACAATTAAGTGATTTAATGTGAATTCACATCTACGGTCAAATGATGAGGGATGGATAGAGGTCTCTCCGTGAAAAAAAAACAAACTCGAATTTGATTTTCGACTTTTTCTGGGGACACGAAGGTTGTTTTTTTCAGCCTCCGAATTTTTTTTTTTCTTCAGTGGCCCTAAAACTCTTCCGTAAAGAAGTCAATAATTGCTCACAGAAAAATAAAAAAAAAAAATAAGAATTTAGAGGTTCACGAGAGCTGAACAGCTTCCACTCGTCCATAAGTCCCGCCCCGACGTGTACTAGGCCCCGCCTCTAACAAACTCTAAACCAATCAAACTTCTTCGCGCGGAATTTCAAATATTTTTAAATCACGATCGTGTCACCTCAGGAAAATCCCTCCGCCAGAATTGTAAACAAAATAGTTTCCGTCGCGGAAGTTAAAGCTTTTTGAGCTTATTTCGCCCAATCACGAAACACGGTAACATGTCTAAATTAATAAACTCCACACAAGTCTTTTGACCGATTTTAAAATGCAAGCAGAGGTTTTTTTTCTGTGTGATAGGTTTGGCGGAGTGATACAGACACACCGCGGCTTTCCGGCTATGCCTGCGGACGCACGCGACTGTAGTTTACGTTCGTCCCGCGTCGTCTCGTTAAAAGTTCGATTGTTCTTAGTGCGATGAAAATATCGTGAATTTGTTCTTTATTTCGTCTCGGTCAGTGTTTATGGATCGACAGAAGTTCACACGTATTTGAACGGACTTTCAGGTAAGAGGGAATTCAACGGACACGATGTGTGTTTATCGTGTTTGCTTGTACTTTAGTTCGACCGTCGAGTTTTGACGTTCAACACATGAACCCTTTTTAATTTCATCTTTAGTCAAAACATGTCGACTTTCTTTTTTAAATTTGCTATACCTACAGTTGAAGTGACACATCGCGCAACATATTTATAGTTTTTAAACTTCTTACTTTTTATTACCGTACGTACTTTGTTTATAAAGTACATACTTTCAGTAATATTTATTTTTATCTGTATACAAATAAAAGTCTTGTACCATTTCTTTATACTGTATGATGACAATACAAGTTATTGCGATAGTGACTTGAGCAACGATACACGTGGGGTGAAGCTGAATCCTCGTGAGAAAAGCGAAAGATTTAATAATTCAAACGGGCTACATTTAGAAAAGAAATATGACGAAGTAACTTTACTCCCTTCAAACTCCAGATTACTGCAAAGTAACGCCATTCTGTTCGCAACTTTTTTAAAAGCTTTGTTCCCTTTGAGAAGTAAACTGTGACTTCCTCCCTGGTTGATGGTTTTTCTTTCTTTTGCAGGTAAAATATTGAAAATGCCCCTGCGAGGGAAGATAGTGGTGATTAAAAGGAGCGGAGGAGATGGAACCGAGTTTCCTCTGACTGCCTCGTGCTTGTTTGGAAGGTGAGATTAAATCTCTGGCCTGTGTGTGTGTCTAAGGATTGACTTCATAATCTGCACAAATCCATCTGAATGTGAAACATCCAGACCTGTGGTCCTCGGGAAGAAGTGTTCCTATAGATAAATTCTATATTCTATATTGATCCGGCGGTAGAGTCTTCAGCAGCCGACAGACATGAACAAAAAGTCATAAATAGGCATGTTAGTAAGCACATTAACCATAAAGGTTAACCTATGCTCCGAGAACACCGTTTTGAAATCTATTGAAATGCTAAATATATTAAAAGTCAATATCTACATATTTATAATACTCAGTCAATATACAATATCTACAATCACATTGGATCTATCAAACTGATGTTGAGGCAGCTTTTAGTTCCTCTGCTCACAAACCTCCTGCTGACACACTCGCTCCTCTTAAATCAGACCATAAAACACTATTATCTGCTCAGGCTTTCCATTAAACACTAGATTTCACTTATTTTATTACCTTTATCCTAATAAAGTTATTCTTTTTAGATATACTAATTTGTATGTCTTTCTTGCCTTGTTTTATTGTTTCCTTGAAAACCCTGTGGATTGTCTGAATGCTGCTATAGAAATACATTTACCTTGCTTTAAAAAGAACGTATTGCTTTTATCGGTCTAATGATCAGTTCACAAGTTCTTATTAATTCCAACCACGATCTTGGATCTTTGTTAGTCTATGATGTACAAACTGTAAACCTCAGTCACATGTTTAAAGATAAATATTTGAAGCTTTACTTGATTTTTATATAGATAGATAGATAGATTTGTGTAATTTGTCGTTTATAACCACAAATGTAAAGAAAACACTTAAAATATTCTTTGATTCACTGCTGACATCTTAGAAGACTGATGATAATTGTTTGCATGAAACTTGTTTTTAACAAGCTTGATATTTCACTTCTTGTTTCAATATGAAATATTAATGTTTTGTTTGGACTGATGTGATTTACTCCTGATACACTGATTTATTGCGCGCCATGTCTGCTCTGAAGCATCGACAACAGACCACATCAGGAGTTTGCATTATTCTATCCCATGATATTTAATTAACTGGCAGCTACATTAGGTTCTGTAGTTCCTCTTGCCGTTATCTAATTCTGCGCCTGTTGACACTGTGACGTTACAGGAAACCTGACTGTGATATTCGTATTCAGCTTCCTCAAGTTTCCAAGGAGCATTGCAGGATTGACTTGAATGAGAATAAAGAGGTAAGATCACGTACAGAACCACACCGTCTGAACTTCTGTTCAAACTAAAGTCACTTTAGTCAGGGAGGAGTGACGTACCAGTCCGTGTTCTTCACGACTTTTAAGAAAAGGGTAAACCTTGTTCATATACAAGAGACGAACCGCAGATTTTCTCTGGATCAATATTAATCTCGGAGCTAATAAGGTGGCGAAGGCTATAAGGTTTTAATGAGTGTAGAACGTGAGGGCAAAGGAGGAGCAGCCGGCAGCATTTGATCGTAAATCCACCGCTTTACTTCCGATTAAGTGCAGAAAATCCCCGTTGTGTTGGATAGCAGCAGCTGACCAGGAGCACGAGGTTCGCCGGGGACCGTTAACTGACTGTAGACCAGGATGTGGGCTTCTAGAGCTTCAGATGAGCTGTACTCCAGAGAATTATTAGAATTTGATTAAGACTTTATCTTTTCCCAAACAGTTCTTAGTGAAGATCAGAGGCGAGCAACGGATTTTCTCAAAATGAAATATTAGCACTTCTACTGAGGGCCGAGACACCAGTTAACTTGAATTATGCTCAATGACAATTCTCTTGTTAAAAATCTTACCTTATTTTATATTTATTTGGTTTTTTGACACACTTTGTATGAGCTGCTGTTTTCTCAGTCTTTGTTTGGGAATCATGACTGCGTTTTTCTAAATTTCGGGTTCAGTAAACATCATCAATTTAAAAACTACATTTTCATCAAACATCTTTTTTTCACTGTCAAACGCCCATTTTTCTCTTCTCGCCAAAGTCAAACAATAATGTAAAATCGGCGTGATTTAGATGTTATGAAGTCAATGTTGGCCACGTTTGGCCCCCGGGCCTTATGATGCTCAGCTCTGCTGGAGATGCTTCGCTATCTGTACAATCTCTCTCAGACGTACTCGGATTCAGGTCCTGTTTGCACGTTTCAAGTGAAAAGAAATCAATTTTGCATTTTCATCTCTGGAAAGTTCCACCTTGGGGGCAGTTTTCTAAAAGACGTGTCCTTTTAAACAAACACCTGAAAAGTTTTGTGTTTTCACTTGAAATAGATAAAACAGGGCCTGAGTTGTCGTGTTTTTTTTTTTTTTTTTTTTTTTAATTATGTGTACTTATCGATCATCCGCTGTGGAGAGAAAACGCTTTCATTAATCCTTAAAAGGGGTTGATTCTTCTGTCCTAAAGTTGCAGTCTAATAATAAAGATGTCGAGTCTTCCTTCACATTTCATCGTCTTTCTGCTCCAAGCTGATTTGATTGATCATAATAATGGTGTGTTTTCTCTTCCAGGTCATTTTGACTAATTTGAGCTCGGTGAACCCGACCCGTGTTAACGGGGAGGTTTTGCACCAGGCTGAACGTTTGAAGCATGGAGATGTAATCACTGTTATTGATCGTTCTTTCAGGTGAGTAGTGGGGGAGGTTTTTTTTTCTGAATGATTTTTTTATTTGTATTTTTTTCCCTGAGGGTAAAAGGCATTTGAAAACTAGCGGCTATTCTTTACTAAACTAAATATAGTTCAAGCCAATTTGTATTGAATTCAGTTGAAATAAAACCTCTGACATTTAATAATCATGACTTTAGTATGACAGCTGAATATAAAGTCTTGTTTTGTTTGAAACTTGTTCAGGTTTGAGTATCCTCCAGCAGCCACACCAAAGAAGAGGTCTTCCAGAGGAGGCAAACTCGACACTCTTAAAGTAATTAAATTCATATTTTTACCAGTATTTCAGTTTCTCCGTTGTTTACTCTGATGTTAGATCTTGTTATACATGATGTGTACATCAATGTGTTTTGTTCAGGTTCTGCAAGATCAGCAAGTGGGTGACAAAGCCCAGAAGAGGGTTTCTGAAGTGTCCACAGGTGAGATTGTAACTGTTAAATGGAAGTTGTCATAATTCTTTGTATCGATAATGTTGTTGAAGTACAAACCCATTGATCTCATTGAAGTTAAAGAAATAGTTTCAGAATTGCATTGAGCACACACTTACTCCAGTCTGCTGTCATACAACCAGACACTAACCTACATGATCATGTCTTTAGATCCTCTGAAGGATGGAACCAACAACAACAACATTCAGCAATCTTTGGAGAAAACCGTGTTGGAGTCCCAAGAGGGCGGTAGCTCCCGACAAAGCAAGAGCTCCCCGTTTAATGACCTGTATCAAATGATCAAACAGTCTCTGGATGTCAAGACTCCTCGGAAATCCTCCATCAGTCTCCTGCAGACACCGTGCTCAAAGTTCTGCACCCCGAAGCCTGTTTCAGTCAGGAAGAGTGAAGTCAAACCTGCCACTGTAGGCATCGGCGCTCACAAGAAGGACGATGCTAACGTGGAGGGCGGCGGCACGCCGCAGTCTGCGAAGAAGAAGAAGACGTCCTCCCTGGTCCTTCCCACTGAGCCGGCCGGAGCCAGAGACCAAGCTGCTTCACCTCAGCGAAGGAGTAGTGGCACTCCTGAGAAGAGCACTGTGAGTGAGGTTATTGAGCAAATCACTCAAACACCCAAGTCACCTGTGAGGAGGCGGAGCAAAGAAACCACACCAACCAAACCTTCAGGGACAAAAGAGCAAGCAAAGCAGCTTCAGAGGGCATCACCAAGAAACTCTGCCAAAGGTTTTTACCTTTTTGATGTGTCAGTATTGACCAAAGTAGAGGTTTTATAAGACACAACTGCTACTAAGCCCAATGTTTTTTTTTGTTTCAGGAAGAGAAGCCTCGAAAAAGCGCAAGAGTGGAGAGCTTGGTCCAGACTTGGCTGCTCAACAGTTGAAAAGGAAAAGAGTTTCTTTTGGAGGTCAGCTGAGTCCAGAGCTGTTCGACAAGCGTTTGCCTCCTGATTCTCCGTTACGCAAAGGAGCTGCTCCGAGGAGAAGCTTATCTCTCCTGAGACCCAAACAGTCCCTCCTCAGACGAGCCTCCGTCATCGGCATGCTCAAGGTAAACAACTCACTTTTTGATAGTTTTGCTTTGTACTCTGCTTTTACTGAACTTGTCGGGTTTTTCATAGGAAAGTCCTGGAAGAACTAAGAAGTCATCAGCTGCCAAGACAGCTTCGCCTAAAACTCCAACCCCTGAAAAGAAAGGACGGAAATCCAAATCTTCTCCTGCCATGAAGTCACCAAAATCTGCATCTTCCTCTCCTAAAGCTGCAACTCCTGCAGCGAAATCCCCCAAATCGGCATCAGCCTCTCCTAAAGCTGCAACTCCGGCAAAGAGGTCACCAAAGGCTGCAACTCCGGCAACAAAATCTGCCTCCTCCTCTCCCAAAGCAGCAACTCCTGCAGCGAAATCCCCCAAATCAACATCAGCCTCTCCTAAAGCTGCAACTCCGGCAAAGAGGTCACCAAAGGCTGCAACTCCGGCAACAAAATCTGCCTCCTCTCCCAAAGCAGCAACTCCTGCAGCGAAATCCCCCAAATCTGCCTCCTCCTCTCCCAAAGCAGCAACTCCTAGAAGCCTGTCCCCAGCAGGCAGAACACCAGCAAGAGACCAAAGAGTCCCGACACCAGCAGTCCAGGGACGTTTCTCTGTGTCTCGCATCGCCACACCGTCACCAGTTGCAGAGACAAACGCCTTCACCGAGCAACTGCCTTCAGTCGCCGTCACCCCCATGCTGCGTTTGAAGAGGAAGAGCATGAAGAGCACTTCGAAGAAGACTCCAAGTATCTCCAAGAGCGCCATCAAAGTGATACAGAGACGAAGTGGAATTTCACGAGCGTCCTTGAAAGGTACATCCTTTGTACCTCTGACGAAGTTTCCTCTTTATGTTTAACTTTAAGTCACTGACTGATTCCCTGTGTCAACATAACAAGTTCACAGTGACATCTTTATCAATGCTTAACATCGTATGGTACTTTTACCAGTCAGAGTGTCTGTTTTAGGTTTCAGGAGGGGGAATCCCAGCATGATTTCAATTGTTTGGTTTCTTTCTGCTCTACAGTTTCAAATTGCTGGGCCGACATCGTGAAGTTTGGGAAGCCAAAGGCTCAACTTGGAGCTCAGTCACATGTAAAGATCACTCAAAAGACTGTGAAGAAAACGGCGCCTAAACCTCTGCAAAAGGTAAGATTTATAAAAGTCACAAAGCTCATTTGTTTCACCACATTTACAATTTTTTGACTAGTGTCAAAACAAAACATTTTACTGACTCACTTATTTAAACATGAGGCTGGATGGACTGGTTGGTTTGTATTAATGACTTAACATGTTGACCTTGTTGAGTGAAGTATTGTGCCACTCTCTCCTCAGACTCCTGCGAGGAAGCTGAAGGGCCATGTGAGCACCGGACACGCAGACTCGCCCGCCACCATTGTCGTGGGCCGAGCTCACAAGCGAACAGTGAACCATCCGACCGGCGCCGCGCCGAGGGTGATCACCAACATCGCCCTCTTCAGGAAGAACATGAGAATGGATGAGGACTTATCGGGTACTTTCTCTAAACAGCCTCACACTTCAGCTCTCATTCAACTTGAAGTTCTGTAACTGTTTTCTTTGTGTTCTGCATTTCCAGGCATTTCTGAAATGTTCAAAACCCCCGTAAGCAAGAAGAGATCTGTCAGCAGTGCAAACGGCGACGTGGCAACGCCAGCAGGTCCGGCTGCGTCAGTGATCGAGCCGTCGCTGCTGAACACACCAGAGGAGCCAGGTAACGCCTGGTTTGTTTTGTTGTCAGAATGAACTACAGAAATAAAACTTTGTATTCTGTAAGGTGTTAAAGAGTCAGTCAAATAATTCCTGTAGGGAGAATAACAAGCATCAAGTGAAAGATGATGTCTCTTCCAGGTGAAATGGTGGTGTCTCCTCTGAGCGTGGCGTCGGTAATAAAAGGTCGACGATACAACAGTGAGGCAGTTCAGCGTCTGCTGAATGGAGATGAAGAGTCCAGCTTCACTAGTGACGCCTCAGCTTTGCAGATTGAATCTGAAGCAGCCGCCGTGAAGACTCCCGGACAGAAGTCCGAAGTCCCAGATTGTCTCACTGGAGTGAAAAGAATCATGAAGACGCCGAGACAGAAGGCGGAGCCCATCGATGATATGAGGGAGAAACTGCTCAAAACGCCTGAACAGCAGGAGTGTCTCACTGGAGTGAAAAGGATCATGAAGACCCCCAGACAGAAGGCCGAACCTGTTGACGACATCCGAGGAAGACTTCTGAGAACTCCCAGACAGAAGCCTGAACAGGAGGAGTGCCTCTCCGCAGTGAAGAGAGTTTTTAAAACTCCTCAACATGACGATAAACTCCAAAGCCTGAAGACACCTGAAGCTCCACAGGTGGCTGACGTTCTGGAAACACCATCAACCATGAAAGTATCTCAAGATCTGTCTGAGGCAATGGAAACTCCAATCACAAAGATCTCTGGGGAGCGTCTCACGGAGATCAGGAGAATGGTGAAGACACCAAGAGAGAAAGGTGCTCCAGTGGAAGACATGGTTGGAGTGAAGAGGATCATGAGAACTCCCAAGGTGAAAGGTCAGCCGGTTGAAGACAACTTTGGTATCAAGAGACTGATGAGATCACCGAGGCTGAGAGGAAACAGCCCAGTGGAAGACTTCCAGGGACTGAAGGAGCTGATGGAGGAGCCACTGCCTGAACCCGTGGAGCAACAAGAGACCAACCAGGTGAGAATCCTGAGATAAGAGTCATTTTCAGTGTTTCCTGAGGGAAAGAGTAGCTTGAATAGTAATTAATGGAATCATCAGATTGACGTCTCAAATGAAACAAAAGTTTCTGACAAAATGAATGAGTGACACTTAAAATAACTTTATTTTGACAGGATGATCCGGAGCCTGTGCAGTGTGGCGCAGACGTAGTCCAAGGTCGGTTAATTTTCATCAGTTTCATCGTCCCGTTAAGTCGGAGTGTGTCGGTTAATGTGTCGCCTTTTCTCTTACAGAACTGGAGTTTACACCACAAAGCGACGAATCGTCAGACGCTGTTAATGTTTCCAAACTTGACGTGACAAAAGGCCAGTTCTGTCTTAATTAAGCTTTTATTCTTTGCTTCTTCTTTTGAAACTTGATTCTGGTGAAAATCTGTAAGTGGGAAAGCTCTAAAGAGTTTCTGTGTGATACAATGAACGTTGTTTATTAGACTTCCTGGTCATTATCTGTTTTTATGTTTACAGCTATTGAAGCCGTCGATGAACATGTCGATCTGCAAAGTGTTCCCGATGTTCCTGGGCCATCAGATGTCGAGGAAATCGTCCCTGAAGCAGCTGCTGAAGAGAATCTACTCCGCCAACAGCGAAACTTCGATAAAGTTGACGAGGATCTACAAGCCCAAGAAGAAACCACTGCTGGGAAGAGTGCAGAGGTGGAGGCCACCGTCCCAGAACCTGGACAGGAGAAAACCATTCAGGGGACAAGTCCAGCAGCTCCAGTCAGAGGACGACGAGGGAGGAAGGTTGAAGCTGCAGCGCCCCCTGCTGTTCCACAGATGAAGAGAGGCAGGCGTGCAAAAGGCGCAGAGGTCGTAGTGGAAGAAACTCCTGAGGCTGAAGTGGCAGTCAAACCCAAAAGAGGGAAAAGAGCCAGAAAAGTTCCCGATGAGGAGGAAGTTGTTCCTGCAGCAGAGAGCGAAGAGAGCCGACCAGCTGGAGCTCAACTCGCTGCAGACGACGACGACGACAACGCTGCTCCAGAGAAGCTCGCCGCCAAACCCAAGAGAGGGAGGAAAGCTAAACAACCTGAAGGGGCGGAGCCAGAGCAGCAGGGCGATTCCCCGCCTGAGGTGACTGAAGGTGAGAGGTTCATTTTATTGTTCAAAACTATCAGCAGTACCGTGTCTCATGTTTTTAAACTTGCACTAAGAATTTAAAACCTTGTTAAGGCAAAGCTGAGTAAAGTGGTCCTTCTCTTTTTGTGCACTACTTTTAACTTGTTTTATGACTGAATTGAATTTAACTGATATGCAACTATGTTTTTGTTTTTTCCCTCAGAATCAAATCCAGACGTCGGTGGCAAGTCACAAAGTGAATCTGAGTTAAATAAACCAGCAGACGCTGATGAATCTCAGAGTTCAGCTGCCGGTCAGAGGAAATCCGTCCGAGGCAGGAGAGGAAAACAAATGGAAGCTGAAGAAAAGCAGGAGGTGGCAGAGGAACCCATCAGAGGACGACGAGGGAGGAAGGTTGAAGCTGCAGCGCCCCCTGCTGTTCCACAGATGAAGAGAGGCAGGCTTGCGAAATGCGCGGACGTCGAGGTCGTAGTGGAAGAAACTCCTGAGGCTGAAGTGGCAGTCAAACCCAAAAGAGGGAGAAGAGCCAGAAAAGTTCCTGATGAGGAGGAAGTTGTTCCTGCAGCAGAGAGCGAAGAGAGCCGACCAGCTGGAGCTCAACTCGCTGCAGACGACGACGACAACGCTGCTCCAGAGAAGCTCGCCGCCAAACCCAAGAGAGGGAGGAAAGCTAAACAACCTGAAGGGGCGGAGCCAGAGCAGCAGGACGATTCCCCGCCTGAGCTGAATGAGGGTGAGGTTCTATTTTTGATTTGAACATTCCTCACTTTTTATTGTTCAGCACTACAGAAGATCTACAGCACAAAGTATTTAAAACCCTGTAAATTCTAGCAGCCATATTGTTATTTTCCTCTTGTTTCAGAAGCGACACGGAACACAGACGTCAGTGAGAAGCTGGAAGAGTCACAAGCTGATGAAGCTCAGAGGAAATCCGTCCGAGGCAGGAGAGGAAAACAAATGGAAGCTGAAGAAAAGCAGGAGGTGGCAGAGGAACCAGTCAGAGGACGAAGAGGGAGGAAGATTGAAGCTGCAGCGCCCCCTGCTGTTCCACAGCTGAAGAGAGGCAGGATCGCAAAGACTCAGGAAAACTCTTCCCATCAAGCTGCAGATGAAACTCTGCCAGAGAGCGAGAAGTCTGAGCCTCAAACTGAAGTCCAGCCTGTTGAAATGGTTATTTGTGAGGAGGCCGTCGTAAAGCCTGCCGCTGCAAAGCCCCGCAGAGGAGCAAGAGCCAAGCCAGAGGCTCCCAGCGTCTCCATCCAGGCCCAGGAGGAAAAACCCAAACGTGGCAGGAGAGGAAGACAAGCCGCTGAAGAGCAAGAAGTCGCTTCTCAAAACCAGACCACAGCTGAAGAAAGTGGAAACGGCGAGCCGGATGCTGCAGTCCTCAAACCCAGTAAGACCAGAGGAGCTAAACCTGCACAGGGTGTACCTCTGCCAGTTGTTCCAGCTAAAAGAGCGCGACGAGCAGCAGCAGCGCCCCCTCTGGAGGAAACGGGTAGTGCGAAGGTGAATTCGTCTGAAGACTGGAGCGCTGGCAAAGAGGCAAAAACATCCAAAACCGTGAAGTGGAACGCCGAACTGAAGGTCATCAAAATCCCCAAAACCGCAGTGCGAGCAGGTCGTGGGGGGAGGTCAAAGGTCGCAGACAAATTCGACAGCGGAAGCCAGGATGTACCGGAGGCAGAACAAGCTGAAGAGGATCTCTCAGGTAAAGCGGTCGATGCTCCGCCGGGGAAGAGAACCAGACGAGGTACCAAGACTGCCGACGTGTCCGCTGATAAAGAAGAACCTCCGGAAACGCTTCCCAAAGTCAGGAGAGGACGACCAGCCAGGAAATAGACCTGCTTGTACATAATTCTTATCTGTTTTATACTTGTGGGGCTTGTGGGGCATTGTAGTGTTAGTGCTTTACAATTCAGCACTGATTTGTTTTGGGGGTTTTTCTAACCTTGCTTCAGGGAGATATTCTTTAATTTGCTTTTATTTGTTTCGGGTTGTTCTCAATCATTCTGCTGATATTTTATAATGGAAAAAGTGATTAAACTTTGTTATGAGATGAAAAGAATCTTGTGGGGTGTTTTTTTTTATTTATTTTATGTATTTATGTAAACTGATCTGTTGTGTTTTTGACATGTACATACAGGGGAGGGTTTTATTCATTCTAAACATACTAAGACGACATACTTCTTTAATAGACTACTGGTTTATCTTAAGTGCAGTAAACACCCTCATGTTTGGTTTATAGTTATAGTAAATGTGTAAGTACATAAATCACTGGAATTTGACAAGGACCATAAATCTGTGGTCTGTTTGCTTGGTTTTTGAATTATTTATGTGAATTTAAAAAATAATTCAGTTAATGATAGCAGATATCACGAATCAACGTACATTGAAAGGCATTTACAGTTATCAAATCTTATTTTAAAAAAAAAACATACAATCTCCGTAGAGTCTCCGTAGTTGAAGTTCGAAGGGCGGAACCTTGTGACTTAAGCGCGGCTGCAGCCCGGACAGAGTTCGTGGACGGACGAACGTAGAAGGCGCCTGGCCTTGAAGTGGCGTCGGGCTTTTTTTTCTTTCAGTCTTTTGAGTGAAATTTGATTTACCGCCATCATGTCTTCTGTTACCGACGTCCAGGCCACTCCGAAAGGTTTCAACTGCAAACTCTGCAACGTCAACTTACCGAACCGTGAGTACCGGAAGCGAACTGAGCCACGCGCGACTTTACGTTTCAGTGTCGCTTCACTTTTTCTACAACTGCAGTTTCTATAATCGATATAATCCTCTAATCTTACATTTTGGATGCAGGAATTGAAGACACTCTCCTCAAAGCTGTCACAGTTCGATCAACCGCATCTTCAGACTTTTTCAATAGAAACCAGGTTTACAGTTAATCAGCCTCCATCCTGAGTTCTTCATGACTGATCGATCCAGTCCAGACTAAACTGCATTTGATACTATTGATCATAACATCTTATTACTGAGACTGTAAGATATCGTTGGGGTTAAACTGGTTTAGATCATATTTATGAGACACGTTTATATTAATGACTCTACAGCTCAGACTAAAGTTAAACATGGGAGTCCCACAGGGTTCCGTCTTAGGACCTATTCTTTTCACCTTATACATGCTTCCTCTGCTGAATATTATCAGATAATGCACTCATCTATTTATCAATGCAACCAGACAATACCGGTGAACTTTTTAAACCAGAAGCTTGTTTAAAAGTCCACATGAGATTTTATTTAATTTTAATCCGAACTCAGATAAAACAGAAGTTATTTTATTTGACCAAAAGCATCTGATAGAGCTTTCTGGCACCCTCAATGTTTATCCACTTTTGTATCTGGGCAGTGTGTAACATGTAACTGTGTAGTTTTGGTCTTGTATACTTCTAAGAGTTTGTTGTGTTGTGGCGTCCGTCAGAGGCGAGCCTGGATCAACATGTGAAGGGGAGGAAGCACCAGACCCTGAGCACCGTACGGACCACCAGGAAGACGCAGGAGGAGCACAGCGTGTTCGTCAGCGGTATCACACCTGATACCTCCCAGACGGACTTGGCCGAGTATTTCCAGCAATTCGGCTCCGTCTCAGACGTCGTCATGGACAAAGACAAGGTCCGGCGCCTGGACTTACTGAGATTTAACAAAGTTCTGATGACCTAGCCACAGATACAAACATATAAATTAAGTATTTTATGCTCCTTGATACAACATTTTTCTCAAACTATTTACGAGGAAGCAGAAGTTTTTGTTTTGCTGTACTGAGGAGGACACATGAAGAAGAAGCGTTGACTCATTTTAGTTTGGTTGCCACATAAAGTCCAGAGTGGGCTGGACCGGTGAAGTAGTCCCTTGATATCCTTTGAGTGTACTCTGTAAATGTCTTCTTTATTGAGGAGCAGAGTGCACGTTGTGAAAACGTCTGTTTTTCCAAATCTGAACAATCGGCACCAGAACTCTCTGCAACCTGAACGTAAAGCCAAATGAATTATTTTGGACCCTTTAATAAGATGTTTATTTGACACATTGCTTGCAGTTATCATGGTGCTCTCAGGTGTGCAGTGTTATTTTTCTTAGATGTGGATCCTAAAAGCAGAACCAGTGACAAGCTCGTCTCTCCTCTGGTAGGGGGTGTACGCCATCGTCCAGTTCACCGAGACGGAGAGCATCCAGGCCACTCTGTCCTGTCTCCAGCACCAAATGAAAGGCTTGAAGCTCCGCGTCAAGCCTCGAGAAAAGAAGGACTTCAAGCTGATTCCCAAGAAGAAGAACGACTCCCAGAACCTCCAGCAGCTCCTGGAGAGGCTGAAGCCTCAGCTGTGTCAGCAGGGATCTGTGAGCTTCCTCTCTGACCTCCTGACCTTCACTTCCCCCGGAAAGTTCTCATGGTTTCCTCTGAACCAGGCCGCCGTGTTTCTTCTCTCCTTCAGGTCGATGCTCAGATGAAGTACGTCGCCGAGAGATTTCAGCTGGGAGACAACGAGAAGAAGGCCCGAGGGCTGCTGGTTCAACTCCTGCAGGAGGTTTTCGTGGAGTTTTTTCCAGGTGACTGTTGCAAACACACACACAAACAAACCATGTATTTGGAGTAACGCTCAGGATGTTGGGTATTCCTGGTGTGTTGCAGACAGTCAGATCCTTCCCTTCGGCTCGTCTGTTAACTCCTTTGGGATCCACTCCTGTGACCTGGACCTGTTCCTGGAACTGGAAAACACCAAGGTGTTCCAGGCCCGCGCCAAGTCCACCTCAGAACAGGTTGAGCAGCTGCACACCTTTCGAGAATCGCTGTTTATGAAAAGGTTTTGGCTTCACGCGGATAAAGTTCCTCCTGGTCTTGCAGGCGGGGGAGGGGACGTCGGACGACGGCCGCTCCGAGGACTCCATCCTGTCTGACATCGACCTGGCCACCGCCTCTCCGGCCGAAGTCCTGGAGCTCGTGGCCACCATCCTGAAACGCTGCGTGCCGAGTGTGCACAAGGTGCAGGTGGTGAGCGGCGCCCGGCTGCCTGTGGTCAAGTTTCATCACCGCGAGCTCAACCTGCAGGGAGACATCACCCTCAACAACAGGTCGCTCGCTCAGGATCTCGTGAGGAAGACGTGTCGTCGTCCTGGAGACTATCTAAATCTAAAAAGTTTTTCCCGTGTCCTCCACCAGACTGGCCGTGAGGAACACCCGCTTCCTGCAGCTGTGCTCGGGGGCGGAGCCTCGGCTGAGGCCGCTGGTCTACACCATCCGGTACTGGGCCAGGCAGAAGCAGCTCGCCGGTACGACGCTATCCAAGGAGGAGGAGCCTAACCCGCCGTGGCCCTCAGACCTGTTCAGATGCTCGCTTAAATCTGAACGGTTCACTCAAAAAGTCAAAAGCAACTTGCAAGTTGTGTGATTTTCTCTTTAATTACCAGCAAAATGATTTGAGGAAGAATTCTGTAGCTCAGAAAGTCACCATGTTTGGATTCCACTAAAACTCTGGCAGTCAATACTTTTTATTGTTGGAATAGAAATACAGAATTTTAAATCTAAAGGAAAAGTGTGATTAATCTCATCAAAACTTGTACAGAAAACAGATTAAGTTCTTCGAAGCCCTGGCCTAAACAAAAACTATTTGATGCAACTCTCTTCAGTTGCAAACATAGCCAGCAGAGGTCAGTAGAGGATCATATAATCCTTTATATGCCATAAAAGCTTAAAAATATACAAACATCTCAAATACAAACTGTTCACTGATAGAAGGAAACAAACATGATATACGTTCTTTATTAAGCAGCACAATGATAATCTGCTAGAGGAAGAATGTCAGTTTACAGTACAAACTGCTGTTCAGATGTTTGACACTAATGCAGGATGTTTCTGTCTGCAGGTAACCCCAGCGGTGCCGGTCCGCTGCTCAATAACTACGCTCTGACGCTACTGGTCATCTTCTACCTGCAGAACTGTGAACCTGCCGTCCTGCTCACAGTGGAGCAGCTCAAAGACATGGCCTGTGAGTCCACAGCTTCTCCTTTTACCCTGATAAAACAGCCACCGGAGCCCATCGGAGAGGACGAGCAGTCATCCTGGTGTCGGCTCAGGTCTCTTTGTTGTGTTGCTTCACTTAAAACATTTTCAAAATGTTTTCTTTGGGACTATTACATGTTCCTGGCGGTTCAGTGGCCAGATTGGATCCTCTTGCAGGCCGGTTTTGGCGACAAACATATTTTAAATCTCATCTTGAAAACAAAGGCATCTTTCAAAGCATGAACTGGGACATAGCGCCACCCGGTGGCGTGCAGGGCAGGCGGAAGGAAGGAGCCTGTCAGCCTGAGCTCGGAGCACAGAAACCCAGGCTCTACAGGTAGAACCCTGAATCTTTTCCCGGGAAAAGAGCCAATTGTGGAGCTACTCGACTCGTAACTGGTGATTTGTCCGTTTTTTTTCAGCACATGTAGCTGAATACATAAACTTTTCAATTATAAATATCTTTGCACATATTCATACAAACTCAGGATTTCTGATGAAGATAAACCTTCACGTTTAGGATGTTTCCGTTCATGTTGTTGCATTTGGATTGCAGGGATTGTGACCTAATCTTCCTAAATGAAGATAATGTTTGTTTCAGTCGAATGTAGTTTTATTGGTTGTTGTTGACACTCAGGTGAGGAAGAGGAGTGTGTGATTGAAGGCTGGGACTGCACCTTCCCCACTCAGGCCATCGCGGTTCCTCCCAGCAAGAACTCACAGGACCTATGTGAGTATCCCTCAACTCTCTTTATCTTCGCCAACGAAAGGTGGCCAAGAAGATTATGTGTTAGTCTCCCTGTATATATTTATACATTTACTGGTTTGCCTGTAGTTTACCAACTCTTCACAAAAATTATTCACCCAAATTACATGAAACCTTCAGGGATGATTTGTCGTCATCAAAGATCAATCTATTAGATTTTGGGACGTTAGCGGCTAAACGTTTCCGAATAAATCCCAAAAAGCTGCGAAAAAACATCCCAAACAAAGCGAATGAGAGAGGCACCTCATGGAGGAGATCAGCGCCTGTTGCCATGGAGACGCTCCCTGCTCAGTGTGTCACACAGTGACGTAGCTACCTGACAGGCTAGTTAGCATCGATATGAGCTAACGACTAACACGCTAGTGACGCTAACTCGGTTCCCCAAACAAGTGTGGCGTTGGAGAAGTTCTGCGATCTACCGAGTGTAGCTCTAGTTTGTTAATGGTTCCCTTCCAGCTTGGAGCCTCTGATTTGATTGGACCTTTGGTACGTTTGTTTTCTCTTCGGGCTCTTTACTCGCCGGGTTTTTCTCCTTCTACGGCAAGTTTGATTTCGCCAGCAGTGTCATCTCCCCTCGGTCGGGCCGCGTCCTCCCGATCACAGACTTCCTGAGTCAGCCCCGAGAGGGCGGGGCCATGCAGGAGGACCGCCCCCCCCAGCCCAGACTGGGCCCCCTCAACCTGCTGGACCCGTTCGAGCTCTCGCACAACGTGGCGGGAAACCTGAACGAGCGCTCGCAGCGCAGCTTCCAGAGGGAGTGCCAGGAGGCCGAGAAGTACTGCCGCAGCCTGCAGTACCAGCACAAGTCCACCAGGGGCAAGTCGTGGGGTCTGGTGCGCCTGTTCACGCCGCACGGCGCCGCGCCGCCGTCAAAACCAGAGCAGCTGAGCATCAGTGTCCCCTTCAACCTGTCCTCGCTGCCCGAGGCGCTGCGCGACCAGCTGCACCAGGCGGGCGACGGCTTCCGGCTGCTGTGGTTCCAGAAGGTTTGTTCTGCGGTGGAGCGAGTGCTGGGCGCCGTGTTGAGGTGTCAGCTCGCCGCCGCCACTGACACCGCGCTCGGCGAGGACTCGGCGGCCGCGGAGGAAATGGAAACTACGTCGGCTTCCCTCGATACGTCGGCGGACGACAGCTTTGACAGCGGGAGCAGCCCGCTGGGCTCGGCGGTCCTCGGCGCCAAAAGGCCGCTGACCTCTGGCAGCGCCACCGCCGCCACCTCACCTCCAGGCAAAAAGCCCCGGCTGGCGAGGAGGGGAGGGTCCAGCCCCGCCCACTGGGTCTGCCTGCAGAAGCACGTGGTGTGGGCCGGCAGGAGGAAGGTGAGAAGGGAGCTGATGAAGGACGCCGACTCGCGGCCGGAGGGCAGCTGCGTGGAGCTGGAGTCGCAGGTCACGGCTCACATCGTGGCGAAGGAGGCAGAGCTCCAGGAGCCGCTGGAATTCCTGGTGAAGCCACAGATGCTGGGGGAGACGGAGAGCACCAGGGCGGAGTTCCGGCTGGAGCCCACCAGCGACAAGACGGGAATGTTCCAGGACTTCTTCCACTTCCTGGAAGCTTTCCTGCCCAAGATGGCGGAGACGCTGCTAGAGACGGGGGGCGGAGCCACATGAGCGTTCGCCTGAGAGAGCATCGCCGTCGCCGTCTGTTTTAGTCATGTAAATACGAGTTTTGTAAGAAAAGAAGGTTTCCAACTGTTTTCATTCAAACTGTTTTTCAAAAAAGACGCGACTTTTCTGTTCAAATTAAACTTTTAATGCAGAAACCTGAACGAACTGAAGTACATTTTATTTGAACTTTTCCTAAATCACAAAGGATCACTGATGATCAAACAGTCTCACTTTCTGTTCTTTACTTTTTGTGGAACGCCATTTCCAAAATGTTGAAAAACATGAACAGTTTCACAGTAAAAGTCAAATTCAACATAATTTGGGACTGAATCAGTATTAGTTCACTTTAAGGATTAAAAATAAAAGTGTTTTAAAATACTTTCAGGGTTCAGTCGATGTGAAGCAAACTACCAACCTGCTGAGTAAGTAACCAACGAAGTCGAGTCTTTAGTTAATTATAAGATATCCTTTATTTATCTCCCATTTGCAGTGGTACAACCGGATAGTAAAGAAAGAAGCACACATAGCAGAAACTAAAAAAACTGATAAATAAAATATAATAAAATAGATATTAAATATTATGTGCATATAAGTGTGGACATGTACAGAATATGGGGGTGGATGTATGTTTAAAGCATAAAACTCCACAGTAACAAAAGAAATGTGAATTTGACCTTTATTGACTTGAACGGTCGTCTCGGTCATCAGACTTAGTCGTCCGAGTAATAATTTGCTTTAAAAGTCGACCGTCTTTAATAAAAACAGACATTATGACTCTATTTTATGTGTCTGGAGAAAACTAACCTGACGGAGTTGAGAGAGGAGGATTACGGTGGAAGCGGCTGGATGATGATGCAGCACATTTACACACGATACTTTAAACTATTAATTTTCTGGAGGAACTTTAACTTCAATTTGGTGATTTATGAGCCAAAAACGTAAAAAAAATAAAAAGTAATAAGATGCATTTTGTCGCGTTTCATTTCCTCATTTTTTTGTTTCTCTAAACACTTTAATCATTTGTTCAGTTTAGTTTCTGGCCGAGCCTCCCGTCCGTCCTGACATTCGAGCCGTCGCACACCTTAAAGCCTCCGACTCTCAGTGACGGATTCTGGACCACAAACCGCCTGATGACTTTCATCCCTGATGTTTTCCTCGAGTGTCTCCACCCGGAGAAAAGCAAAGTGGAATAGAGGTTCAGTCGCACCAGAACTCCCTCATGATTACGTGCGACTCCTTTGCTGTGATTAAATAAAGAACGGACTCTGGGAGGAAAGCTATTTATCAGCGATTGATTTCCACAGAGAGAATCCAGAGTCGATCCCAGAGGAGGCCTGAAGCCTCCGGGCAGAAATCAGCCGCTTCGGAGTTGCAGTGAGTCACCGCTGCTCTGACGGCGCTTTGTTTTGCAGGCCGACGCTGCTCGAAGTCATCAACATGATCAAACTCCTGGAGGTCAGGAAGTTCAACGTTTACAAGGTCAGGTGAGAAATGGAAGATTTCATGCAATTTTCAACAAAAAGCGCCGAAAGATTTTATCTTCAGGTGCACGAGGAGACTCTTAATATAAATACTCTCAAAATGAACGTGAAGTTCATTGAAACACCCGTCAGACAATCTCTAAGCTGAATCGTGTTACAAAAAGATGTTTTGTTCTGGAGCTCATCTCAAGTGAAATGACATAAACGTAATAGTAATCTCATGTTATTGAGGTTATAAGTCTTCAGTTCCTACAAAACAACATGAACACAAGCTTTAACAACTGATGTCTGTTTTTCCATTTGTGACAAAAATCCTCCGTTATGTGCAAATATGAGTCCGTGTGTCTTTATATATTGTATAAATCTGATTAATGGCAGTGTTCCTTTATCATAACCAAACCTGACTTCTTCTGTTCACATTCTCTCTCTCTCTCTCTCTCTCTCTCTCTCTCTCTCTCTCTCTCTCTCTCTCTCTCTCTCTCTCTCTCTCTCTCTCTCTCTCTCTCTCTCTCTCACCATGATCACACGATATCTAGTTCATCTTTCACTTCTTCTACCAGCTGGCTGTGGCTTGGCTTGCAACTGCAGGTTTGGGTTCGAATCTGTCCACATATCAAAATGTCCCTGAGCAAGACACTGAACTCCACACTGCCCCCGGTGGACGGACTGAGCACGTTGTATGGCAGTGCCTCCAGTGGAGTGTGAACGGGTGAAAGTGACTAACAATGTAAAAGACTTTGGGAAAGTGAAATCTATTTAACCTTTAATGCCACTGAATCGTCGCTGCCTTCACATTTTCTGAGCGTAAACATTCTAAACCCTGGAAGATGTTTGATTTGTGGTTCGGTGAATCACCACAGTCTCCTGGGAGCCTCCAGTCGTTCGTCATCCCTCTGCTTTTCCTGCGGCCTCATAAACGTATCTGCTGTGATTGGTCAGCTCCGCCTCCCAACAACAACAACAGCTAGTGCACGCCGCAGCGCTGCTTTCAGCCTGGTGGCGTTCCTCTGGGGAGCCGAGGAACCAAGGAGAGAGACAGAACAAAGGAGCTGAGGAACCAAGGAGCTGAGGAACCAAGGAGCTGAGGAACCAAGGAGACAAGGAACCAAGGAGACAAGGAACCGACGAGGGGCCCATTCCATGCTGCTTTTGAAACCACAGGAGAGAGAGAGGTAGAGAGAGAGTTAGAGAAAGAGAGAGAGGGAGAGAGAGAGGTAGAGAGAGATGGAGGTAGAGAGAGAGAGGTAGAGAGAGGGAGGTAGAGAGAGAGAGAGAGAGAGGGAGGTAGAGAGATAGGGATGTAGAGAGAGAGAGGTAGAGAGAGGTAGAGAGGGGGGGAGATAGAGAGAGGTAGAGAGAGAGAGTTAGAGAAAGAGAGAGAGTTAGAGAAAGAGAGAGAGAGGTAGAGAGAGGTAGAGCGAGAGGGAAGTAGAGAGAGAGAGGTAGAGAGAGGGAGGTAGAGAGAGAGGGAGGTAGAGAGATAGGGATGTAGAGAGAGAGAGGTAGAGAGAGGGAGGTAGAGAGAGGTAGAGAGGGGGGAGATAGAGAGAGGTAGAGAGAGAGAGGTAGAGAGGGGGAGAGAGAGAGAGAGTCACTCATCACCATCAGAGCTTCTGATTTCTACTCATGAATTACTGTGTTTTGCTTTTATGTGGTAATCAAACCTTCATCCTGCCTCCTGCTGAGCAAACAGCCTGAGAGCTTCTCTCCTCTGTTCGTCTCTCAGCGGCGCCACACGCTGGAGATAAAGATAAATAAAAGAATCATTTCCCCCCCGATCTGTCTGACGGCAGGAAGGAGTCCCACATTCTACAATGTTCTGCGTGTGTGTGTGTGTGTGTGTGTGTGTGTGTGTGTGTGTGTGTGTGTGTGTGTGTGTGTGTGTGTGTGTGTGTGTGTGTGTGTGTGTGTGTGTGTGTGTGTGTGTGTGTGTGTGTGTGTGTGTGTGTGTGTGTGTGTGTAATCTTCATATTTGAAGTAGAGAAATGAAAATGGAGGGGGTCTGAAGCTGAGAGGAGAAAAGCTTTCAGAGAGAGCAGGTAGCTGATCACACTAAGTAGATTCACAATGTCCTGATTTGTCGCCTAAATCAGAATAAAAAATGTTACGTAACGAATCACAAGACTAAATCAACCCCACCGGGAAAAGTTGTTAAAAGTGGAGAAGATGTGAGTGAAAAGTTTGTTAATGTTGGCTGCTGTTATCTGCCCCCCCCCCGCCCCGGGGGCCATTAGCCTCGGTTTACTGGACTGTGAAAACTTCACCTGTCGGCTCGTCTTCTTATCTGGACGCTGTTACATCCTCAGTGTTTCCCTGCAAACACGGCGGCCGGCTAATGAGTTTGTCTTGTGCCTGTTGTTGTTTCTTGCCATTGAGTTTTATGGGCGGTGGAGGAAACACACTCACCCTCACCCTCACACACACACACACACACACACACACACACACACACACACCGACTACTGAGGTAGAATTAAGTAAACGTTCAGGTGAGCCACCGTGAGCAAATATCAGACCATTTCTCCGTTATTGAATCACTTTCGGCTGCGTGGCGACTCACCGTGTCGTCGGCCTCCAGTTTGTTTGGACGTTAATCGTCCCTCGATGTCAGCTTGAATCGCAGGACAATAACGACTCCGAGACGGAGGATCAATGTGGAATACCAGGAGCCACTCGGGCCTTTATGGCCGCTCGCACACTTTAATTGCCTGTTTTTGTGGCTGGTCTGCTGTCAGCTGAGATTTACGTCGGAATCAAGTCGTGTTTCTGACGGGGGCTCAGGGACAGACAGCTTTTTTTTATGACTCTATAAACAACAGGTGAGGGGAGACATGACGACTCCCCCGCCCCCGGGACAAACACACTCATGCGTTTTGTTCTTACGCTGGATTCATCCAACAGAGACGTCAGATTCGAAAGCTGCACCTTCATTTAGGAAATCTACATTTGGGACTGTGAATAAGAGCAAAAGTGCCGCTGTTTGAGGTCCAGGTGTGGCGCATCCAGCCAGACAGGAACGAGACAAACCATGTCCTAGTATTAATTATCCTGTGTATCAATGCTTGAGAACTGGGCGACGTAGCGCTGACACTGCGAAAAAGATCCACCAACGTCTCACTTCATCATCTGGTGATGATCCGTCATCGAGCTGTTTCCCAGACGTGTAGAGCAGGACATCTTTATTTAGACGCATATATCTGTTCGGCCGAAGAGCCTATGAAGCCACTAATATTGCTTTTTTTTGGATTAATTCATTTCAGGCATGTGACATTTCAAACATTTTGTGAAATCACATATAAAACCGACACACACACCAAAATATATACACTTTTTGATGATGATAGATAATTAAATTATAGCTTATAGTTAGAATATAACCCTTCTAATACAGACCGTGCTCCCCTTCCCAATATGCCTGTTCACACCCAAATCCAACATAATAATATTCCAACAATCACCCGTGTAAACAGACTATACACATAATTAAAGCATGTTTACTTCTGCTTTTCAGTAAATCAGGTATTCATTTGACGTTGAGGTGTGTTGAACTCCTCTATTGGGAGCTCCCATTCTTAACAGTTTACATTTCATCGTTTGAGTCACTCAGTAATTATACACGTTTGTTCATGTGAATCATTCTGAATGTTGTTGTTGATGAAAGGTTGAGAAGAAGCTTCATGTAAAGGAGCAGAAAGAAGTCCAGGTTGTTGAATCCCCAATGTATTAGTTAACTTTTTTTATTTATTAATATATCAACTAACTTAACTTGAACTTTAACTTGAACTTTAACTTTAACTTAACACACACAGTTGGATAAGCGGTGCTCCCAGGCGTCGCCAGCTGAACAGCAGACCGTGAAGATAAACAGGAGTTGGACATTAATGTGACCAATTAGCCGACTGCATTAGCACTTGAGAGCTAAAAGCTCTCGGTTACCGGGCGACTCGCTGCTGATATCAAACCAGCGTCACGTGACCACGTCCGGCAAAGTCTTCGCTGAACTGATGAAGGGGTTAATGAAGGTGGCATTTCGTCAAACGACAGCCGACTGAATTATTTAACTGACTCATAAAAAGAAAAAGCAGCCTTATTGAACCGCGACCATAATAAAACCTCTGTCAGCCTTTAAATCGTGAGTGGTGGAGTCACGAGGTCAAAGGTCAAGGGAGGATGACGAGTTCCACTGAGACTTTCTCACTTATTAAATATTATCGGGGGTTCTTCATTGCGATAATGTGATATTTCAAACACGTTGCGGTTTGTTCCTGTTTGAATAATTACTGCATTTAACACGTCAGTAACTCTGATGGTACCACGTGAAGTTACAAGTTACTTCTTTCAATGAAAGTCCAGGATACTTGACTAGGTAACCTGAGTGTGAGTTTGTTCAGGTGTTTAACGGTCCGTTTAAAGACGTTCAGCTGCAGTCGATCTCACGTATTTAAGTGAGTCAGTCCATATTAACGTCCAGTTTCATTAACGGTGTCATTCTACCTGCACTAAAATGATCAAATACAACGTGAACAGAGCAGATCGACAGTTTCTGGAGGAGGAATAGTGTCGGATTAATGATGGGAGGCGGCAGAAAGAGATAAACATGCCAATAGCAGCCGCTTGTAGAAAGAAAAGTTAATCTTGATGAAAGAAACACTTTTTATTTCAATGTTTTATCTAAATGGCGCCAAAATCAACGTCATCGTCCCAAGGAACTTTTACAGAAAAATCCAGGATAATCTGAAAATCCCGTGAAAATCAGGTGAAAACAGAAAAGATTCACGTTTACATGGTAACATTCAGAAAACTATGTAGTGTCCATGTTGGTCCACTAGTTGGTGCTGTTGTTAGTTTTAGTACTGAAAACACACACACACACACACACACACACACACACACACACACACACACACACACACACACACACACACACACACACACACACACACACACACACACACACACACACACACACACACACACACACACAGCAGAGAACAATGACCTCTAGCCATGAACACTGAGAGAACATTCTAGTGGACAGACCACCAAGTTGGATTGTTATTACTGTGACTGCCAAAATAAAAGTACCAAGTTGGATTATTATTACGGTGACTGTCAAAATAAAAGTACCAAGTCAAAATGAAAGTACCAAGTTGGATTGTTATTACGGTGACTGTCAAAATAAAAGTACCAAGTTGGATTGTTATTACGGTGACTATCAAAATAAAAGTACCAAATTGGATTATTATTACGGTGACTGTCAAAATAAAAGTTCCAAGTCAAAATGAAAGTACCAAGTTGGATTGTTATTACGGTGACTGTCAAAATAAAAGTACCAAGTTGGATTGTTATTACGGTGACTATCAAAATAAAAGTACCAAATTGGATTATTATTACGGTGACTGTCAAAATAAAAGTACCAAGTCAAAATGAAAGTACCAAGTTGGATTGTTATTACGGTGACTGTCAAAATAAAAGTACCAAGTTGGATTGTTATTACGGCGACTGTCAAAATAAAAGTCCAGAAGAATAAGGACTGTGAGTCATGACACCACGGAGGAAACCTTTTTCTGATTGTCTCTACTGAGCATGTGCAGAAGAACTATTAACAAATCAGTGTCTCTGCAGTAGCAGCGTTTGTTAATAGTTGTGTTTTTCACACAGAGTCGGAGCGTTTTCCAAAAGTTTTGTTTTCGGAGTCTCTGAGCTCTTTTGTCCTATAAACTGACGCCAAACATGCTGCGATTTGCGTTTTCACGTGAAAACCTTTCGTTAACTCAGTTTCTGACTTAAAACTGTGATAAAAGCTGAATGTGACACTGGGACTTTGTTCATTAACCTGCTGCTGTAGTTATGATCACAATGGTTTGTGTGAGCTTAAAAAAAAACAAGAACATGACTGAATTTCTGGAGTTTTCAGGACCTGTAATCTAGTACAGGTGAGTTTATATTCTTACATTTATCTATTTTAGAATGCTCGACAATAAGAATGAATATACAATATTTATATCATTTACAATATAATAATTATATATATATAATATTGTGAACATTATGTTGGACCAGTGTTCCTGTTAAAGAAAGTAAAGAATGGACTTTACTGCGCTCTGCCAACTATTAGTGCCACGTTACTTCATGATGCGTTACTCAGGTCTAATGAGTAGTACTTTCCTCCCCGTGGGGGGGGGGGGGGGGGGGGGGGGGGGGGGGGGGTAGGAGTGGTAGGAGGGTGGTGGGTGGTGGGGAGAAGGGAGTGGGGGGTATCGGAGCATCAGGTGTCCCTCCAGTATAAAAGCGGAGCAGCGTCCGGGAGGAGACGACAGGGCATCTGGACACACCGACAGTAAGTCTCTGCTTTCCTCTCGCTTTTCTTTTCCTTCAGGAAACTTCATCTCAGTTTGACCGCAGATTCTTGGTGAGACTTTAAGCCTTCCACTCTCTCACTCTCTCATCCTCTCACCCTCTCACTCTCTCCCCTGTCACTCTCTCACTCTCTCACCCTCTCACCCTCCAGATGACCAACATGCTGAGATCGTGGTTGCCGCTCGCCGCGCTCGTCGCCTGCCTCCTGCTGTGTCTCAGCTCGCTGGCCGACGCGTATCCGCCCAAACCGGAGAGTCCCGGGGGCAACGCGTCCCCGGAGGACTGGGCCCGGTACCACGCGGCGGTCCGGCACTACGTCAACCTCATCACCAGGCAGAGGTGAGTCCGAACAGCCTGATTCCTGCAGAGATTCACAGAACAGACTCTAACCAGATGATTGATCAAACTTTTTAACTTCACTGGTTCTTTCAGGTCAGCGGGATTTAGTTATAAAAAACATTAAAAAAAAAAAAAAATCTAAATCATACATTTATTCTCTTATTACTTGTGTATTATTTCTATTGCAAATGAACTAATATGAGTTTTTGGACATACTGTAACTTCCATTATTTCTACATGCATATTTCATTTCTTTTTTTTTGCCCAAACAAAATCAAATACACGGTTTACAACCACCAACCAAACGATATCTCGTCAAACAAAATTGAATAAGAAACAGCAGAACTAAATTATTTGGTTGTATATCCAAAAAGAAGTGTGAAGAACATAAATATTAACTTATAAAATCTAACTTGTAAAAAATGTAACCTCTACTTTATACGTTTTAAAATAAAACTGTAAATATTGTAAATATTACTGCTACTATGTATTTCCTGTTCTTCCATGTGTATATTTACATATATATTTATCTCATTGTTTATTGTGGTCCATCGAGCTGTGTGCCACTATCCTAATAACCACCTGGTCAACATGGAGCTGCTGTTACAACTGAAAATCCACATGTGGGATTAATAAAGTCTGTTCTAATATAATCTAATCTAAATAATAAGATTTTTTTTAAAAACTTATGCAATTATCAATCATTTTAAACGTGTTGGAACTATTATGTTAACACTAATTGTCTGTTGAAAATATATAAATTAAATGACATATATTTTGTTAAACTAATGTAAGAAAAATAATAAGATATAATCATTATGGGAGGGGTCAAAATGCAAAAACACACTTATATTTATTTTAATAAGAGATTATCCAGAATGTAATTGTTAAAAACTAAAAGAGTTAGGGTTAGAGAAAGGGTAATAAAGGGTTCCTATATTACTTATATTACTTGCAAAAATGATCATTTTAAAGTTATCATTCTTGGTGTTCATTGAAGTAATGGACAGATGTAGAGTCACAGAAAATGGTTGTTCTTCCAATAAAGGGTTAAAATCTTCACTTTTCACTGAGCTTCAATCACCAGGAAAAACAGAAACAGCTACTGAACTATGAAAACTGCAGTGGTGGAGAATAATCCACCTCTTTTAATCTCTGTCCAACTGGAATTGATCTACATTCATCGTCAGAATAACATCTTCAACACAGCAGATGCTTTCAAACAGCCATGTTAGATTCCTCCATGTCATGTCTGTTAGTCCCCCAGTGAGGGAAGCTGCAGCGCAATACAATTACCCCCCCCCCCCCCCCCCCATCCCGGGGCAATTAAGCACACTGAGTCTGTCATTACAGGGAGATTGTGAGCTACATAATGCAGAGCCTCAAACAAAAGCAGCTTCAATCTTTAAGTGCTTCTACATCGATTACTGCTCCACAGCTTCCAGAGGTGGGGGGATGGGGGTGGGGGTCGGAAGGGGTGGGGGGGGGGGGGGGGGGGGGGGGGGGGGTCACTGCTTGCTGAGCCTTGACACAAAGAAGGTTCGCAGGAAACTCTGACCCTCAGGAAGGAGAACCTCAGACCTTCAGCTTCAGTCACGGCTCATGTCTGATTCCCTCTAGGTATGGGAAGAGGTCGAGCCCGGAGCAGGCCGTGGCCTGGCTGCTGTACGGAGGAGACTCCAGCCAAGACTCTGATCCACGGTGAGAAACATGAAGGACAAGGCAGCATCAGTGGCCTCCAGTCATCATCAGTCCTGTGACTGACCTGCTGGTCCAATGTTCTCTCTCTCCTCCTTCCAGCTCCGACTACACTGATCAGTGGTGAACAGCCTCCTCCTCCACCTGCTCCTCAACTGATAACCTGCACTGGATTTTGTGACTCTGTATATTTGATTATTTCACGTGCATGCTTATTATCACTCTCTCTCTCTCTCTCTCTCTCTCTCTCTCTCTCTCTCTCTCTCTCTCTCTCTCCGTGGACCTGATTGTTCTTTCAATAAAAAGAAAAATGTAAATAATTTGTATGAGAATCAATGTCCCTTTACAAAACAGATTAGAGTGGAATAAATAAAAGTATAACGTAGACGTGTTTGCCTCCAGCCTGTTATTTCTCGAGGCGGCCGCTAGATGTCACTGTCTGTCCAGGTGACGCGCACGCGGCTTGGTTCTTTGGTTCGATGCTCCTGTTGGGTTCAGACACATCAGAACAGCTCGGGCACAACATCCCGCTGGGGTACCGGACCAAGAGCCGCATTTAGCCTCACAAAGCTGTTTTTGGACTCGGTTCGGAGAACCGGATCAGAGCGGCGGCCAGTTGGCTCCTGATCAATGGAGCTATTTGTGAGCGCACGCGAGCCGCTCCCGGTGAGGTGTCGTTAACCAGCAGCTCGTGTGTGTGTGTGTGTGTGTGTGTATATGTGTGTGTGGGCTGTTGCTCTGCTCAGTCTCTGCAGAGAATAAAGAAATAAATCAGGGAACCAGCGGCTCCCCGGCAGCTCCGTCCAGCGACCCTCCTGCCGCTGCAGCGCCCCGAGGAGACGCCTCCGAACCGGGGAACCGGCCAGGTGAGCGCCGCCGCCTCCAGACCGATTTTCACGGACCGGCCGTGTCGTTATAAAACCGCTTTCATACGATGTGCCCGTTTTCTCAGGTGGCCGTGTAAATATATTCACCTGCTCATTTAATATCTGCGAGGAGACGCGGTGCCGAGAACGTTTTAATTCAGATTAAATCTATTAATCAAACCTCGTTTCATCTCAGGTTCTGATTTCTGTCATGATGGTTTAATAAACCCGGCCAGGTGAGTTAAAGCCCCCCGAGGTCTGTAGTTTATTGTCGGGATGAAATCTGTCCAGTCCGCAAAGACAGACGTCATGTACCTGCTCGCTGCCACTGCGCATGCGCACACGATGTGCGCGTGCTGACAAAAACTGTTAAATAAGATTTAATTGTAGGCGACATATTGATTCAAGGAGCTCACGACACGATGTGGTTCACGATACTCTGTCCACGATACAATTTTTTCACAATGTTTTCTTGACCAAATACTATTATACCAAATACTAATATTTTTCCAAATAAACTGTGATGGAAATGTTTTTATTATTCCTTTTCAATCCAATTCTATATTTCCTCGCCTTCTTTTCAAGATGGAATCGAATTAAGGTTCTTTGTATTCGTGTGGTAGGAACAATATTTGACTGTGAGGAACAGACTCAGGTATATTTACAGCGGAGGAGATAAGTATTTGATCGCCTCTTGAATTCGTAAGTTTACCCACTTCTATAGGAATGAACAAACTCAAATGTTTACGGTTGTTTACTGATTATTGCAAAAGACAGAATATCAGTTGACAATGCATGAAAAACACAATATAAAAGTTATAGTTATTGCATTTTATTTAAAAAAATATATATATATATTGTCACAATATAATGATCATTAATCATAAACTGGTGACTTTCAACATTTCTACTTTAAGTTGCTTCTTCGTACACTTTTTCTTTATTCTGGAAAGTTTTAACAATTTCATGAAAAATTGTCCGCCTAAAGACACAGTTTACAACAACATGTTGTTTTTGTCTTCATGACATCTGTTTTTAGTCGATGTGGTGTCACTTAGATGTAGTTTCTCTTAATGTTTTGGGTCCTTCCGTACTTTCCTCGTGCATCAGGGTGGATGACGATATTTACGTCACACAGGAAAACGCTGACTCTGCAGACAGGCGGTGCAGAAAGTATGAATTGGCTTTTATGTTAACGAGGCATTAAGGTGTTGAACCTTGTCCGGATGAGCTCAACATTTACAAGTGAAAACTGAAAACTTCCGTTGTGTTTTGGGCGTCAGTTTCTTTACTTTATTTTGATAGCACCAAATACAACGCAGTCATTTCTGGGTACTTATTACACACAGAGAGAAAGCCAAGAAAACTGCATTGTTGTTGGTGTTTCTGTGTAAACAGGCATTGTTTTCTAAACGTCACCATGCCAACGCAAACTCTTTCTGAAACGAAAATGCAAACAACGCCAGGCCGTTTGCTGTTTGTCCAGCAGGTTGAAGGACTTTTTCCCCAGACAGCATCACTTTAGTTTACATGCACATTTATTGAATAACTCAGTTGACGTCAGGCTGTTTCTGAATAGGAAAACAGTTTTTAGATTCTGTGAGAATAACAAGTATTAAAAAGAGCAGTTTGATGTGATTCTGAGCCCTTCTTTAAAAAAGCATTTTTTTCCCCCCCTTTTTATTATTAAAAGTGGTGAGAAATAAAGCGACGTGGTGTAATAAGATTGTTATTTTGGAGAAGTTTATACTGTATATCAAAGGTCTTATCATAGGAAGCATTTTTAACAAGTTGCCTAAAAGCTTCTTGGTTTAAAGTCGTTTTTTTTTCTCCTCTTGTTGGAGTTTTCTCTCAAACCACACTCAGATAGGTCTCATCCCAAAGAGCTTTTGATGGGGATTAAAGAAACTTCTGCCCTCTTATCAGTTTCTGTTTTGGAACAGGGAGGTTTACCATAAATTTCAATGCCTTCGGCAGCTTTAGGGAGATCAGCAGGTCTGCTTCTACCTTGCCGGGAATATTTTGTAAGCACTTCTTTGATGGTTTAGGAGCTCTGCTTTAAAATGTCCTCTTTAAACTTTGAGAATATGCTCTTCACTCTACGTCTTTAGGTTCAAACACTGGTTGTGTAGGACAGTGAAGTGGATCCCATTATGGGAGCATGATGAAGTAGTACATCAGCAATAGAAGAAGGCAAATACTTTAAAAGGCCTCGATCTTATCACACACTAAAAGTTACTTGATGTCACAGAGATTACGTCTAACAGAACATCTGAGGGTGTCGGACCGTGACGCTGTTCACCGCCAGCTCTCTGACAGCAGGCTGATTAATTACTGATTAATCACTGATTAATCACTGATTATTTACTGTATCAAATTGGAATTCTAACTGTTGTGCTCTCACCAAGCTTTATATTTTGGAACAAAGTGGGGTTTTTTTTGTGCATATATGGAGCACTCATGCCTCACAGGAAGTGATTGTGAAAACAGGAAGTGATTGCGCAACCCGGAAGTGACACTATATAAACCGGAAGTACCCCTGTGCCATGTGTCTGGTGCAAATGTTGGTAGCCACTGGTGTTTGGATCGTCGCCAGCTCTTTTTGTTGTCCTCCCATGCAAGGGCAGTTTGTCTGTGAGTAAAACGGATTTCTTTATGGACTCCTAGAATTCAGTTTGTCTGTTTTCAGACAGTGAAACATTTTTTTTTTTTCAAATTGTTTTTCTAGTGACACAAAATATTAGGTACCCAAATAAAGTTCATGCACCTGAGGATCCTGAGTCGTGGAGTTTATTGAGCAAAATGTTTTAGCTGCTTGGAAAGATAACAAAAGACACTTATTCTAATCAAACCGGACCAATCCACCGGGAGAGGAATCAGTACCGCCTCACACAGCATCTTCCCCCCAAGGTCATAGAAGAGAAGATCAGGCTGAAACCTGCCCCTTTGTTTCCTGACAATCACTTTACTTCAGGCTCTTATTTTGTTAATGTCCAACTTTCTAAAGATTTTCATGTTTGTGAAAAAAAAGCTTGAAAATGCCTTAAAAACCTGACCTCATATACAAACTAGAAAAACAATCATCTGGATTCTGGAGTAATCAGATTATACTGATCATGTTAACGGTGTATTGTGACTTGCTTTACCAGTAAAGAAAGGAAGTGACGAAACAAAAAGCAAAGACTGACTTCTGAAGGGAAGAGGAGATGAATTTCAGAATAAATGAACAGCATCCATAAACACAGCCGATGTTCAACAGGACCGACGTTTTCAAAATGAGTGCGAGTACCATGTACTGCAAAAGAAATTCCACTTCTATGTATTACAGTCTGATCGTAGGTCGTGTGCTGGATGATGTTACACTTAAAACTTATCCAGCTTTGGATGGGCAGAAGTCAAATTCGGTGTAATTATTCCCGTTTAGATTGTCCTTTTCTGACTTTTATCCCTTGTTTTTTGAAATCTTCTCTTTTTACTTTAAAGTCAATATGTTGAACTTTGCGTTTGATATTGACTTCTTAATGTGTCTTCATCTTCAATACTGCTTTAACCTGATATTTAGATAAACTTTCTGAACTTAATAAAAATCTATTTCAATCCAAAACACGGACAAGCTGCTGTATGAAAGACTTGATTTGAAATGACACTGAAACACTTCATATTTCTTATTCCATCAAAAAGATGACAAAAGGAAGTGAGTTGATTTGATGAAACTCAGACCTGGTGGGGACGGTAAACGCTGGTTAGGTTGCATTTCATTCCTTTAACCTCCAGTTGAAACATAAAGGACATTTAATTTGAATTGCAGTCCTGCTGCTTCTAAAATCTTTAAAATCTTTTTATTTAATGTAGCGTCCAGACAAAATGTACCTTCCATTGAAAGACATGATTGATGATGAACCAGAATCCTGAGTTGGTGTGGTTGAATTGGCTGATGGTTAATCAATAACGATTAGATTTCTCTATTCCAGCGAAGATCAAGTTTCGCTGTGACCTGAAGGCCTGAAGGACGTTAATGTACAGAACATCAGGTGTTTGTTTATTCCTGCAGCCAAACAGCAGTGAAGGATATTAATATGCAAGAGAGCAAAACCTTTATTTGGAAATCATTCGACCGTGGTGTTCTTTAAAATCCTCCTGAACTCATCTTCTCCTTCAAAAGACCTCCACACACACACACACACACACACACACACACACACACACACACACACACACACACCCACACACACACACACACACACACACACACACACACACACACACACACACACACACACACACACACACACACACACACACACACCCAGAGAGAAACAGTTCAATGTTGACTTTACAACAAAGACCCGTAAACAAACGGATGTTTTCTCTGAAGGTCAGAGATTTAAAAGAAACTTTTCCTTCTATACTTCTGAGTATACCTTCTGAGCCTCTGAGGAAACCTGAATTACTTTTCAACGCTTGTAGCAGCAAATGTGACGCTATAATCACATCCAGTGGCAGCGAAGGTTTGAAGCTGCAAGATTTCAACAATGGGACTTTTGTTCAGAGAGAAAAAATTAGAATAATGTTTTCTCTCTGGGGCTTTTCTTATTAGGCTTCGTTTATAGACAATGTTTTCAAGTGAAAACGGAACATTTTGGTTGCGTTCTGGGTTTCTGTTTACACGACAACGGAGCCACTGAAAAAAACAACTTTTTGAAAACAGCTTCCAAGGTGGAACTTTTTGAAAATCTGTGACTCCGTCACCAAAACACAACTTTCTGTAGACGCGCGGGACACGGACATTCTAGTGGACAGACCACCCAGTTGGATTGTTATTATGGTGACTGTCAAAATAAAACTACCAAGTTGCATTGTTATTACGGTGACTGTCAAAATGAAACTACCAAGTTGGATCGTTATTATGGTGACTGTCAAAATAAAACTACCAAGTCCAGGAGAATATGAACTGGGAGTCATGACACCACGGAGGAAACTTTGTTCTGACTGTCTACTGAGCATGTGCAGAGGAACTAGTTACTTACGGCCGTGTTACGCATGTGAAGTAGCAGCGTTTCCGCCGTCTACACAGCGACGGAGAGTTTTCCAAAAAGTTGCTTTTTCATTCACTCTGAACTCTGTTGTCGTGCAAACGGAAATCCAAAACGCAACGAAAGTTTTGCGTGTTCAGTTGAAATCGTTGCCGCGGGAATAGGCCTTTAATATCCAAGATAGCTTTTTAATTCTACGTACCGAAGACTTGAGAGCAAACTGTAGATGAACAAACTCTTGTTCTTGGAACAGACGATATTGGGAAGGCGACCGCTAATGCTGTGATTGGTCCATATATTATTAGAAATATGCAACACATGTATGATTCTATCATCAACTAAAAATAGAAATTGCATGTTGCTTGTTTACTTTGTGCCGCAAAAATATATGATTTCAGGACAGAGGGCAAGGTACATCGATAATCTAACCTTGGTCCATGATTGGCCGTGACTCTGGGCATGCTACAAACTTTATTATATAACTTTATCATATTTAAAATATGTGCTTCCACCATTTATAATTTTACATGTTGCACATATAAGAGTGAAGCATGTTGACTTAAACTGAATTTACGTTGATGATTCTCGTCAATTACTGTAGTTTACTGAGAGGAAAACCCCAGAAATACAATCCTTTATTGCATATTGCTGTTGAAGTGAAACAAGTCAGCGTCAGCCACCACCTCCACCTGTTTCTTTCAGCCTCAGTGAGATTATTGTTGAGGATTTGGAAGCTGTGAGGAGAAGTTATCATTGTAGGCTGTAATGTTTGAATCCATGCTGCGCTCAGTCGAAGCAGAACGGCTTTCAACATAAAGACGAAAATGTGCTTGAATACATTAAAGTGTTATACAGTTCTGTGAAAATCTCTTCAATTAAGTTTTATTTCCTGGCCTTGAAGTAAATGTTGCTGTCTTTTTTTTCCCGATGTGATGGCGCAATAATAACACTTCTCCGTGTGGAAGTGTCGCTCAAACCTTTTATTAGACCCAATTTTAGCTCCAACTTATTATTATTTTACGCATTTTCCCTTGTTGCCATGGCGAGGTGCCGGGGAAAAAGGCAACGGGCTGCTCACGGTTGTCTTGGATACGACAGTTTTCCCTGGTAAAGTAATGAGCAGAGCTGAACCTGTGGGAGCGCAGGGTTATTTTTAGGCCTGACGCCAGGCTGCATGTGTGGATTAAGACCTGTGTGTGTGTGTGTGTGTGTGTGTGTGTGTGTGTGTGTGTGTGTGTGTGTGTGTGTGTGTGTGTGTGTGTGTGTGTGTGTGTGTGTGTGTGTGTGTGTGTGTGTGTGTGTGTGTGTGTGTGTGTGACCATGTTTACAGGCTTTAATGCATCCTCACTGTGAGATCAGCTCAAGGCGTTTTACACTTGGCATACAAACACCTGCGCCACTGCTAGTGACATTGCTCCATCCTGAGGACGCCGCCATCGGAACAACAGAACGCTGAGCTAAAGAACCCGACTGTGACGACGAGCTCCGGGTCACAGGAGGCGTTTGCAGGGTGGGACTTTCTCTGGGGACGGGGTTAAATAGCCCCCGTGTTTCACTATGCTGAACTTTATTAATTAGATCAGGATGATCAAAATCTCCCCCTGGAACAACAATCAAACAACTAGAGCGACACTCGGTAGAGCGCAGATATTCACCAATGCCACATTCGCTTGCAGAACTGAGTTAGCATCGCTAGTGTCTGTTGCCATGGAGACGCTTCCTGCTCAGTGTTTCACTCGGTGATGTAGCTACCTGACAGGCTAGTTAGCATCGATATGAGCTAATGGCAAACATGTTAGCGATGCTAACTGGGTTTCGCAAACAGTTGTGGCGTTGGCAAAGAACTGCGCTCTACCGAGTGTAGCTCTAGTTTTATTGTTTGATGATGAGCAGCCATAGTAATTTAAAATCTCTCTCTTTCTCTCTCTCTCTCTCTCTCTCTCTCACAGAAATAATGTAAATGTGCTAAATTGACTCAATAAAACTTTACATTCCCCAGAATTAATTTAACTAAAAGTCCGATTCCCCCTGAATGAACCAAATCCATTGCAGTCATTCCCACTTTGAGTTTCACTGTTAATATTGATGATGTAAGTCTTGAGTGACGCAAGAATCAGTGTTTTCACACTGAAATCTAATTCTGGACGAGTGGAGCTTCACGGCCTCGAGTTTTCATGGACTGACTGTGGAGATGAGAGCGTGTGTGTGTGTGTGTGTGTGTGTGTGTGTGTGTGTGTGTGTGTGTGTGTGTGTGTGTTAGATGAACTGATCAAGTTGAAACGATTTCCTTCTGCAGCTAAAATACAATAATTGTTTATTAAGAATATTTATTTTGACCTGGATGACGGATCACTAATTTCTGGTTTTACTGGTATTACTTGATCCTGGATGGTAGATCTTGATTATTGGTTACACATTACAGGCAGTTCTCTTGGAAAATGACACCAATTACTAAGAAAATAGCGGCAGTGGTTATGACTGCCCCATCATTAGCTCCGGGCTAATTCCACCCTGACAGTAGAGTAAGAGGAAAGCAGTAGAGCGAAGGAGCTCCCTCCCTTCTCTGCTGCAATTGGCTTTTTCTTCGGACTGCTGGATTTTTAAGAAACACTGTCGTTTCACAGTGCAAACAGGGGACGCCTGGGATAAGCCCGGGGGACCAGTATGTGGTATTAACCACCTGATCCACGTAGATCAGAGTTTTGCAGACGTGTTGGATCGCCAGCATCTGAGAATAACGTCACACTGCCTGAAGCACTTACTGCTGTCGACAGCAGCGGATTTAAAGGCAAAGAAATAGAGTGAAATTAGGTCGTTTGAATAACAAACTTCAAAAACACAAAACAGTCACCTACACTTATCCCAGTTTAGCCGCCAACACTTAAATAACAATAACTGTGGATGAATTTACAGTCAAGGAACATGACGGCTTCTCTCTGACTCACTGACATTAGATTCAACTATTGAAAAATATAAAGTGCCATGGCTGCGAGTGCATTCATTACAGAAGGCAAAGAGCATGAATGTTGAAGACTAAAAATCATTGGAACGACTTAAACAAAGAGCTCAATGAATTCAGCCATTGATAACATACTTATCATCTAAATGAATTATTATAATACTGAGAAGTGCTCCGGGTAGCGATCCTACCATAATCTTCTGCTTTCCTGAGCTTCCCTCATATTGATGGATCAATAAACTTGGTTTATGCTGCAGTATATGCCTCAAAATAAGCATAATGAGCCGGTGGGATCTAACGGTCAGATTTAACCGTTAAGCTGATTTCTCACTCGGAGCCAGGGGATATGTGGATTAGTGCATGAAACTGGAGTCTAAAAAATATGAAAGGATTTGGGAAAATTCTCTGAAATATGCAATTTTACTTAGTTTAAACATCTTTAAGTTTGTTCCACTGACAACTAAACTCTGATTAAATTATCTTTCTTAATGAAATCTGCTACCCAGTTGGCTATGGACGACCAATAACACACACATTCCAGCCCATCTGTTATTGTATAAGACAGTGAGGAAACAAATCTTTACTGTTGTAAACCTCAGGAACCCCCCAACACACCTGTACCATTACAGTTAAAGGAGCCTCATGACACTCTATATGTTAAATATAGGTTCTTCACTTTTAATGTAAACGCCTAAACTGAGTAGTTTTGTGACCTCAATGAATTAAATGCACTCATTTATTTTTAAAACATTGAAAAAAGTTACAGCTGTAAGGTCCCATATTGTCCAAAAATCTCTTTCTAATGGTTTTCTAACAGTAATATGTGTCCCCGTGGTTTGTTTGAGGCCCCAGAAGTGAAAAAGGTCTGTCACCTCCTCACTTGTTCCACTTTTTATTGAATGTGTGCTCATACAGGTGATTCCCTTCATGACATCACAGGGGGAAATAATCACTCTCCCTGGTGGTGGATACTCCTTTTGACCCTCCCACTGGTAGATGAGGTCTGCCCTTTGAAATTACAAGCCGGCACCATTTTCTTTTTTTCCCCTCACAAACGCTACAGGGAAAACAGACACAGCTCATTAGCATTTAAAGGTACAGACACACAGAAACGGCAAGTTCTCCGTAGAGTCACTAGAGGGACTTTTAGACTGGCTGAAGTTCAGGACCAAGGAAGGGTTTGGGGGAAAACACTGGGATTACAATAATGTTGGACCTGTGACAATCATATGAACCTATTGAAAAACAGTGTAATATGAGATCTTTAAACTCAAGTGGGCTTCGTGAACCTGCCCTTGAATCTACCCCCCCACCTCGTCAGTACTGCCAGAGTACTGACGAGTATAAACGCTGAAGCAGATTACAAAGATTCCTCCTTCCTTCAATGACGAGGGTTTATTTTTTACGTCACCACGTCAGACCCAGTGTCTGCGGCGACACCGAAACAAGAGTCTCAGCGCAGATGCAAACTGTCATGGCAACCAGGAAGTCCTCCTTGGATACCGTGATCTCTCCCCCGTCAGCTGCACTTCTATCTTCTTTTTCACAATGGTTCTTGTGCGATCCCCCTCCTCTCCTTCATTCCTGCTCTGACCCCCACCTCCCCTCTCCTGGACGATCTCCTCCTCCGTCACCCGCCTCCTCCTCTCATGTCGTGTCGACTGTTTGGTTTTGTTCACGTTACCCACACTGGATACGTGTTGTTTGTATTTCATTAAGTCCAGCGGAGCCACGTTTCCATCCCAGAACAATGGAGACTTAATCTCCCAGCAGCCCCTGCTCTGTGATGCTGGTTACTTTCACCTACGTCCTGATGTTAAATGGATCAATTAGAGTCGACACAGATCCTCAGTGAGCTAATGTCAGCCGGCCGGCCCACTCACTCAGCCTGTCCAACTGTTGCTAATAGTATTCCCAGCGGAGATGACGGCTAAAACTGTTTGGATGTTTCCAGACCAACTGACTCTTCTATTTATAGACGTTAATAAAATTAGATTGCAGCCGTCCGGTGTGGGAGCTTGTTTAGACTAAATGAGAGTATTTCTGTGGAGATAAGTCCATTGACTGCATGTCTGACGAAAAGGGATTTGATTTCTTTGTGGAGGCTGGATTAAGACTTTCACTGATCCCTCTGTGGTGAACTTCACCCAGGCCGCTCACTCTCACCCTGTTTTCACTCCTTCCAGCCTTGAATCCGTCACAGCGGCTCGATATCCAGCCAGACTTTACATTCTCAGCCAGCTCTCCCTCAGTGCTCTCAACACATCTTCTCTCTGACTCTCCCTGTTGCAGTTGACCTGACAAGTTTTTGTGGAGGAAACTGGCAACAACCAATTTGAAAGATGCCCGTGGCAACATCCAGCTCCGACTCTGGTAAGTGTGTCCGTCTCACTGTGACAACGACGTCTGCTTATAGGAGCGCATGAAGGAGTGAGTGAGTGCGAGGAGAACCCGGATGGTCAGTGGCCACTGCTTTACTCAGGATGTGTATTTCATCTGCAGAGTTGTGATGTGACTTAACGAGCGCTGAAACGGCCTGTAGATCAGTCCAGCCTCCGTCGATTTGCTGCAGTGTCGTTTGCCGGCCTCCACACGCAAGTGTGTATGAGGGAATGCATGAGTAGAGACTGAGCAGTCATCACCAATCAGTGTTATAGATACTTAAGTAATCCTAATTTGTTTACCTCGTTCAAATTGTGGAATTAGATTTCGCTCCCATTTTATCACATATTCTTACAATAATAAACAATGATATATATGTGTATGTAATTCCTGCATTTCCAGCTAATCGTCCACTTTATCCAGCTCAGGGTCACGGGGCTCTGCAGCCGATCCCACTGACCACCGTCTATAACCAGGCAAACACACAGCGACAGACAGACTTACACTCAAGTATTTTAGAGTGAACAATTATCCTCAAACACGTGTTTTTGGAATCTGGGAGGAAACCAGAGACCCCATTGAAAACCAAGAGCGACAATGACAATGGAGGAAGAAGTGTGAGCTTGTGCTTTTCTCACTTTTCCAGTTGCTGGATCACAAGTGGAGACATTTCTTACATAGACCAGATACTGAGGGAGCCTACAGGAGCTTCAATGTTTACCGTGTTCTGTTCTCGGTCTGCATGTATTGATGGTTAGATTACAAAATGCAGCACCTACTAGTGGTGTCACATGCAAATTACAGTGTTTTTAGTGTTTCTATGTGTACGGCGATCGTTTTCAAAACATGCTTTCTTGTCATTTTTAAACGCCAATGATTTTAAGCGAAAACAAAAATCTTTTCCAGAACAACTCCCAAGGTGGAACTTTTCGAAAATGCTTGGGCTCCGTCGAACGGGTGAAAATGACCCCCAGTAGAGCCAATCAGAACAAAGTTTCCTCCGTGGTGTCATGACTCCCAGTCCTTATTCTCCTGGACTTGGTACTTTATTTTGACAGTCACCATAATAACAATCCAACTTGGTAGTTTTATTTTGACATTCACCGTAATAACAATCTGTCCACTAGAATGTCTGTGTCTCAGTGTTCATGTTTAGAGCTCATTGCTCTCTGCTGTGTGTGTGTGTGTGTGTGTGTGTGTGTGTGTGTGTGTGTGTGTGTGTGTGTGTGTGTGTGTGTGTGTGTGTGTGTGTGTGTGTGTGTGTGTGTGTGTGTGTGTGTGTGTGTGTGTGTGTGTGTGTGTGTGTGTGTGTGTGTGCGTGCGTGTGTGTGTGTGTGCTTTCAGTACTAAAACTAACAACAGCACCCACGTGTGGCCTGGCATGCTAACTACATCATTTTCAGTTGTTTTCAGAATGTTGCTGCGTAAACATGAAACTTTTCTGAAGCAAAAATGGAAAAATGATGCGTTTTCATTGGGAAAGACGTGTAAATTGGACCTAACACTAAAAAAAAATGTTGCCGGTTCCAGACGATGGTCGCCGCGTAAACGAAGCCCACTCCGTCACAATGAGATTATGTTTACACGCAGAGGTTTGCATTTCCTGGTCTTTGAATCCAAATTGAACCCAAATCAAACTAAGGAACCATGACGATTTTACAAATGGAAAATACCTGAGGCACACTAACGTAAACCAAACTGACCTTTTCATCCTGAAACATGCAGACATATGGACGGATAATAGTGAAAGCTTTCGAAACTCCTATTTTCTTTCTTTATTATTATATTATTATTTTCATTAAACATAATAATAAAATAAATTGATTTATGTTATTCATATGTTCCTTTCTGCACAATGTTTTCCACTGATTATAAACCCATCTACACTCAAGTGGCTTATGCAATAATTCCCAGGACAATTAGTTCGGACTATTTCTGCTTAAGATAACAACGACATCCTGTGCAAATATTTTCATGTAACAGCTTGATTCTGAGCCAGCGTTGCCATCCCATTATCGAAAGTAATTTCTTGTTAAAGTGCCAAGGAAGGTGCCCGCATTAGAAGCTGTAAACTGGCACCGAGCCACTCTTCCATGTATTCTCTCTGCACTGGGAGCCCAGAACAGACACACTGAAGATCGCAAAGCCTTGACCACGAGCCTGGGAAATTAGTCTCAGTGTTTTTTGCCAAATCCAGACCTCAGAACCTGATAATATTTTATCACATGGCATCACATTGTGGGAGTCTCCTGCTGGAAAGATGGAGAAACTATGGCGAGTTGAAATGTGTGTGCAGACTTTTCAGTGTGTTATAGCCTGTCAGTCAGTCTGATTTGTGCACTCGCCCAGGGCTGAGACTGGATGACTGGCATTTTTAGTAACACTCAGTAAATTGTTTCTCCAAACCAATTCATGTTTTTTTTTAAATTCAAAAAGCAGCAGGGATATTTTTTGCTCAGGCTTGGAGGAGGGTTATAGGAAGGTCACTTTTGATTTGAAACACTGAGCTCTTTTTCAACTCCTGTCAGGGAAGCGGCTCGCTTATACATTTCCTGGAGTTATGAGCAGAAGAAGGAAACATACATGTGCTTGTGTTTCGATCTCTGGCTGTGTGGAGGCCGATAACTAATATGCAAGTCTGCTTCGAAGGCATTACTCCTTCAAACACACCTCCTTCCTCTCCTGCTTCTCTTTCCTCCACTTGACCCCCGCAGGGAAGCCTGAAGAGAAACCCGCCCAGCCTCCTTCGCTCTCTCTCCTCCCACAGAAGGCATCATACTTACTTCCCTCCCTCTTTCTTCCCCACTTCCCCCATCGCCTTTCCTTCCCTGTGCAGCCAGCCCTCTCTCGTCCACATCCATTCATGCAGGGGAGAAGACACTCAGCCAGGCACAGCTCGTACACGTCAACGGCAGGTGGAGAGAGAGAGAGAGAGAGAGAGAGAGAGACACACAGAGAGAGAGAGAGAGAGAGAGACACAGAGAGAGAGAGAGAGAGAGAGAGAGAGAGAGAGAGAGAGAGCTGCCTCACACAGGGCTGGGTGTGTTACGGTGAGGGTGTAGTGAGGTGGTGTCGTTCACTATGGCCGGCAGCCGGTTTGGAAGACTCTCCCTGGAGGAGGGCGACTCGACCAACTCCCTGGAGGGCCTGGATCTCAAGCTGGGGGGAGAAGGTAAGCGCTCAGGTCCGACCTGCTGGGCGTGCGAGGAGCGTAGTGAGGTTGAGATAACAGATGAGGGCTCCAGCTGTGCTTGCTGCTACCCGTTAGGAAGGATGTGCCAGACGTGAGCTGGAATCAAAGACGGAATCTCCGCTAACAGGAATGTTTGCCGGTGACTGAGGGTTTAGTCTGTGTTTTAAGATTCACACCTGCTCCTGGTTCAAACCCCCAGAGTGGAATGACGATAAGCACAGACAGATTAGGACCCAGGGCAGAGGCAGGGAGGTAGAAATACAGCCTGATGCTTCTCAATATTGATGGAAAAAAATACTATGTTCTCTCTCTTCTCTCAGATTTATAAAGAAAAGTCAAGAAAATGAAGAAATGCACTGTAGATACTTTCAATATGGCAACAACAAGTGAACCAGAAGGCTGCGCTCTGTAGGATGAAGCATGTTGAACTGAGATATTGTTTGCTCAAACAGCGCGGAGTGAGAAGTACTATATTTCTCATCCATAATTGATGGATTTGATTAAAATTTGATGTAGTTGCATACCTCACAATGACATGTAGTGAATCCAGAGCTATTTTTATGCTGCGACCCATGGACAGATTGCCTCGCTTGTTGAACTCGTGGAAAAACCCCTGACGTCCAGGTGAGGACAGGAGAATTGAACAACAGCAGTTTTATCACATCATGTTAATTTACTGGCAGCTTGAGGCTCAATCGCTGCTCGGTAATGTAGTGACAGTCTCAGTGAAGCTCGTTCCTGCCAGTCAGTTCAGAGGGCAGGGAGGTTTGTGTGCCTGGTTTAGAGAGAGAGAGAGAGAGAGAGGAAGGATCAGAACAAGGAGAGAGAGAAAGCGAGACCTCCGGTGCATTGTACATTCAGGGGGGGTAAGTAGGGGGGGTCATTCATATGCAACAGTGTTCTGATCAGAGACGCTCCAAAGTGTCAGACTCGCAACCTTCAAATAACTCTGGCTCTCTCACTCTCACCTCTTTTTCACACACACACTCCACAAAACGTCACACCACCGGAGGAATATCAGTGAAACTACTGAAGCAGTGTTCAGATACAGATGATGGATGGTTGAGTGGAGTGTGTTGGTAGGATTAGGCTGTCACAGATAATCGCGGGGTTTCTGGAGAACGGGACAATTTAATTCTGTTCTGTGTGAGGGTATTCGATAATATGGTGACACTGGCAATTATTTCAAGCGTGTCGCACCCCGGTGATGCCGCGTTGCTCTTTCATTAACCGCTGCAGTGAAAACAGACGTACAGTCAAAATGTTTTCCCGTCACTCTGTAAAACTTCTGCCCCAAACTCAGTGAGGTGTCGTGTGAGCTGCTGTCCATCAGCAAAATGTCAACAAATATCTCAAGTGTTGTCTCCAGTGGTGACCTTCTTCCCGCTAATAAGGCAATGCAACCCGCGTCCATATCGTGCCAGCTTGGAACGAGTGTCACCATGGCGACGAGGTCGCTTAAATGGCAGCTGGAAAGTCCCTCGTCCTGCTGATTGGCCGTCCAGGTCTCAGGAAATGTTGTGTTTACATGGACATTTATGCACACAGAGGCAAATCAGTCAAACCTAAAAGATCAATCACTGTAATTATTAACGCAAGCTGACTCTATTTTCCACTTGCAAACTGCACCTACTTGTATTTGCTGCTAATTTCATGTCAGCAAAATGGTCAAACCGCGACACTTAAGCTGGATTTTATAAAGCTGATTAAACAAGAAATGATATCGGCGTTATCTTATTCGGAGTTTGCTTGACAGAGCAACTGTTTCTAAGTGATTTTCTGTAGGCAGGCCTCCCCTCTGCTCACCGCCACAGCGCCGCTCACTCAGCAGGTGTTGAGATAATTAGAGACTCTCTTCAGTCCAATATCCGTCCATGAGGCCGTTTCTTATGGCGCCGCCCTGCAGTCTGTCAGGAGAACCGATCAGACCGATCAGTTGCACCGGCGCCCAAACATAACTGCTTCTACATTTAAAGTTTATTTGTAAAGCTTTTTTTTTAATGACCTTAAACCAAAACGATCTTGTTGGTGTCCAGTTGGGATTTTGTGGAGTCTGAATGTTCTCCATATTTTCTCCAGATACCCCAGGTGAGTCCAAATTGCCCCTCGTTGTAAACGCCTCCTTGTTGACCTGGTGACGCTGCTTCACCAGCGGCCTCTGGCTCCAGACCGTTTGTTAGAAGAAGCTAAAGGATGAAAGAGAAGAACCAGTGTGTTTTCCTCTCAGCTTCCTGGTTTAATAAAAGACCTGTTCACTCAGGATTCACCCACACCGGCGGTTTGAAATGTTTTTGGCTCGTTTGCTGTCCTCTGAGGACCGTGTGGGCTCGCACACTCTGTCGCTGACTCACTCCTCTGTTAGCCCAATTTCACCCGTTCACGACGCACAATCACACATTAATCACTGTGGCGCTGTGCGCGCCACATATTGCTTAATTACAATCCACCGCGTTGGAACGAGCTGCTTGTTTCCGCCGGCGTGTTTTAACAAGACTTGGTGGACTCAGTCCAGCGTCTTCTACACTCAAAGTCCCAGCATGCAACAGGCCAACTTCAACCTGCAGAACACACATGTGTCTGTCTCTAAACATGCTGGATATATGAAACCTAATGATTTATATATTTATATATGCTCACATACATGTACATACACATAGACATCACAGACCAGGAGGCTCCAGTCCGGCCAAACCACAGAGCAAATTGTAAACATTTTGAAGAGAACATTGATTTTTTTTAAAACTAATTTCCTGAGCGTAGCAGACTGAACACTGAGGCAACGACTTCAAGTGAAAACACAAAACTTTCATTGTCTTTTGGCTCTTCGTTTACACCACAACGAAGCTCGGAGTTCCTGAAAACACAAGCGTTTAGGATCGGCTCCCAAAGTGATTGTGATGAAATATCTGATTGGAATCTGTGTGGTCAGGTCAGACAGATTTATCAATCAATCACCCCGAGTGAGGACAAATCAATGACGTGCTCAAACACATAAAATATTTATCAGCTGCGGTAGAATATCTCTAGATATTATTCTCTACCGCCGTCTCAAACATTCATCTTCTGTTCCCTGGAGGATTGATGGTAATTATATTTATCTGCAAACTTGGAACAGAATCAAATGTGAGAGCAACCTTAAGATATTTAAAAATGCCTGAGGAGCGTTTTATTGTCTTGAGGTGAGTCTGACATTTTGGAACATTTTCTGGGTCGTCCTCGACGTGCTCCTTTCTGTCGCTGTAATAGAGTGACGGTAAAATGAGGCTGCGGGAGACAACGAGAATATCAATGAGTCTTTCAGGATCAGGAATCTGTCTCGTGTTTTCACAGGACAAAGAAAGTTTCATCATCGTGCTGCAGAGTGACTCAGCAAAAAGTCAAACATTTATCTTTTTTTTCCTCCACTAACTGACCTAGAACTCATTTTAAACACATTTTTGCAGCGGCTCTGTTCTTATAAATCAGTACTTTTATAAAACTGACTCGGTCTGTGCTGCAGACTTGAGAAAGTTACTTTAGTGGTTTATGCTAAGATTTCCCTCCATCAGTGGTTCTACTGCAGTTTTTAAATGTAAACTTGTCGACTTTATAAAGCAGGAATTGTCTGAAAATGTTCTTCCCCTGGGTGATACTTTATTTTATTTTATATATTTTTAAAAAAAAGAAGCTCACTGGAAGAAGAAGAAGAAGAAGAAGAAGAAGAAGAAGAAGAAGAAGAAGAAGAAGAAAAGGTAGTTGTAGTCATAGAAAAAGAACCAGGAAACATTAAAGTGTTTATGCTTTTTACATTATATATGAAGAAAATATGAGAATAATTGTTTGTGTCAGTGAAGAGAGCAGCAATTGATTATTTTGTTTATTGAAAGAAATTCTAGTTTTGAATAATATGGATTTTTACAGTTATGTATTTCTATATTTTTGAAAGAAAAGAATGAATTTTGAAAAATCAATGTGCAGTTTTAGAACATTGGACAGATCATCTCACCATGTCCTCTTTTTTCTAAAATAATAGACGATCAAAACGCCGAGTTCCACCAAACTCTGGTATTTTCCTGTTCCTTTGTTTGAGAGAATCATTGAAATAAGTTGTAGTGACAATGTGTGAATTGAAATCACATTGCTTTTATGTTTTCGTTTCAGAAAATGTTCACGTTTGTTTTGCAAATGATGTCCACTGACAGAAAAATGCTGTAGTTAGAATGCCAGACCACTAGTGGGTGCTGTTGTTAGTTTTAGTACTGAAAGCGCGCGCACACACACACACACACACACACACACACACACACACACACACACACACACACACACATACACATACACGACTTCTTCTAGAACTTACAATCAAACTGGAGGAGGTGGTGTGAGTCCACCGTGCAACACACCGCTGGTCGATGTACGAGACACTGCCACATTAAATACTTAGAGTTCATCTCTTCATGATCATAATCTGAGGAAACTGAATGTTTCTTCGGCGTTGCTGCTTCAACATGAAGCTTGACCGGTCCCTCTGGATGTGGGATCATCAACATCACAAGGCAAAGCATTATGGGATTGATGCACTGACTGAATCGAATTATAATGTTGGTGAAAGTAAACACTCGTGTTGATCTGCTCACTTCATTCAGAAATCCCAACAATCACTAATCACACTCCGCTTACTTGTTTTACTGTGAAAGGCTTAATCTGCACTTTAAACCAAAATATATAGAGCAGAGCAGAGCGTTTTGATAGAAAGTGGGCGGAGTCAGCTGCACAGCCCCCGTGAGGCTTCAGCAGGGAGGAACAACACCACCTCCACTGCACCTCCAGCTCCTCTGTGTATTTCAGAAAGCGCTGCGCCATAGCAACAGTACAACCTGCACTAAGTGCTGGCTCAGAGGTTTGAGCGTCCCGCTGCTCTCCGGCCGCAAACAATAACAACCTGGATGGTTCGGCCGCCTCCATGACATCGAGTTTAGTAGTAACTCTGGGAGGGGGACGGCCTCTCAGACCTTTAATGTGGAATCACTGTGATCACGGTTCCTCTGCCGTCACCATGGAGAGGAAGCTGATATCCTGGTCGGCCTCGTCAGAAGAGCTCGTGTGGTTTTATTCTTTTAGTTCAGTGACACGTTGCTGACCGACTTCACACCAGGTGGACAATGAAGCAATCCTAGCTTCTCTTCCTCACCTGAAGCAGAAACAGGTAAATCCACTGAGAGCGGGATCCACTGAGAGCGGGATCCACTGAGAGCAGGATCCACTGAGGGCAGGATTCACTGAGAGCAGGATCTACTGCAGCGTGACACCAGATTTACATTTTGACATGTCCCAGGAGCAGCTGGTTGTGTTGTACCTCTGCCGAGTTAACCCCGTCTGCACCCGGAGAGCCTCCTTTGTGCTCCTGAGCCTCCGCCTCATGAATGAAAGTTCTCCAGTATGACGTTACGCCGCCTCGTATTGCCAATTTAGACCCGGCGAAGCGAGAAATGACTTGGGCCTGAGTTCTCACCTGTGAAGCTTCACTGCATGGAAGAACATCTGACTACATTATTAAGCAAATGTCTACATGAAGCTTTTGAGCAGAGGACAGATAAATAGAAAAGTGCAGTTTTGTGGGAAGTGTACGCCGGTTTATGTGATTTGCTTTGACAGCGTCGGAATACAAGTTGAAAAATTCCTGCAGAATACTGAAGAGGCCATTCAAATGAAATCTGTTTTAGAAAGAAGACAGTAAATACTGTGTGTGAGACATTCTGACCTGTACGAACCTCTGCCCTGCAAGTCCAGCATTTCAACATCATGTCCAGGAGGAGGAGAGAAGTAATGTCATTACTCGACTTACGCCTCCACGTCCAACGAAGAAAAGGCAGCGAGACCCAAGAAGCAGGACGAGTTGGATTTTTAATAATCTCTATGAATAATAGATGGTCTCCAGTCATCCTCAGCACTGGACTGAGGATCATTCTCAGTCTCTTTCACACCTTTTCTCATCGTCGGCCGTCGGATGTCGCTGAATGTGTAAAGACAAATCATGACCATGTCCAGATCCTCGCTTTTATCCAAATGTGAATATGGATCGACGGCCTGAGCACCTTGAGGGAACTTTAATCAGTATAGTTAACGAGGAGGAGACGGACCAACGTGGGGAAAAGTGCCGACGTGGCAACAACAGTTTCCTGAGTCACAGGATTCTGCAGGACCTGTAAAAGTCTCCTGCTGCTCTGCGCCTCGCTGCCAAGCCAGGATCTGGCAACCCTCCTTCCAGGATCTGGCAACCCTCCTGCTGGAGGAACGGGACTCGCTGCAGCGCACTTATATAATCACAGATTTAGTTTGCTGATCAATCAGGTCATCTGGGGAGAAGAAGGATAAAGTGCAGTCACCACATGGCCGTCGGCCTCCAGGCTTCAGTTTGGCTCTTTTTGCTTCATTCCTGGTTGAAAGTAACGAGGTGGAGAATCTCTGGTGTTCTGATGCTCCATGAACTGACTGACTGAAGAAACACTGCTGACACTGATGGTTCCTTCTCCGCTCTCTAAATATCTCCTACCTCATCTTTACTCTTTCAACAAAGACAACAAACTGTCCTGGATTTGTTTTTACAGAGAAAAAGAAACGTGAAGTTTGGACGTTTGTTAATCGATTAAACGTTAAAATTCTATTTGCTCAAATGTAGAGCATCAATAGATAAACCCCTCTGTCGATCCATCCATCCATCCATCCATTCATCCATCCATGATAATTGATTAAGTAGTACTTAGGTAGTTATGGAAGGGAAATATTCAGTCAGGTGAGTTTAACAGATGTGTCTCATATGGCTTTAAACCCTCGGTGAGGCTGGTTATTGATCAGATGGTTATTGATCAGATGGTTGTTGATCACATGGTTGTTGATCAGATGGTTATTGATCAGATGGTTGTTGATCAGATGGTTATTGATCAGATGGTCGTTGATCAGATGGTTGTTGATCAGCATTAGTTGTCATTGTCACTCACACCCAGGTTGTTTAAAATGTTTTCACAGTAACTGCTTCGGAAACTCTTCACTGTTAAGTCAAACTAGTTTAATAAAGCAGTGCAATAACTGGCCTGTGTCTCGTGGTCGTGTTCTCTGGACTCTGTTCTTACGGAGCAGACCGCCAGTCGACCACCAGCCCGCATCTGTTGTGAACGTTTAAGTGTATTTTTAGTTCAGACTGCAACGAGCTGGGAGTTTGTTAAATGAACCACAGCAGACAAATTCACCCTGTGAATAAAGAAGCCCACTGCTGTGACGGCCGTGTCTGCTGTGATTAATACCTGCTGCTGATGATGTCACTGTGTTTGGTACCTTAATGACTCATATTCTAAGTGCGGAGCCACGCTGAACTTTACCCGACCTTCATCGAGTCGCCGACGTCACCGTGCGTCTGCTGATTGATCGGCTGTCATATTGAGTAATGTTCCTGGTTTTACTCGCCGGATTTTACATCCACGTGGAGAAAATTGGTCTTTTTCTGAGGCTGCAGCATGAATCGAAACACTGTAGGAATAAAATGACCTGCGACTCGGAACAGATTAAAATTTCATTTGATCAAAGTGCAAACATGCTGCAGTTTGTGAAATATTGATCAAATATCACACCGGTAATACCTTCGCTGTGGTTAGGCTGCTGTCCTGCTTCTGTTATTGTAGGCCAGCCATCCACTCATCTTACATTTGTCCATCCATCCATCCATCCATCCATCCATCCATCCATCCATCCATCCAACCTTCGGACTGACTGACGGTGGGTTTATGAACTCGCAGAGAGAAAAGGAGTGAAGTTTGGTTCTGTATTAAAAAAGATGTTGTCACCTTGGATAGTCTGAAGAACAGAACGAGTGATGGAGGTGAAATGTGAAGCAGCTTCTGCTCACCTCTCATTGCTATGAACTGCACCTCTCTCTCTCTCTCTCTCTCTCTCTCTCTCTCTCTCTCTCTCTCTCTCTCTCTGTACTCATTGTTTCTTTCTATTTTTTCCTGTGTATATGTGTGTGTGTGTGTGTGTGTGTGTGTGTGTGTGTGTGTGTGTGTGTGTGTGTGTGTGTCTGTGTGTGTCTGTGTGTGTCTGTGTGTGTGTGTGTGCGTGTGTGTGTGTGTAGCCATGCACCAGGCCCTGGACACACTGAGTGACAGCACGAGCTCCACAACAGCCAATGACCTGGACCTGATCTTCCTCAAAGGCATCATGGAGAGCCCCGTGGTGAGACTGTCGTCTTTATTACTGTGATCCAAGGTTTTATGAAGTGAACCAAGTGAACTGACAAGAGAAGGTCTTTATTCATACACTTCTGCTCACAGTTGCTTCTTAAAAACAGTTTAAATGAAGCTGATTGGTCGTCATTGTCTTTGCTGCAAATGTTGTTATAAAGCGAATGAAGGGAAATGAAGTAAAATGTTTTGGACAAAGTAGAAGTTTATTTCATTTGCATCCACTTCCTGCATTAAAATGTTTATTGATAGTGTTTTAATTAAAGTCTGCCTTCTCCACATGCCTAATAACATTTAAAATTTTAATTCTACCGCAGTAATGAAGCTAAAGAAAATGCTTAAATTCATCAAGTTCAATCACATTTCCATCTTAATGATTTTCCTTCATTGTTTCCTTGTAAGATGAAAATGCAAATTGAGGAGGTTTCTGGTTTCCCCAGGCAACGTCGATTCTTTTTCTGTTCTGTGTTTTGATAAGTTATTTTTCTATGAGTTTTAAAGGAAGCAAATCATAGCCATTAATGGTAGTTTCTATGTGCAGCTTGTGAATCAGGCAGTGCCGGGACATTGTGTGATGTTGTGCAAACTGAAATCCACATAATAGACGTTGCTGTTAGTGCTGATGCAGCTTGTTGTCTGATAAATCTGCAGCCTCTCTGTGCAACGATGTAGAGCAGCTGCCAAAATTATATTTGTCTCAGTATATAAAGCTAGAGATGAAATCCACTTCTTTCATAGGATTGATTGCATTTTACTGTTTCACACTTGTCTGTCCTTCTAACAAATCAATGAACTATTTCTGGAATAATCTGAACAAGCAGGCAAAACCAGTAATTTTTGACAAGTTGACATGTGTGGTTTGAACTGATTAATCCCAATTGTACTGAAAATGAAAAGTGAAAATGAAAATTTGCGAGCCGTTACTATTCCCTTTAGTAAGTTGATTTTAAATGCCACATAAACACTTCATCAGATTACAAATGAGGGACTGGCTTAAAATAAAAACAAAGCAGATGTTCCTCTATCGATGTCTTGCTCATCCTGGATGAAGGCAAAAAAAAGCTTATTTCCGTTTTTTACAAAATTATCAGTGAAAATGCGCTGAACTGCAGTAGCTGGACTGCAACTTTAAACACCTCTCCTATATACATTCCTCATCTAGTAGTGAGCTAATACGATTATACATCATACAATATATTATATATCATACAATTTAAAGTTGTACTTCGCCGTGACTTTACAGAAGACATTCCTATTTTGCTCAATGTGAACTGAAGTTTAGGACCAGCTGCCACCAAGATTTCCAGAGTGAAAGGGTTAAACACCATCTAAAAAAACAAGTAGAGTAAGCAGGATGAATGGATCGACTCCAGGTTCCATTTGTAGAGTTCTCCTGGAAATCTGCAGTCTTTGGAGTGATTCTTGTCCTTTGGAGGCAGTTTTGTCAACTTTAACCACGACTGCCCGTCTCTGTCTGGACGGGATTAATGTGATATTTACCATCAACAGTCAGTGTTACCAACATTTCTATTGTAACTGATTACTCTCCAGCAACTGTAATCTGCTCTGTTTTCCCACAACGAAGGACTACATCTAGTTCTTATATAATGTTTATATCTCATCATTTAGCTCATTGATTTCTTCACGTAAAGCATCAAAATGCTGTTTTCTGTTAAAACAGTCTGAACAACTGTAATATTTACACGGCGAGGAGGGACGTCGTTCCAGAGAATCACTTTTTGAAGTGAGAAGAAGGAAGAAGCTCAGCAGTGGGAAACAGTCGTTACAAGGTTTCTCTCTCCCATCAGTCTCCCTCTTTCGTTCCGTCGCCCAAAATGCACCAATCACTTTAATTTAACACAAACAGGAGGGAAAGAATAAAAAAAGCACAATTCTGCTCTGCAAACATGTGAACGGAGGAAATATACATCAAGTTCACTTCATTTTTTTGTGCCATTTCTCCGTGGTGTCACATTTAATCCTCGTGATATTATTATCTGACTTGCACTCAAGTGGAAACTGAATGATGACGAGTCAGAAATGAAAAGTAGCTGCAGCACTGAGGCACCAAAAGCAGCTGTTTGGTAAATGTTGGAAAAGTAAATATGTTTGTTTGTGGAAATATCTTGATTGCATCAGTTGTTCATGATATTTGAGTTTCGCTTCCTTGACGATAGTTTCCTCTGCCTCCTGGATCCATTCATGACCCGACTGTGATTTGGCTCCTGGCTCGCTGCTTTTAGCCAGACACAGCTAAATGCACCACAACCACAGTCGGCACGTTTCTAGGATTATGATTAAACCAGCTATATTGACAACATGAGTTCAGAAAAAAAGCTCAGTGATGACAGAGAGACATTCAGTTCTGTGGAGCTCATTATCTACCCACACTCTGTTTATCCTAACTTCTGAACCTCTGTTAACACTCTCAATGAGAATACTTTGTCCTCCTGAATTAGTGCCATGTGGCCTCCAAAATACTAAATCTTAGTGATACAAATTACACCATGTAAAACAATTTTGCTCAAATGGGCTAAGCGGTCAGATTCCCAAAATTATTATCCAATTTCTTGCCAGCCGCTGACATTTACTGAAAGTACAGGGATTAATTGTGCATCAAAGCTTGTGTTCAACATCTTTTCTTATAAGAACAAACCTGATGATTCAAAGCCTGGCAAGTCTCTTCTACCTGCACAGTGTGAAAACTTTTAATTGCTGTAAAGTCTATGTGACGAAGAGGAAGCCTAGTAATGTTCACTGTTAATGCTAAGACATTAAGTAAAAACCAGCCATGGTCTTGATGCTTTAACGCCAAACAGGGCAGCTTCCCGCATGTTTCGTTCTGTGTGGATATAACTTGTGGTTCTGGCTCTGAGCAGCATCCTGAGCTTAAATGCACCCAGCGATCCGTGTGAGTGGATCGCTGTGTTTGTTTGTGTCTTCGTACTGTATCCTGTCTCTCGGCAGGGATTCTTCCTCTCTTCCTCTGCAAACAAACAACGCCGCTGCCAGAGTGGTAGTGAGTCCCAGCAGACAAATCCTCTGAGGCATCGCCCGACACTGAATCCTCTATCGCAGTGTTGCATAGTGTGCTGATGTCAATACTGTTATAGTTAATTTGCATTCGGTAGAAGACAAAGCCTGATTATGCCTGATAATTACATTATGCAACCTGTAGCATTCAGCCTCACGTCAGTGTGACAAACTGAACTGTTGAGTACGTATCAGGTCGTGTTAAAACCCAGAGGGACGCGTTGACAAGGTGTCATGGTCTGTTTGGTCCAGAGACCTTGTATTCAAAGTTTCTAGCTCCTCCTTGATTTTCCTCATTTGAATATTGGATCATAGGAGCTACATTCAGAATCTGCTGTGTCTGTGTGAGCTGGACTGGCTCCGCCCACACATGCCCATCTTGGGAAGAGGAGGAAGTACTTCCTCTCGTGGTGCCATGTGCCAGTGCAGAGCTGTTTAATTGCGGGAGGAGTCAAAGGGAGGTTCTACCTTGATTGTGATTGGCTAAACCCCCGATGACACTATATAGGGTTTGATTTCTGATTGGCTGGTTGGAGCAACACACGTTTTAAAACTGAAACAAGCCAGGGAGAGAGAGGACAGGCTGTCTTCACTTCTGGGGCGTCAGTCCATGTATGGAGACGATTAGTACTGCTGGAGAACCTTTAGGAAGTGGATTTTTCATAATATGAGACCCGTAAAGCAGCAGTGTCAAACAGCACAATTCGTAAAAAAAGGTGTTTGACACTTCTGGGCTAAAGGGTCTGATCGCACAAGACTGATGAGTACATAAACTATAAAATACTATAACATGAAGTTTGACTTTAATTAAAGGGCCATTTCTTTTTAATCTGGAGCAGATGTGATTAAATTACCCTCATCATCATGAAACACACATTTCATGAGATGTTCTGAGGCTCGGGCATCCCACTTCACTCAACGACAGGAACCAATGAACTTTATATTTGAGAGCCTGCCACCATGGACCCGGGGTCTGTGAGTCCTGGCCTCCACTGTCCTTGGGAGCAGGGGAAGAGAAAGTGAAAAATGAAGGTTCCCTGAAATATTGATGTCTCGCTGCTCTCAGAAAAACCTGCCAGGCGCACGGCTGGACCGATCGGCGTGCCGACTTTTCCCGCTTCTTGCATCTCTGAGTGGAGATTCATGAACAGGAGCAGTGTGCTGCTCTCTGCGGGGATCTGAGGCAGTTGCTGCTTCTGTTGTTTGCTGTTGTGCTCTTTACTACAAGCTCACCTGCAGGAGGTTTGGTCCCTGTTCACTGAGAAGGTGTACTAGTGGAAGTGAGAGTAATGAAATGATCTGCAGCACGCTGTGTGTATGGTTGCACGTACAGCCGGAGTAGTAACGTGTCTTATATCCATGAACTCTCAGGCCCATGAGCGCCTGGAGGAGCCCAAGCTGGAGGCCGTGAGGGAGAACAATGTGGAGCTGGTCCAGGACCTGCTGAAGGAGCTCAATCCGCTCACACACCGGAGCCAAACTGCCGACGAGCTCGTCCGCATCCTGAAGGAGCCGCACTTCCAGGTTGGTACAACATGGCTCCTCCCTCACAGCCACGCATTCATCCAATCAACATCATTACTTTATACTGTGAAGTTCATGCCTGACGATGCAGGTCACTGATTTGGAGCTATGTGGAGGAAGTCTTTCCGGCGTGCGGTCTCGGAGGTCTCAGCAGCTTTGTGATTGGTTCATTGTCCTGCCTTCTTGCTCGCAGTCCCTGCTGGAGACTCACGACTCTGTCGCCTCCAAAAACTACGAGACTCCTCCTCCGAGCCCCTGCTCCTTCATGGACGCTGCCCTCAACAGCCAGCCCGTCCCCCCAGACGCAGTGAGGATGGTGGGCATCCGCAAGGTGTCTGGAGAGCATCTGGTCAGTCTGCTCCGTTAACCCCTTACTGCCTGAACGTATGATCTGCTTCCTGGCCGATGCTGGAGTAATTGAAGACTTTTATTTTGACCATAACAAACACAGCAGCTGCAAATGTGGCCAGGATGCAAACAAGCAACAATTAGTATTACTACTGATTAGAATAATAGAAATTCAATACATGTTCCAGTTCCAGGTATATTTTATTGACGTTATCATTTCTTGTAAAAGATGTTTCTCACCATCAACAGTATTTCAAATACATTCAAGGTTTTCCTAACATGATCCTAAAAAATCCCCCAGATTATCCCCATTAGAAGCAATAAACATGATTTAACCTTTAAAACAATCTTTTTTTTTACCTTTTAACTGAACTTCCTTTATAAAATGTGTACTAATGCAAAGTAATGTTATATTTTATTACACCGACTGAATGAAGAAGTAAATGTTTATTCATTATAACCTGTATTGAAGTGTTGATGGAAGCAGAGTTTGGAGAGGAGGTGTAAAGGAAAAGATGAGACAGAGACACGGATGCTATTTTTATCCTTGTGTATTATCTCTTGCTCAGCCTCTATTGTTGTGCGCTATATTTTCTTCTTTGCCTTTAAGCTTTCAAAAGCTTCCTTAGCTCAAAAAAGTCCAGAGTGATCAATGCTCACATCGGCGATGTGCTGCCAGCCGTTCCTGAGCAACCATTTGAGATAGTTTATGGTTTCTGGTGCATTTAGGACTTCTAATATTCAGCTCTGTTGGAAAAGTGAGCTCACATTTTGGTCACAAACTTTCTTTGTTCTTCGTCATTTCACTCGTTCGGTGTCCTGCTGGTGTCAGAATCAAGAACTATCCCTCCATCCATCCATCCATCTTCTCCCTCTTATCCGTTTCTGGGTGGTGGGGGTGGCAGTCTGAGCACTGTCACCCAGATCACATTGCACCCATTAAGAACCTTCCTGCAGGTGGTGAGCCCACGGGAAGGTGGCGTCCGGCGTGGGACACGAACCCACTACATGAGATTGACAGTCTCATGCTCTACCAACTGAGCTAGTCGGGGGCATCAAGAACTATAGTTTGCTAATCGTAAATTCTCATGAGTTCTATCTGCCATCACTCTTATTCACCCCAACCTCACCGCCACCTGTCTTTTAATCTGCCGCGCGATGGAGGACGTTGCCAGACGGCTCTCTGGGGTCCACTAGTACTCAACCCAGCTAATGAAGCATTGTAATATCTGGCTGTGTGTTCGCACACAGGGGGTGACATTCCGAGTGGAGAGTGGCGAGCTGGTGATCGCCAGGATCCTCCACGGTGGAATGATCGACCAGCAGGGTCTGCTGCACGTGGGCGACATAATCAAGGAGGTGAACGGCAAGGAGGTGGGCAACGACCCCAAAGTGCTGCAGGAGATGCTGAAGGAGGCGAGCGGCAGCGTGGTGCTGAAGATCCTGCCCAGCTACCAGGAGCCCCACACCCCCAGACAGGTCCGGGACTAGAGTCTCTCTCAAGTTATCATTTCATTAAAACTGCCTGTCCTCCCTGGCCTCCACCCTGCTGTCTCTCACCTTGTGTGCCGTGCCAAGATTCATATATCTAATTCTACTGCAGGATGACATCGGCTATACGCACTGCCTTTATCACTTATCCAAATAAAGAGGCACTTTCTGCATCTGCATGATGGATGAACGATCAAAGTCACATAGTTTGCTTGTTTCTAATCATTTCAGAGCGTTCACTCACAGAGGTTTGTTTGCTCATCAAATATTTTTAAAAAAGCTGGTTTTCTTTGAGTTACAATAGATAACGAGGAGCAACAGAAGGTTTGTCTCACTGACCCAGTTCAGATTTGAGGGAGTACAGGGATTGTGTTGCTGAACCAATGGGTTGAGAGGATGAGAGGATGAGGGGATGCAGTGCGTTCAGCTCTGTGACTGATCGGTCTGAGCAGCACAGAAAAGGAACAGTGCAGCTTGAGGAGGCCGTGATGAATTCACTTCTCACACCAGGCCAAGATATACTAGAATGCAATCTATGAGTAAACGATGTTTAAAGGGTCCGTGTGTGAGGATTATTAGCAATGCGTTTGAAGCGTGTGTTGCTGCTGGATAAGATTATATTCTGAGCCCCACAGGCAGTGTCAGTCAGTCCACTGCCTTATGAAATGACATTGGACACAGAGATCTGAGGACGTTTCCTGTCACCTCAGTGCTGCCTGCGTCTGCCTTGGAGGTTTTTCAATGAGCTAATAACTAGTAATGAGCACTGATAGACACACACACACTGAAACCTGTGAGCAATTAAAGTTATTAACCTGCAGTGGTTGACTTTGGATTGTAGGAGGAAGGTCGTGTCTTTAGAAAACCCAAACACATGCAGAACGCCTGCTTTGTCCAAATTAAGGTCAAGTTGTCTATCGGCTGAACATGCAAAGAGGAATGAAGTAATCCTGGACAATAAAAGTAAAACATGCAATCAACTAAAGCTAGACAAGCTTGGTGAGACAGCAATGTACCTGTATTCACATTACTTTTCCTGTTCTTGTAATATCAATAAAGTGAAGACAGTCTTCAAGCTCACAGAAATGCTGTCAGGGACACTTAAACACTTTGCAATTCTTCAAGTTATTTAATGAAAAGAGGTGCTACTGAGTCATGACTTCACCTTTCACGAAGCGTAAGAAGGTTTTTTTTTTTTTTTTTGCTTTATATCATCTCATTATAAGTGTACTTAAACCTTTAATAGCGCCTGAGTTTTAGAAGCTACTGAAGACCGGTTTGTGCTGAAACAATCGAGGGGTGTGTAGGTGGACGTATCGTCGCTCAGCGAGTGGCAGTGATCAGAGCTGCTCCCCAAAACCTTCTCTCCAAATATATTCCAGCTGTCTGCGTTTAAGGCCTGCAGCTCCTTCGTCACACGGTGAATAAACTCCACTGACAGCTCTGGCTCAGGGAGGCCGTGTGTGTGCGTGTGTGTGCGTGCGTGTGCGTGCGTGTGTGTGCGTGTGTGTGTGTGTGGGTGTGTGTGTGTGTGTGTGTGTGTGTGTGTGTGTGTGTGTGTGTGTGTGTGTGTGTGTGTGTGTGTGTGTGTGTGTGTGTGTGTGTGTGTGTGTAGAGTACAGTAAAAGGCTAGCAGGCCCGTTTTTTGTGGGTTTTTTTCTCATGCGTTGGTTCAGTATGAGAAAAATGGCTTCCAGTACGGGGGGAAGGGTTGGTTGCCATGGATACAGATTTTGCCTCTCTCTTTATTTCTCTCTCTTTCTGTGTGTCTGTATCGCTCCTCTTCTATCCTTCTTCCAACCTGCCCCTGAGTCCTGTAGCCTTGATATGTTGAGAAAATGAGCCGAGGCTTTAAGTGAGCAAAGCTGCTTCACAGCGACGGACACTTCCTCACCCTGTACATCTGTGACGGTTCAGTGTGCCGACAGAGTCAGGAGAGTACAACATTCAAACGTTTTAAAAATCTGTTTGAATTTGTGTTGACTCAGCGTGTTCTCGTCATCCTCATCCATTCAGGCCTTCGTGAAGTGCCACTTTGATTACGACCCTTCTCATGACAACCTGATTCCCTGTAAGGAAGCCGGGCTCGGCTTCAGCAGCGGAGACATACTCCAGATATTTAATCAAGAGGATCTGAACTGGTGGCAGGTCAGTGGACACTCTTCACCCTCCACTTGTTAGCTTCATCTTCCTCACTGGGCTGCGTTTCTCTGCCAGGCCTGCCACATAGAGGGCGGCAGCGCTGGGCTGATTCCCAGCCAGCTCCTGGAGGAGAAGAGGAAAGCGTTTGTGAAGAGAGATCTGGAGCTCGCTACCACAGGTATGCCTCGCAGCAGCAAGCAGCAGAGCAGAGACGCTCCTCTCATTATGCAGATTCGACACAGACTCCTCGCTGCACCGACACCCCGGCAACAAAGACAACATCTGCTCCTCTCCATATCTGACAAGTATTTCATCTGGCGCCGGCTCCTCTGCCAGCAAGCCTCCACCACTGGTCCTGAGCATCGGTGCAGCTCCGACCTGATCCAGTCTGCCGGTTATGAAGCTACTGGGTCTGGTGATAAGACACCCATGAACAGAAACCTGATCAATAATGATCTGTCCTCTGACTAGTCGTGGACTGAGTTTGATTTGACCCTCGGTAGCAACAGAACAGGTGGTGAGTCATAGTCGGCCTCATGTCCTTCGCTTGTGGAAGAGAGGAAGACGACAGGCCGGCTGTTCTGCCCTTGGAGGGAAGGAAGGACACGACTGTCTGCTCACACACTATACACACAACCCGACTGTGTACATCGTCACAGTGACACCTGAAGAGTTTTGAATGTCTTATATCCAGTGATGGATCTAATTAGGACATACAGTATACAGGTATATGAACAATTAGCCTCATATCCATATAGCAGGTAGTCTGATCGAGGTTGAGATGTTACACTCGGTTATAGCTGAGCTCCTGTTTTCACAAACGACTCTCAGTTCCATATAATGCACCATAGTGAACAGACGGATAGCAGACCGCCTGCTCACAGGTGTTCCCTGGCAGCAGAGCAGGCGCACACGCACACACACGGGAATCAGTATTGGTGCACGCTGCCACCTAGTGGCTGCCTCCTGGATTTATGACTTGCCGGTGCTTCCTCTCACCTTGATGCTCCATCACCCTGACGGTGGCTGAGATAAGTGGCAGGATTTCAGCTTTGATTGTGTTTTGTGTGCTGCTTCCCTCTCAGGTCCGCTGTGTGCGGGGATGGGCGGTAAGAAGAAGAAAAAGATGATGTATTTGACCACCAAGAATGCAGGTAGGTGCGGCTTGAGTTTCAGACAACATGGCCGACTGTGTGACGGTCCTAACTTTGTCCCGATTGGTTCTGGACCAGAATTTGACAGGCACGAGCTACGGATCTATGAGGAGGTCGCCAAAGTCCCGCCCTTCAGGAGAAAGACGCTGGTTCTGATTGGAGCACAGGGCGTTGGGCGTCGCAGCCTGAAGAATAAGTTGCTGGTGTCGGATCCACTGCGCTATGGAACCACTATCCCCTGTGAGTGCAGGAGGTCAACCAGATCAACCAGGTCTGGTTGACCTCAACCAGGTCAACCCTCAGCCTCACCGGGTCTGCGCTGCTTCATCTGTCAACTAAGATTGTTCTCCTTTTCTCGTCACATCAGCTTTGTCTGTCTCGGTATTTATGAGGGCACTTTGAATTTGACACGGATCTTTAGAGTTTGTCTTGATGTCCACCAACAGTCACGTCCAGGAAACCGAAGGTTGACGAGCGGGACGGCCAGATGTACTCCTTCATGACCCGCTGCGAAATGGAGTGTGACATCAAGAACGCCCGTTTCTTGGAGCATGGCGAGTATGACGGGAATCTGTACGGCACTAAGATCAACTCCATACATGAGGTGATCGAAACGGGGAAGATCTGCATCCTGGATGTCAACCCGCAGGTAGAGGAGGAGTCACGCATGTCTGTCTCTTCTTTGTCCTCACATCCTGTTTGGGTTTCTTTTGTTGCTTTTTGTTTTTTTCTCCAATGTAAATGTATAAATCCTCTCTGTGTTTCCCTGAAGGCTCTGAAAGTGTTGCGGACGTCTGAATTCCTGCCCTACGTCGTGTATATCGAAGCGCCGGACTTCGAGGTCCTGAAGGCCATGAACAGGTCGGCCATTGAGTCGGGAGTGGTCACCAAACAGTTAACGGTGAGGAATCTCTGCTCTCTTCTGTCTCTTCCTCTTTGCTTTGCTGGAAACATCTACTGTGATGGGTGCAACGATTAACACTGAGAAACATTGCAATCAACCTGAGATGACAGCAGCTCTCAGTCTAACAGGAATAAACTGAACCAACACAGCCGAGCGACTGAATGCTGGTTTTCATCAGTTTCATGTGAGGATATCTGGTCAGCAGTCCAAGAAGAGCTGGAAAGCTAGAATTTTACTACTAACAATAATCTAAATTCCCCCTGAAAGACGTTCCAGTCACTCTTTTCTAACCCAGCTTTCAGGAGAACCTGTGGTGGCCTTGAAACGTCCTGAGGCTCGTTGAGTCTCTGCAGAGACGTTGCAGCTCAGCAGGACCGACTTCATGTAGGAGAGGAGAAGTGATTCACAGCTTAAAAGGAAGGAAGGAATTTATTTATTTGTTCTTAAGTTTCACAGTGAAATTTGTCCTCGAAGACATCAAATCACGTCAGAAATCTGGACCTGAAATTCAACCAACACATTTAGACAATAACAAAATCAAGTGAAAAATATTTAAAGAATTAAAGGATTTCTTACCGAACAAGAGAAACTTGTTCTGCAATATGAAAAGATCAAAACCTATTTTTGTCATGACATGGGTCAGTTTGTAATCCGATTAATAACTTACCTTAGCCAAAAAGTTCAGTTTTTAATTCCCTATCCTCTGATATGCCACATGATGCAGTGAGGTTATTACTCTGGGGGTCAAAGGTCGGGGGGGTATTTCCGTCAGGATAGAGAATTGAATACTGAACATTTTGGCCTCGGTTTGACCTCAAGCTGACCACATTTCCGTGACCTTGACCTTTGACCCTTGACCCAATCATTTTCAAAATTTCATGGGACCATCCTTGGATAGGGACAAATCATCCCTGAAAATTTCATGCAACTCTGGCAAATAGTTTTGGTGAAAAGTTTGTAAAATACATTCATGCATACAAATAAACAGATAAAACAGACTTTTGAGGGCGAAGGTAATAAATATATGTTAAAACATGAAAATAACTTGGCTTGACCAAGAAAAAATGACTTGAGACGTTCATGTGTGACTTGGTTCCATGTCTGGATAGTCTGTCAATAAAAACAAATAAATTACCTAAACTAATTAAATCTCAGTTGAACTCCAGTCTCACTCTTTAATCTGCTCTTTCCTCCGGGTAATTTCTCGCTGGTTGTTTAAAGTAATCCTCCGCCTGCAGGACTCGGAGCTGAAGAGGACGGTGGACGAGAGCGAGCGCATTAAGAGAGCCTACGGACACTACTTCGACCTCTGCATCGTGAACGACGGGCTGGAGGCGGCGTTCCGCGGCTTGCGCATGGCTCTGGAGAAACTGTCGTCGGAGCAGCAGTGGGTTCCTGTCAGTTGGGTCTTTTGAGATTCACCCACTAATCACCAGCAAGGTGCCATGGGCCGCTGATCGAAGGTCAAAGGTCGACGGACAAGTCACCAGACAGGGGGGCCGTCTCTCTGCGGCGAGCCGGAGCGGAGGTGGGTGTTGATGGAGCCGGGGGTCATGTGACATGTGACCAGCCTCATGTAGAACATTTTTGTACAAAGTTAGCGTTCCTCTGTTCAGCCCAGCGTCACTTTCATTTGTCCCAAATGGAACCATTAGGATTAAAGTTGATTATGAGTGTGTTTGTGTATGCGTGCGTGCGTGCGTGCGTGCGTGCGTGCGTGTTATCATTAACGCGGATGTAGATTTAGACGTTTTGAAAGTTCACAGTGAAAGTTTTTTTTTTTTTTTTGAAGGACTTTTTAGTCTTTGCAGATCTTAATACTTTATGTAGTGTAATGTTTACATGGGCTCCGTAGGACAGATTGGTCGAGGGAAGATACCAAATGTCATATTTGTATCAAATACTTTCAAATATATTTTACCATGTGATCACACTGTATGATTGTATGTGGTCAGATTTGTGCTTGATCTCATTTGTCTCTACAAATTTGAAAACAAAACAGCAATAGATGATACTTTTAAATCAACATGCAATACATCTGTGGAGACTCTCTCTCTCTCTCTCTCTCTCTCTCTCTCTCTCTCTCTCTCTCTCTCTCTCTCTCTCTCTCTCTCTCTCACACACACACATGCTGATAAATACAGTCCTTTTTTGCATCAGTTGTCGTCTCAGTGAGTTTAACTTCACCTGACGTTAGTTCCATTGATCATCTGGTGTTCTGATGGTAAAACTCGGACATCCACAGTGTCTGACGACTGTCTGCTTGATTCTGTTGTGGAGTTGTATTTGTAGCACTGAGAACACATAAACCCAAATAAAAACTAAAAAAGGAAAAACGCCCGAAGAAGTAGCCTACAATATGCACTGACTGTATAGTGAAGGCAGACAACATGTAATGTAACAGTAGTATTTCTGCAGGCTATTAAAGGTTTCTCTCTTTATTTATTGTAGAAATAGTATCAATATTTACCAGTGGCTTCTTATTCTTGCTTACTTTTGCCTTAACATGGTTCAATAGCCAAGGAAACACTCTATTTTTTCATCATGGATCATTCCACTTCTGTCACTGTACATGTTAATTCCTAGAAATATAGAAAAACAAAAACAATGATCCTGTCATCTTATGTAATATTTATTTTATTTTCTCTTCAGATTGTAAGTACTGTATTGTAATAAAGAGTGTATAATATAACATAGGAAATGGTGTTTTTGTTTTTTCTGCCGCTGACACTGCAGCTCCTGTGGTCATTAAAAAAGTTTTTCAAAAACTCTGGAGAAAATCAGAGTTTCTATTCATATCAAGGCACAGTAATCGACAAATCAAAGTCACAACACTGGAGTCACTAGAAAAATAGTCTGTTCAAAATATACAGGAAACAGTACATGAGGGTGGGGGCAGGGTTCAGCAGGCGGGGTCTCTGGGCGTATGGACGGGATCTCTGGGGGCATGGGCGGGGTGTTACCGGGTAGGAAGTCTCTGGGGACGTGGCGGTGGCGGTGGCGGTGGAGGTGGAGGTGGCGGCCTCGTGGGCGTCGTCCAGTGATGTGAATCTAGAGGCAGGGTGATTGGAAACATCTCGTAGGAAGGCGGGGGGCCGTCTGGCCAGACGTTCGACAGCTTTGGGTCGACCTGCATGAAACAAAGTGAAATTTGTAACGGGACATTTTAAAAATGCCCCAGAATTCAAAAACAGGTTGAAAAAAGGAGCTGCATCTATGTTATCGACCTTCCAGACATGATCATGAGCCTGTGAGCTGAGCTTTACACAAGCTGACCAAACAGAACCAGAGAGGATGAACGTTCACACCAAGAATGAACTTTTAGTTCAGCGGTGACAAACAAAGAATTATAATCTATAAAGAGCTGGAACTCTAAATCTCTCTTTGTTCTAGTGGAACATGCAGCTTGAACTCAAATACATATATTTGATTAATTCATATTATGGTCAGAAATTATCTTTCATATCGACATATTTCTGCATCTGGAAAGTAATCCTGCCTCACCACATATTACTGAATAAAGTGCGCTCCTGGTGGTCAAATAAAGATATTGCAGGTGCTGTCATAACGTCACAGCCGGCAAATTATCAGTCAATGATGGAATAATAATACATAAATAAAACTGCATTCATTGGAAATAAAATATACTGTTCTTTGAAGTTTATTTTCGAGTGGTTTATACTCATACATGCTATGCAGCACTCTGTTGTGGCCAGCAGTCTTTCACTTATACTTATGAAATTGCACAAAAGCTCCTGAAATTATTTTGAAATAAATACTTATGCAGAAGCATGTGGTGTGTATTAGGGAAATAATTAATAGTTTAACTTATTGTCTTTATCATTTCTTCTTAGAAAGTGAAATAATCAGTTTCAGCCATAGATTTTTCCTGCTGAAACGCTTTGAAATCCACTAAATTACACCAATAAATTATCATATCGTATTTGTTTTTAATTAATAAATGACTTTCAAAAAGCCTTAAATTAGTGGGAAAACTGTAATACTTTAATTCAACAGTAACTAAACTAAGCTCAAAAAGTTCATCTGATTTTGTAGTTGTGAGGCCAAAGCAAAGCACCAGATATAACAGCCTCTCTGATAACATGTGTCAGTAACATTTATAAATAGAAAGGTCAAGAGGTCAAATCAGGTGACGTCTGTCCTCGAGGTAATAAAGCAGAGTTCATGTACCAGTGAATAAGGCGGCGGGTGATCCACGGCGCTGTACTCAGGTGGAAACCTTTCATGGAGCATGTCTTCCTCTGTGTCATAGTCTGGAAAAGAAATAGTGTGAATCCCTGAAGGACCGGCGTCGTCTTCATCTGCTGTGGTGACGTCGTACGAAGCTCTTCTCTTTTTTGCATGAAGGTAGAAACACAGCATCACAATAGCTATAGACACCACCACGAGCGGAAATCTGGAAACACATTTTCACCATTTAAAATTGCATTTGTTCTGCATTTAACATCAACATTTCTCTTTATATTAAACTGAGCATAACTTACAGATATTTAATGAAAGCCCCCATTGAAACCATCCCTGCATTACTTCAGCCTTCAGGCATCACTGTAAGAAAAACAAAGAGTCGAGTGGTTCTTTAAAACATTCAGGCAAAAACATCAATAACGAGACTTCAGTACGACTAATAAAGTAATCTGGAGTGCAGACTGTGTCCATGTGTCACACAGAACAGCTGATTCTCAGTTTTACCAGCTTACAGTGAACCTTCATCCTATAAAACACTTTGATCACTGGGACCGCGAGCAACACAAACTGCATCCGCACAACTTCAACACATCGAATGTTAAGTTTTAATGAAGAGAAGTTTGTACAAATAATTGTGGCGGCAGGTTCTTACCTTATAAAAATCCTAAAAGTCCAGACCGTCCTGATGTGCAGGTCGCTTTCAAATGAGCATCGAGTCACTGAGTAACAGTTTGATGAGCTTTTACAGCATCACTGTCTTGTTTAAAGACGCAGGGACACAGAAATGGTTCTTTACATTTCTGGTGAGTGTTCAGTGACAATAACCTGAATCACATTCAAAGTTCAATTCCCAACCCAACGGGAAGATGTTCAAAAAGAAGATTTATCCCCAATGAAAGATGAAAATATATCACATGTTGAATTTGACACATTTTCCATTGATTGAATAATAGTTTGTTTTGATGGACGTGACATATTTAACAAAAACTGGGACAAGGCCAACAAATCACTTTATCAGATCTAAAATACTTTGAGGTTGATTTCACAACCAGTCAAGTTAATTAGCGACATATCAAGAACACCAGTGTGTATATATGATATTTTATAAAAGGAAGGGTCTTTTCATGGTAGAAAATGAGCAGAAGTTCACTAATCAGTGAAAACATACATTTAAATACAGTTTCAGCAATATGTTACTCAAAATAAAAAAAATTATTGAAGCTCCTACCATCTACAGTTCATTATGTCATTAACGATATCAGGAACTCTCTGTGTGTGAAAGTTATCAGGTTACATTTATAACAGGCTTGATTACTGGAAATCACTGTGCAAACTGAGGAACACTTCCAGAAATGACAGAAAGGAAATGTGTATTTAAGAAATCTGTCTACACTCGACACATCTCATTGCTTTTTCCCCATAAAACAAAACAATTTCACCCACATGCGTTTGTCTTATCCTGATTTTATTTCAAAAACACAAACTTTTAAATGTATTTCAATGCAAATTTGCACACACATCAAGCTGTACAGATAGTAGATTTATTGGCTTTTCAATGGAACCGTACCAGTCATATCAGCATTCATGATTATTTACAGGTTTATTGATCCTATGAACAGATTGTAACATCAGAGCTGCTCTGATCAATATGGACCCAAATAACAGTCAGGAGAATTCAGACCTTGCCAGTGAAGATCAGAACTCATAAAGACATGTTTTACACTGTTTGCTCACAGTTGAACATAAATATCAGTTTTCCATCCAGAGTTTATGGCCGGCCGGGTTTACAGAGCCGGGAGAGGAAACGCCTCTCAGGAAATGATTTGTGGGTCTTTTCTCACAAGATCACAATCAAAACGTCTCATTGATCCCACAAATCTGCCCTGTGATAGAAACCATGGGAGGAAGAGGAGGAGGAGGGTGAAGAGGAGGAGGAGGAGGTGTAGGAGGAGGAGGAGGAGAGTGAGGTGGAGGAGGGTGAAGAGGAGGAGAAGGAGGAGGAGGAGAGTGAGCTTGAGGAGGACGGTGAACAGGAGGAGGAGGAGCAGGAGGAGGGTGAGGAGGAGGAGGAGGAGGAGGAGGAGGAGGAGAGTGAGGTTGAGGAGGATCACTGCAGCTCTGAGTACGCCGGAGGGTCTGTGTAGGATGGCGGGGAGTCGGCCTGCAGATCAAACTGAAAAAGGAAAGTAGATTCTGAAGAATTACAAGGTTTAACAACCAACTGTGTGTGTGTGTGTGTGTGTGTGTGTGTGTGTGTGTGTGTGTGTGTGTGTGTGTGTGTGTGTGTGTGTGTGTGTGTCCTCATGAGGAAAGCCGTACCGTGTATGGAGGAGGAGGCCCGGCGGGTCTAGAGGAGTAACGGGGAGGCTCTCTGTTAGAAGACTGAAAATAAGCTTCATACAAGTCCATGACTTCTTCCTCCTCCTCCTCCTCCTCCTCTTCTTCCTCCTCGTACATGGGGATGATGAACACAGACGGAGAGTTGTCCAGACCAGAGGGCCAACCTTCTGCTTCTCTACGCTTCTTGGCTACATGGCAACAGAAAATCCACAAAGCGACACAAACACACAGAGCAGGAATCCTGAAACATGAAGAAGAGCTTCACTCAGTGTTCACACGCCTCATCTGACCTGAGAACAGACAACATACTCACTCTATGGTAGGATAGTAAATGACCATGGTGGTGAAACAAAAGGACGATTCTCAGGTAAAACTCCAAGGGGGTAACTCCATTTTACCGTCCGTCACTCTGCTCAGCAGTACATTCACCCACTGAAAGTTCAAAGGTCGCTCTTTATCTCTCAGTATCCTCAGAGCACCCGGTATAAACAGAAAGTCTTTAAAGCTGTATGTTATGATTTCTCTGTGTGCAAAGCTTTATTCAGACGATTAACTCAGAAAGGAGAACATGTACGGTTTGTGTAATTTAGACTAAGATTAAGATCTGAGTGAAAGTGGAAGCAACGAAAGCTGCGTTGATTCAATCTGCTTCTTCTTTTTCTGGCCTTGACCAATGAAATCAGAAACCAGAGAAGAAGTAGATTTAGGAAGTTTGTATTCGCTCCTCTTGACTGATTTTACCTCAAACTACAAATAAAAGCACAGTCCAGACCAGTTTATAGCCTCACTGACCTGGTTTAACAAGCACAACACACACACACACACACACACACACACACACACACACACACACACACACACACACACACACACACACACACACACACACACACACACACACACACACACACACACACACACGCTCTCCGCCCACAGCACAGTGGCGGTGAAAGGCCGCCACCTGTTACAGCAGACGAAGAGTCCCAGAGATGAAGAAACATTGAGAAACCAAGAAGATGAGGAATCTGGTCTCAGAGGAAGCAGGAGGAAGCCTCGGTACCTGGATCTTCTCTGTTCCAGCTTGTTTTCAGGAATGCAGCCGAAGTGCTGTTAAAACACGTCTGAAGAATTCCTCCAGGTTTCACAGTCGTCTCTCACCTGCACCGCAACACCGACGAAACGACTCGAGGTTAAACCACCTCAGACTTTCTGCTGCTTTTATTCAAAGCTTTCTAAAGCAAAAATATTTCTCTCATTTCACACGTCCATCTCATGGAAAAGCCCCACACTCCTGATCACAGTCCCACAATACACCTGAAATAAACGCAAAACACCTGATAATGTTACTGCAGGAAAGGTGGGGGTGGTGGAGGAGGAGGTATAGCTCCTGATCCTGGTAGAGGAGGAGGAGGAGGAGGAGGAGGAGGAGGAGGAGGAGGAGGTATAGCTCCTGATCCTGATGGTGGAGGAGGAAGAGGAGGAGGAGGAGGAGGAGGAGGTATAGCTCCTGATCCTGGTGGAGGAGGTGGAGGAGGAGGAGGTATAGCTCCTGATCCTGGTGGAGGAGGAGGAGGAGGAGGAGGAGGAGGAGGAGGAGGAGGAGGTATAGCTCCTGATCCTGATGGTGGAGGAGGAAGAGGAGGAGGAGGAGGAGGAGGAGGTATAGCTCCTGATCCTGGTGGAGGAGGTGGAGGAGGAGGAGGTATAGCTCCTGATCCTGGTGGAGGAAGAGGAGGAGGTGATGGGAAGTCGGTGGGCGAGGGGAAAGAGGGCAGAGGCAGGAGGCCGGTGTCCATAGCAGGAGGTGGAGGAGGTGGGGGCGGTGGAGTGGTCATGTCCAAGCTGGCGACAGAGGGAGGGGGCGGTTCGGGCAGGTCGGCGGCGCTCTGGAAGGTGGGGACGGAGGGTGGAGGCACGGCGAGGCCAAAGCAGGATCTGTTGGAGGAGGAAGAAAAACACAGCTTCAGTCCTCCAGAATAGAATCCAGCTGTTCAGCTCGGTGGGTAAAACACATCTGCAGCGTAATGTGAATAAAGCGGAATAAAGAAAAGTCTGTCGACGTACACAGGAATGTCCATGGTGCTCTTGATGCTCTCGCTGGTCTCGGCCCTCTTCCTCGGCTGCTGCTGCTGGTCAGCAACGTGCAAGGAGACAACGGATGAAAGTGAAGGAAAGAAGACAACAATCCATCACACTGGATCAACAGCAGTTTAGATCAACAGGCCATAATGAAAGAGCCTCAAGCTCCTCATTCAGCCCGTCGCCTCACCTGAAAACAGTGTCCGACAGAGTCCAAGATGGAGTAGGATATCGGCGCTCGGGAGTAGCCTCTCTCTGGCTCCCGGCCAGAAGTGGGACCGGTGAGCGGTTTGGTGCGAGTTTTGTTTTTGGGAGCGGTGAAAGAACCGATTTCTCTCCGAGCAACCTTCTCAATGTGGAGAGCAGCCGCCTGGAGCAGAACAGCATAGAATCAGTCCTCCGTTACTTTGCTCTCCTGACAGACTCTAACATACTGATGGTGTGTCGGATCTACATGCTTTTACAATATGAGGACTAAATATTGACTTGCTGCCACAATAAGCTGGTCCCTGCTGACTGGAGGTCACCAGCCCAACACTTGACACACACAGAGGGAGGACATGAAGATTCTGCGCCGTCTGGTCCTCAAGAAAAGGACTGGAACCTGGGGACAGGTGAGGTGCTCACCACTGCCCCACCGTGCTGTCCACCGAATAATCAAAACAACACAGAAGAAGCATCACGTTCAATCATGAAATCATGAAAAATGTCAATAGCCCCTTTAAAAATAAGCAGAAGCATGAAACCCATAACTTCATACAGCAAAGTCTCAAAAACATCGTCCTACTTTTAGTTCACTTTTTAGTGAGTCAATAGGAAGCTGCAGCCTGCTGCAGATGTTTTGGTTCTACAGTAGTGTGTCTCCAGGTGTCCAGATGTTTGGGTGTGTGTTTGTGTCTCCAGGTGTACAGATGCTGAAGCTCAGGGTGATTTGGAGGCGGGACGAGTTCCTCACCAGGGACAGCAGGTTGACCGAGGACTCCATGTCTCTGATCTGCAGGCTCTGGGAGTCCAGCAGTCTCAGCAGGGTGCTGGCCAGGCTGTTGATCTGGTAGGTCACACTGGCCAGAGCCTGGGCGGCCAACGCCTTGGCCTCATTGACAGCCTTGGTGGAATCCTCCGCCTGAAGAAGTGAAATCTGCTGGTCTCTTTAAAAGCTTCACATGTCTTGCAGAAGTCAATGAGCGTCTCTCACCTGCAGGTAGTTGTTCTCACAGTATTCAGCCACTCGCAGCAGGTTACTGTGGTTGTCCACCAGACCTTTCCTGGCTGCTGGAACCTCCTCGAATATCCGACTGATCACCTCTGAAAAGCTCTTCTGCTCCGTCATTTCTCCGACAACTGAGAGTTTCCCCTCCGAGTCCTGGCTGCCTGTTGCTCCTGAATAGTTTTGTGAGGAGAGAGGGAGGGGAGGAGGAAAAGCACCACCTCAGGGTGCAGATTCAGAGCAGCTGGTTTCAGGGCAGGGCTGCAGGAACCTGCACCACCAACGGGGTCAAAAACCTCCAGACCTGCCGCCCTCCTGCCTCCATACTCCATTAATGAACAAGTTCATAATCAATCTCATCTTATAAGACGTGTAACTCTGTTAAGATCCGACCTGAGTCGCGTGTGTGATCTTTAAAATCCACTAGAGGTCAGTGTTGATCAGGTGAAAGCTCCTGCAGCCCCCACGTGTTGGAATGGAGAAATGCACTTCCGGTTTCATTCAGAGCTTCATTCAGCTTTGACCTGCTGTAAGATGCTGAAACTACCCGATGACCTGAGGTCAACTAGAAGTATTGAAACTTTCCTCTTCAGCAATATGTGAGTCTTATGCCTCTGAATGCAGAACGACCAGGTTGTGCAGCTTCATTCCTCAGGCCAGAGGACTGTTGAACTGCTGTCAGGTCTGAGGATGTTGCAATAATTATAAATCCAGTGCAATAACTATCATCGTATGCATCGTTGGTACTTTATCACTGCTTTAAATGTGTCTTCTTTTTTTTTTTAATACTTTTGCTGTTTTTGTTTTTCCCCAACATTTTTTAAAAAGCCTAGTTTGGGCCTTGTAGGAGAAAAATGCTGTTTTTGTGTGCGAGTGTAGGTATTGAATGACAATAAATCATCAAAGGTAACTTTCATTTCTATATGTCGCTTCTTTAACATCATATTATGGGATTGTTGTACTTCAGAGCAGCGCCGGTGTCGAGGTCAGACTCAAGACCACATTCTCAAGGTCTTCGTCTCGACTTGGTCTCGGGGTTAGGGGTCTTAGCTACAACACTAAATTACAATCTAGAGTTTATCGCTCAACATGAGAGAATCTCTGTTTGAACCTTTGCTTGTGGGGGTTTGCATGTTCTTCTGGTACATGCGTTGCTTTTCATCATGTACTTTGTGTTCCTCTCCCGTTCATTGTCCCCATTAAAACAACCCATCAGTGGTAGACCCACGAAGCAGAATTGAGATGTTGAAATGTATTAATTGTCAGTGTGAGTCACCCAGTTTAAATCCACATGTGCTCTTCGTTTCCTGACAAAGCTTATAGGAATGTCGGTTTTTCTCAACGTCCGTGAAGCATAATATCACCAATGATGCTGATAGTAAATGATCAGGACAAGTAGTATCTAATTCCACCACCACAAATGAATCATGTAGTTAATGTAATGAAATTAGATGCAGTCAAACTTTTGACTTCAGAGTCCCGAGGCTCTTTTAAAACAGTTAAAAACCTCATTTTATTTTGATTGATTTCATTGTATCAGTGGTTTTGAAGTGGTATAAAGAAAATCACCTATAAAGGACGTACGGTTGTGGAATAAACATAGAAAATGTGGTGAAGCGGGTGCAATACTGCGTCTGTGTGCTGGACAATGTGATAAAATGGAGCAACATTAGCACTTGTGCTAAATTAAAATGAGGTAAATTTAACACCAAGACCAAGCTTCTCACATTGACCATCAGTCAGTATGTGGAATAATAGTGAATTTTAAAAAATTGCATACGTCCAATAAAGGTGAGTCATTTTAAAAGACACTGTTCTACATTCTGAAGCAGCATTGAAGAATCCAAACCCCCAAATCAATAATAACATCAACCTTGTAGAGATGGGCAGCAGGACTGTAGGTAATAAAGCTGTGACACAACAACAACAACAACAGCCTCTTTCTTCAATCATGAGGTAAATAGTGTGAGCATGAAATGATGTTTTGAGTATTATCTACAAAAAGGTGTTTGTTTCTATCGTCCTATAAATAAATTGTCCCACAGCAGCTCAGCTCAAGGTTCCTGAGGACTTGAACACAACCTGTGGACTGTCTGCTGGTCTGATTCTATTCTATTCTATTTTATTCTATTCTATTCTATGTTTGGACCCACTCCTTGTTTTACAGTGTCATCCATGTGAGGCGACGTTATCAACTGCTTGTCACACTCATAAAAATAAAAATAAATCATTGTTTTTCCAATTTCATGATAAGAGATATTAAATGCGTTTATTCTTTTATTGGACATTATGCAACCTACAGAACTTTCAGTTGTCATCACTGGGTGTTTTTTGAATTACACAGTTTAAAGGTGGTTTTTTGTTGAAAGAAGTCATTTACTGAAGAATTATTCATATTACTGCAGTTATTTCTGAAGTTTTTTTGCTTTCCTGTTGTTTTATTCGACCCCAAATCTATTCAATAAAATAAAATAAAGTAAAAGTCATTCTTGATTAATGTCAGGACATAATCCAGATCTCATGGGAATAAATGGTTTCATTTCTAATGTTATGTACATGTGTGACAACATGGCAGCAGCTCTGCACAGCTGAGAAGAAAGGAGAACGCTCTGCCCTCTCAATGGCCCCAGACATTATCTCACGTTCTTCCCCAGCCTCAAATGTGTAACAATGGTGTTGTTAAACCTTCATTCATTATTCCAAATTCAAACCAATCTCTCAGCAGCGATGCCCTCCTTATTCTCTGGAGTCTCAGTCTTGAGAAAAAAGAAAAGAAGAGCCAATGATAAAGTCATTCTGCGTGTTTATCTGAGGGGAGATAGAGTATCTCCTGTGCAGATTAGCTGTACTCGCATCCGAACCCAACATGCGTATCAGCCAGGAGGGCCTGATGGGCACACTGCTGTTTTATGGTCTTGTTTACACTCTCAAAGTGTTTAAACCAGCAGTTTGATTTGGAAATGGGACTCCAAGCTGGGATTTCACTCTCACACAGAGATTGTGTTTAGCAGGAGGTAAAGCAGAAAATGAAACGTGTCAGTTGACGTTTCTCTGTGTTGGTATGTACTGTACCTGTTTGTCTTTCCCAGGTTGGTGATCTGATCAACCTGGTCTGTTCTGATTTCCTGAAGCCTTCGTGTTACTGACTGTTTTGTGTGTGAGTTTGTGGGAACACCGTCACATTTTAGTGCTTATGATTTAAAAAAAAAAAGTGCAGTTCATTGTGTATCAATAAAACAATAATCCAACACTTTTTTCTTTAGATTCTATTGAACCAGTGCATGAATTTTGTGCTGCACGTGGGCTAATATAAGAAGAAACTTGAACTATATTATCTTTTAGTGAATTCTCGTGGAACCTTTCAAATGTACTGTTTATCACTCAGGTGGTATCATACACAGTCACTCACACCCCTAGTAACGTCAACCAGTCCTCCCTCGTTCACGTGGTTGGACGGTGTTCCCAACAGAAAGCCTGAATCTTCCTCTTGTCACGGCTGCACCACAGCTCCCGTCACAGTTTAACAATATTTTGAGCCTCCTGGGAAGGCCTCCACATCTTGGGAAGAGGAGGAAGTACTTTCTCTCGTGGTGCCATGTGCCAGAGCAGAGCTGCCTAATTGTGGGAGGAGTCAAAGGGGGGGGCCTACCTTGATTGTGATTGGCTAAACCCCCGATGACACTATATAGGGTTTGATTTCTGATTGGCTGGTTGGAGCAACACACGTTTTAAAACCTGAAACAAGCCAGGGAGAGAGAGGACAGGCTGTCTTCACTTCTGGGGCGTCAGTCCAGGTATGGGGACGATTAGTACTGCTGGAGAACCTTTAGGAAGTGGATTTTGCAGAATATGAGCCTTTTAAGATCTTAGTTCTGTTTATAAAAATTCACCATGTCATCTTGTGCCGCACAGCGACACAGTCACGCGTCCGGCCTGCAGGCTGCACGTCCAGTGGTGTTCGACATGTCTGCTGGTGAAGATTGGATGTAGCGTCCTATCACAGCCTCGCCACACTTCACAGACTTCCATTAAAGGAAAAGACAAATTCAATTACTGTGGTGGACACACGCACACACGCACACACACCCACACACACACACGCACGTATGCACACCCACACACACACACGCACGTACGCACACACGCACGCACGCACGTACGCACGCACACACACACACACACACACGGTTTCATTGTCTCCGGTACACGACAGTGAATTCAATTCCAATTAGTCTCCAGGCACCTGATGCCCTTTTCCTCCCAAACTTTTTTTTACTCTTCAAGCCACAGGCATGAAGAAAAAACAACCCCTGAAGACACATCTAATGAAAGATTTATTTTCTCATGGGAGTATGAAATTGTTTGATCATATCTCGACGCACAATCCTTCTTGATTTAGTTTTATTCTGACGCCACTGATTGAAGCTCCTATAACAGAGTTATGATTTGTTATGAGTGAGATACTATTTGTCACCAGATATCACGTCTGTTATGAATCAGTGAGCCTCATATGTCAGACGTGTGACGTGCACACCTTCATCAGCTGGTAAAATACACAAGATGTTTGTAATCTCTTCAAAGATACGTGTGACGTGAAACTGCTGAACCACTCGTCTGTCTCACTGTGATTCTTTCTGCATTAACCTGAAGAAACTATCTGGTTCACTCAGTTACAACATTCCGTGTAAAGACCTATTATATGGGTTTAACTTGTGAGTGATCGTCCCTGACCGCCACGCCTCTGAAGACTTGTTTTATTGCTAAACAGCCATAAACAACCAAATATCCTTTCCCTGAGGCTGTACCAGTCACTTTGCTCTGCGACATGCGTTTGGCCTGTTGTGGTGGTGAAACAGCTTCCATCGCTGTGACGGGGAGATCGACTTCATCCTACCTGGAGATCAAATCACGGCTTTCGCAACCATGAGTCCTGTGTGGTGTTAACGCTCACAACAAAGGCTCAAGGGCCAAACTCGTTCAAGTTACAAAGTGTCTCAGAGTTCATGTGCCTTCATAGTCAGAGCTTTAAGTCATTTTTATTGTCTTTGTTAATTAATCAGCCGGCACAGTGTTGATTTATTGCGGGGCAGCTCAAAGGGCTTCACAACTATCTGTTCATTTATTGGAGTTAATGTATTTTTATGAAAGCAACTAAAGCTTTTATTGCCAGATAATGTTGATGAACAAGTAATTAAGGAGTACAAGCTTTTATAACCAGAACAGGCTTCATGTTGTTTTGAGTCATTTGTTTTTCCTGCAGAATCAGACGACATATATTAAGATGTGTGTGTTTTCTGGCCTCATTCAGTCACAGTCTCAGCCGAGGAGCTTCAACATGTTTCCCCTGGTTCCCTTACAGTTTCTCCAGAAGCATCAACGTCTTTTCAAGTCAGGTTTTTCAAACTCTACACGTTCATTCACATGTGAGATCAACTTTGAGCTGAAAGGGCGATTTGGGATTTGAATGTGTTTTATTTTGTCACATAGTGTTGACAGAGGATCCACATGCAACTTAAAACAACATTTATTTTTATTCAGGTGAACACATAAAGAGCAAATCTTGGAGCTCTAGAGGCGTCGCTGTCAGACGATCCCAGGCTGTCTGCAGTCGCTGAGTTCTAACTGTTCACGTGTTTCACACTGTGCCTCATAAAGAGTGCAGATTTTAGGCAACGACCACAGATTTCACTACGATTACCCATCTTTTGCAGGAGGCTGCAGGATGGTGAATTAACAGGAAACACAAACTTGCAGGACAACAGATGGTGGACATATTGAATAATACATCAACTCACTGCTGACACATGAAGCAGAAAAGTGCCTGAAATTCTACATATTGTAGCTCTAAAGAAGCAAAACCTTCTACTCAGCTTCACTCTCCAGGATTAAGAAGCACAGAAGGTGGATGGATGGAGACAAAGTGGAAGATCTTTCATTACATTTGTCTGTTGCCAAGTGTTGTAACTTCACATATCACAAACATGTTATAGTATTAAAAATAATCACAAAAAAGAGAATCAATGTGTTTTTTGGTGAGCAGTAAATGTCACTAGTAATTGGCATGAAAAGAGGAACCAGACGTGTTGAATCCTGTTCAAAGGTCCACAGAGTCATCAGTCAGCTGCCGAGTCATCAGGTTTTCCAGAGTAACATTTCATCTGTGTTTAACTGAAGTCATATGATGTTTGCACCGACTGGAGCAATAAAGCAGCTCTACAGATTACTGAGATGAGTAAATTGGCAAATTTGTAGATGGATGAATTGATAGGAATTGGAATCATTGTCATTGTTACGGTAGGAAAACGCATTTTTTACACTCAATGGCGCTTTGTTTTTACCTTGTAGTCTGCAGCTTCAGTGTGTTAACTCTGAGATGATTAAGTCCTGTCATTTAATCCACCATCATGTTGCTTTCCCCACCAAATCCCACCAATAAATGAGTCAAAAGTGAAAAGAAAATTAGAAACGTGCTTGATTTATATCTACATTTTTCCTGAAGGACTTTGTGAAATGATAAAAATTAATGCTTTTATTGTCATTATATGTGCAGCAATCGACAAAATGAAAGGACAGCTCTGTGTGGTGCATTAAAATATTAATCTAAACATTAAGCTTTGATGCAGTGAAGTAAAAATGTGTAAAACTGTGAAGAATTGAATTGTAACTGACACATTAAACTGAAACAAGGAAATGTGCTGGAAGTCAAAATCAGCTGATAAATAGAAATACTAATTAAAATTGTTGAAATACTTTATATAACATAGATGCTGCTAATTTTTAGATGTTCTGACGGTAAATACAGGATGGATGGATGATGGATGGATGATTGGATGATTGATGGATGGATGGATGGATGGATGATGGATGATGGATGATGATGGATGGATGACGGATGAAGGTTGAAGGATGGATGATGGATGGATGATGGATGGATGGATGGATGGATGGATGGATGATGGATGGATGGATGGATGATGGATGGATGATGGATGGATGATGGATGGATGGATGGATGGATGATGGATGGATGGATGGATGGATGGATGGATGGATGGATGGATGGATGGATGGATGGATGGATGGTTTACATCGCCCTGTATATTTCAAGTCTTCTCAGGCTGTCTAACAATTCAGTGATAAAATCTTCATTCGACTGTCCTGAAGCAGGAAACATGAAAAACCTTGTAAATGTCAAAATAAAGCCACAGCCTGACACTCCAGTCTCTCCCTTTGTTAAATCCACCTCCATTTGCTGAACATTAAAAAGAAATCCACTGGAAATCCCCTCCATAACATTTTACCTCAGAAATCCAGAAAAGGTTCTTTACACTACAAACATCCTTCAGTATTAAAACAAAGAGAGAGTGTGGCTCTGCTCTCTGGATGTCCTGATGTTCAAAACTCTCCATCAGTTATACTAATGACCTGTGACCTCCTCAATGACACAGACCAGCCATTAACGCTCCTGAAGTCAATGTGGGAAACGATGACGCTCAATGTCCTAAACTCTTCTTTTCTTTCTGCTGTATGAAAGACAACGGTTTAAAAAATAACCACAATTCACTGTGACTCTTTTCACCCTTCTGCCAGTGGAGCCTGTTGAACCCCTCTGTCTGGAATCCTTCCTCCACCCCATCCCCACCCCCCACCTCCACCCCAACACTTCTCTCCTCCACCCCAATCCCCTCTCTCCTCCATCCAATAGCTTATATCCTCCACCCCATTCCCTCTGTCCTCCACCCCAATCCCCTCTCTCCTCCACCCCATCGTTTCTCGCCTCCAACCCATTCCCTCTCTCCTCCACCCCCGTTCCCTCTCTCCTCCACCCCATCGCTTCTCTCCTCCACCCCATTACCCCTCTCCTCCACCACCGTTCCCTCTCTCCTCCACCCCATCGCTTCTCTCCTCCACCCCGTTCCCTCTCTCCTCCACCCCCCTGCTTTATAACCCCCTCCCTCTGTTGTGACTGAGCTGAAGGAGGGAGCAGAGGAAAGTATGTGGCGTCCCTCCCAGACTCTCCACTGCTGCTGTTGAGGAGCCTCCAGTCTCCAGGCAGGCGAGGAGGCAGATCAGTGGAGGCGCACTGCACCGGACTGTCATTTATTTTCTAGCTCTCCTCCTCCACTGTTAGAGTAACTTGGCTCAGATCAGATGAATCGTGGCAGGTTGGTGATCAGAGAAAGGAAGGGGGGAGAGGAGATAGGGTTTAGGAGGGAGGCTGGTGGGAGGGATGTGTCCAGGTCTGTAAAGTGGTGAGAGGGAAGGCTGCAGAGTGTGGGCTGGGTCAAACTGACACTTAAAAAGAGGCTGGCTTTGGTTCCTGTTCATTCCACCAGCAGACCAGACCGGTAGGTTTTGAAGGAGTGCTGAGACAACAGCTTCAGGCAGAAGGTGTGTGCTCTCTTCACTGGAGCAAGTGTATTTTTAGCTCATCCAGCCAACAATTCCACTCCACAGCGTTTTCTCCCACTCTTCCATTAGTGGGCGACGACCATGGCTGCTGGTGTGGGCAGGTTGATCTGGTCAGCGCTGGTGCTGCTGCCAGTCTTGGGGCTTTGTGAAGCTCTGCCAGCGAGCTGGCTGCCAGGAGAATATGTGAACTCCACTACAGATGCTGCGAGGTTCCTGGATAACTACAACAGCACGGCCGAGGAGGTGCTATTCCACAGCGTGTCTGCCAGCTGGAACTACAACACCAACATAACAGACCACAACTCCAAGCTCCAGGTAAGACCAGTCCTGATGTCAGTGGGGGGCGTCGCAGTATTTTTTTCTCTTGTTGATGTTGAAATGTTCTGTTTAGATCACTGCTTGCCAGAACTGGCATCTCGTCACCACAAATACATGCGGGGTCAAAGGTTTCCGTGGAGCTCAGCTCTGCTTGACTTGGAGATTACTGCTATTCATCTCTCTCCAGAATTACATGCTCAGTTTCCTCCCAGTGCAGCCAACTCTGCTTGTGTGTTACTGGAAATATAAATGTGATGTGAATGCCTGCGGAGTGAGCGTCTTCAATTTTTTTAAAGCACTTCCATGGGGTCTTGCATATGTTAATGTTATATATTCTGCCTAAACCATGCAGTTTTGAACACACCTGACATTGTGTTTACTCAATAATATATAAGCTGCGAGACATTGCACTAATATGAGACTGCAATACTTTTCCAGTTGCATCTCTCCACCTGCCTGAGATATATTTGTACAAGCAACAGAGACCACAGTGTTGCCCGGCAGGAGATTGTAGGAGCCAATGAAACAGCAGAGGTGTGAAGTGTTTACTTGCCTTCAGGCTCCGACGCCACACAGATATTCCACGATCTGTGTGTGCAATACGAGTTTAAACCCACGAAGGCAAAGTGTGCGTCTGAAACACTGAAGGGAAAACCTCCAGCATTTCTTTTTTTTTTTTTTCAATATCTGATTGCTTGAACAGCTGTCTCAACAGGAAATCAGTGCAGCGTCCAGTTTGCTCACACACTGAACAGGTGTAGAGGTGGGTCAGGGTCAGGCTGCAGAATTTGTTGTGCTCCACAGACGGCAGTTTTTGGGAATGGGAGGTGAAAGAAGAGAAGACTTGTAGTTTCCATGCAAAAGCATGTTTTCCTCCGTTGAACTGTTCAAAGATGTGATCAAAGTGAGCCGGAGCGTTGAGATGCATCTGATCTGGCAGCCCGGGGGTAAACTCAAGAACTTAGCAGAGTAAATTTCCAACGTCGGCATCCTCTGTATGCCACACCATAAGTCAATTACAAATAAGGAAATAGACGACCGTTCCCGCTGCATGGAAACCCATTAAATTCAGTCTGCCCACCGCGCAGCCACGGAAAGCCAATATGCAAATGTGTGCATTTCACACCCGTTCAGGTTGGCCTCAGTGACGGTGACTGAGTGCAAATGAGACCCACGTTCAACATGAAGAGGGTCAAAGAGAAGAAAATCATTCAGAACAAGACGCAGTGAGAAGAGACACCAGTGTCGGTCGCCTCTTGAAATCCAGACTAAAGCAGCAGAACTCTGTTTGTAGCACACTGCCAGCTGTTATACACGGCTTCCATCTTCAGTTTCCTCGGGTTTGATTCAACTTGAGAATTTCCCCAAAACTTGATCTGAGGAAAACAAGTAAGGAGAGAATCTGGCTTAAAATCTATTTGAAATGCTATTTTTTTCTTTTTTTAATAATTGTGATGTGAGTGTGACGGCTGAAAAGACAACTGGATGAATGTGCTCACACAAGCACTTTGTATTCCAGGAGTAAATGAGTAAAACGATTGGTTAAAGGAAAGGTTTCTGTTAATGTTTTGCAGATAGACCTTGGTGGAAAGAGAATCAGCAGGAAAAAGAAGCATTCTGTTCTTATCTTTGTAGTGTTTCTGTGGTTGAGAATGTGATTATCCATGTGGATGGGTGAGGGCAGTCAGGCTGGAAAAACCATTGAGGAGGAGACAGAGATTGAGAGGAAGAGCAAAGGTCATAGTTATTACTTCAACTCACTGTCACCACTTCTTTTCCTTTGCAGACGGTTATTTTAGCGATGACAGGGAGAAAGACAGATCAGGGAGTTCTCAGTAAAACCACAAATGGGAAGAAGCTACTGCTGTCCAGCAGATAGTGACATATGAATATACTGTAAGTCATTGCTTCACCAATATGTTGGAAATACTGACTCATTTACCCAGTATTTTCCAACGTGACACATAATGTAACATGAAACTGATAATTAAAAAAAAAAAAAAAAAAAAACGATTTCCATGCATCACAGAGAGCAGTAACAAAGCATTTATCATTCTGAATGGAGCAAATCAATATGCTGCACATACAGTGCGCAGTGTTTCATAGCAGCCTTGACACCATCCATTCCTGCCGCTCCGTCACTCCGTTGGGAGGCTGAGGCTGTCGGTGACCTTCCACTGAGCCATAAAGAAAAGCTCCAGAGGTGCAGCACGTGCACCGTCGTCACAATGGCACTTTCTGAAAAATATGATCCTCGGGAGGCATTTATGTGTTGCAGTGTCCTGGCTCCATAGACAGATGGAATAGTTTATTGATCCCAGAGAGAGACGTGTACAGCTTGAAGTCAAAGTGGAAGATGGAGGCGTTGGAGCTGCTTGAATGACAGAAAACCAGATGATAGCGAGCCATCGCCAAAAAGCAATGAGACTTGGTATAAAACTGTGTGATGATCCTCCCAACAGATTTTCCATTGTCAGCCACAAATCCAACCTTGGAGAAAGTGTCAAGGAATCACTGAAGAAATTCTCTAGTGACTATAGATATCTGCCTCACTTGTACCAGTCTTGTGCTGAAAACACCACCGCAGTGAAGACAAGCGCCACATACCTGAAGGTTGAACCAGCGTGTCTCTCTATCACTGCACTTTGAGTCCTAACGCTGTGCTGCAGGTTGTGTATTAAGTGTAAATGTGGAATATGACTCTGCTTCATGTCAGACACTGAAGCTTGACATTCGAATGATTTAAGTTTCAGAAACTCTGGGTATCTTTCATCTTCGCCTCCTCTTGTCTTCAGGTCAACGCCTCTCTTGAAGAACAGGCTTTCTCTGAAGCCTGGGGCTCCAAGGCCAAGAAGGTCTTCTCCAGGGAGTTTCTCAACAGTCTTGACCCTCAAGACAAGAAGCTGATGGAAAAGATCATGAGTCTGGGTGCTGCCAATCTTCCCCAGCAGGAGAGAGAGGAGGTTTGTTTATGTTTCACAATTGGCCACGGAATATTTTCTGTGAGTCAGAAACCATGTTTTTGGCACTCCTGAACTCTTTTGATCAGAACTTGTGGTTTTCCTTCTCGTCTCCAGTACAACACCATTCTGAGCAACATGGACAAGATTTACTCAACCTCCAAGGTTCACCCGCAGCCAAACGTGAGCTGGAGCCTGGAGCCTGGTGAGTAAACAGAACCTAGAACTCGTGCAAACGTCCCCGAACTTCATGAAAGGAATGGGAACGTCGTGGCCTGAAAGTATTTGCAACACAAAACAATGTGGAGGGGAAGTCTCGGAAGAAAAACATGCTGGAAGTGGTCAAGATCTTATCAGCTGATGGAAGTAACAGGATGGGCAAAATTACTTCATAGGGGTCTCCACAGGAAGTGCTATGGACGTGTTGAGTGAAGAACTCAAGAAATGCTAGCGGCTTTGAGCAGAATGTGCATTTCCATTGAACAGGCTGGACTGGAAACAATGGCTCCACGTGCTCTTTCACCACCTTAATGAGAAGCCACTTCTCTGGGCTATAAACAAGTTGACTCGAGATGTGAAGGTCCATCCTGAAGCGATGATTAGTGGTCTGTTAATCTTGGGCGTAGCTCACAGTGAGAGCAGCATCACGTTGAGCAGCTTCTCATCACAACACTGATGTCACTATGATAACAGAGCCTTCCAGTAATCCCCGTTTCCACCAGATCAACTATCTCCTGCCGTCTTCAACTTTCACCTTTTCCTCGCCTTCACTTCCTATTTTTGGCATTTTGAAGATAAACATTGTCTCAAGCGATTCCAAGAATGTCGCAGCGAATCTCCCAGATAACGTTCTGCTCTTTTCCTGCTGTGAGAACAAGAACAACCTGAGGTTCATCCAAACACAAACTCCGCCAAATTGTTTCAGGAAAACTTTTCTTTTGTGCGGTTTGTCTTCCTTGTATGTTTCCATGTCTTTATGACTGACGCAGTGTGTGTGTGTGCGTGTGTGTGTGTGTGTGTTTTTTAAAGAACTTACCGATATCATGGCTAAGTCCAGGAGTTATAAGACACTGCTGTTCGCCTGGGAAGGCTGGCACAACGCGTCAGGCGTCCCTCTGAAGGACCACTATCCCAGGTTTGTGGAGCTCAGCAATGACGCCTCTCGGGCTGATGGTGAGTAATCCCCCAAAGAGATTCATATTTCTTCATTCACTGAGAGACAGGAGTCAAATAAGACAAAGAATGAGAAGGGGGAAATGACAGAGAAAAAGCAAGTAAAACTAAGATTTCTGTCTGATGTTTTAATTCTAATCTCAGGTTTTGCGGACACTGGTGCAGACTGGCGCTCTTGGTACGAGTCTGCAACCTTTGAGCAGGACTTAGAGTCCCTCTACAGGACCATTCAGCCCCTCTACCTAAACCTGCATGCGTTTGTGCGCCGCCAGCTCTACAAGCAGTACGGCCCCAAGTACATCAACCTCAAAGGACCCATCCCAGCCCACCTGTTAGGTACAACGTTCCCTTCGCCCTGTAGATTCTCTTTATTTCTCGTTTCTTTTTAATATTTCATAGCAGGGGAGCAGATTTTCTCTTTTGCCCGCCGTGTGTGAGGGATTGGTCTATTTTAGTGGAAAAAGAGGACATTAAACATGCATGTTTTGAAATGAACTAAAAATTGAAAGAATACATTAAAATTGAAAGAAAATATGATCATTGATCTAAAGATTACAAAATCCATTGATGAGCATTATCTAACTAATGGGAGTGTCATTTCTCTCCCAGACAAATATGTAAGTCTCATTTACTTAGTTTGTTTTTCTCCTTGACTTTTTATACCAGGATCTTCCTAAATTAAAAATATCTAGTAAGATATGGGATTTATTTACACATAGAAATCTCAAGCTTTTTATGTAACTCTGTTTATGAGAACTTGTTCACATTGCCTAAAACATGTAATGTTCTATTGGGAGGATTATGAGTGGGAGGATATTCCATCACATATTTGGATTCATTTACCTAAAATAAGCCATTCAACTCAATGTTTTGTATTATTGTGTCCATAAATAATCAGTTAAGACGTGATCACACATAAAGCAAGCACAAATAGTAAGAAATGAGCAACACACCAAGAACAGTTGCATCATCGTTTTGCTGTGAATGGAGGAGCTGTTTGCAGGCTTTTCCCTGAGAGCCTGGAAGAGGAGTATTACATAACGAGAGAGAATAGCTGCTTAAGTGTGTTTTCCTCCTCACGCTCAGGAAATATGTGGGCCCAGACCTGGAACAACATTTATGATACCATGATTCCATTTCCTGCCAAACCCAACATGGACGTGACGGACGCAATGAAAAAACAAGTACGTTGGGTCAAAGTGAAGGAGGCCACCAGACAAACCAAAACCTCTCTGCTTTGATCAGACAAATACTATTTCTACTGCTCAGAAAGAGATGGAATGTGTGACTGCTTCCTCCTCACAGGGCTACAACGCCACACACATGTTCAGAGTGGCCGAGGAGTTCTTCGCCTCGCTGGGTTTGGACGAGATGCCCGAGGAATTCTGGGAAGGATCCATGCTGGTGAAGCCTGAAGGGCGAGAGGTGGTGTGTCACGCCTCAGCCTGGGACTTTTACAACCGCAAGGACTTCAGGTAAAAGCAGCTTCGATGGTGAACCCTGAACTCAATCTGAACCACCACAAGTTCACAACAAGCTGCACTGTGTGCTTGAATGCTGTGCGTTCATATTGTAAGATAACGTCGTCAACGGCTGTTCAGTTTTGTCCTCCACTTGTCTTCAGCCTGGTTACACTGCAACAGCAGAGTGAATCAATCTGATGATGGACATATTCTTTCCACTGCAGAATAAAGCAGTGCACCACAGTGACCATGGAGCAGCTCTTCACCGTGCACCACGAGATGGGACACATCCAGTACTACCTGCAGTACAAAGACCAGCCGGTGGGCTTCCGTCGCGGAGCCAATCCTGGATTCCATGAGGCCATCGGAGATGTTTTATCTCTGTCCGTTTCAACACCCAAGCATCTGAATACCATCAACCTGCTGGGCGACTTCAGTTCTGACAATGGTAATAACAACGATTGAGATGAGAGTCCTGTAACAACCACACAGGCTAAATACACTCAGCTTGAGAGGATTTCCTGGAGACTCATTACGAAATGTCTTTATCTAGAAACTGATACGAACTACCTGTTGAAGATGGCTCTGGAAAAGATTGCCTTCCTTCCCTTCGGCTACCTCATCGACCTCTGGAGGTGGGGAGTGTTTAGCGGACGCACCCCTCCGGACCGTTACAACTCCGAGTGGTGGTACCTCAGGTAGGACGTTAAGCAGAAATATTGGAAACATCAAATCAGTAAATATGATGTGAATGTGTTCTTTTTTTAACCCCACACACCCAACCTGCTATAAGGAAAATTTTATTTTATTCGTATTAGTATTAGTATTAGTTCCAGATTCCAGACGTGTCAAAACTGTTTTTAGCTATTTTAACAAGACGAGCTGCCTAAAATATCCAAACATATAATGCCAGAAGTAGAAGACACATCAAAATGACTAACTGGTGGTTCAAAATCTACAGTAAAATGTTTCAAAGAGAAATTCGCTGCAGATCTGAGAATGTTTAGTTCATATGAAAGTTAGATGGTGAATTGAATCTCCAGTATGTTTAGTGACGGCGTCCCTCTTCTATCATTCCACATGGTGAGTGTGAGCGAACAGATGAAGTCAACCTGCTGAGTCGAAGCAGGAGACGACGGTGGTGCGACTGGCTGCTGGTCAGACTTCAGTGTGTCAGTGTGTTTGTGTGAAGTGCAGTTTTACTGGAAAACACAGCAGGTGGCCAACTGACAGTTAATGGACACATAAAAATGTACAAAAATGAAGATCTTACCAGAACTGGCATCTTGGTCATGTACCTCATGCCAGCTGTGGCCTCATTTCATCCGTCTCTTATTTCTCTCTGCAGAACTAAATATCAGGGCATCTGCCCGCCCACCCGGCGCACGGAGGAGCACTTTGATGCCGGAGCAAAGTACCACATCCCTGGAAACACACCATACATCAGGTAGCACCTATATGCTCCAAACAATCCGCTTGACTAATTGGCATTTCTCAGAGAAAGTGAGGATTTATGTTCTCCTAGTTGTAATCCTAAAAATCCCTCGTCAAGTGCAGTAAATGAAAAGACCAAGGATGATAAGTATAGCAGCGTTAAAATGAGAAATTCTATCAAAAGGTTGAAAGTGGCGCCATGTGCAGCGTATGACTGAAACGTCTATTGTAACTCTGTGAATCAAGTGTAGTAATTAAGTATCAAATGGAAGTGTATTGTGTAAAAGTTTTAGAACAATACAAGAACTCAGAATAGCAGGAAGCTGCAAAAGGAAAACCGTTCTCTCCAGCAGGCTTTAGTCACTTTTCATTAGATCCTCAGCAGATTATCAGATTCTCTGCATTAGTAACGTCTGTTAAACAGCTTTATGAACGATTTTGGAATGTTTGTTGGACATCTGATGCTTTTCACATGATGTTACTGTTAATTGCCGATCAGCACAACTGTTCTGTTTATTTTGAATATCTAAGTCAGAGGCTCTGCAGCAACATATGAAGCTGAAGCTTTCAGAAAATTATTTGGAAATAAACATTTTGCAAACATTTTTATTTTATTTTGCATTTCACAAGGATTTTAAAAACGGGTAGTAGTAGTAGTAGTAGTAGTAATAATAATAATAATAATAATATCAAGAACAACAACAACAACAACAACAACAACAACAATAATAATAATAACAATAATAATAATTTTCAGGAAATGAAAGAAGTGGAAAAATGAAGATTTCTTTCTTAATTTTTCTTCTTTCCTTCATAAATTTAAAAAAAGGAAAAACAAGAATAAAAGTAAAAAGAAAAAAATTAAGAAAACATTTTAAACTAAAAGAAGGAAAATAAAGAAAAAAAGGAAAACAGATGGGAAAAAATGAGGTAAAAAAAAGTTAAAACTGCTCTAACCACAGGGTGGTCACAGCAGCTATAAATAGATCAAGAGTTAAATAGTTAAAGCAGCTAAAATAGCCAGGATGCATAAAATAGCTAAATACATGAAAAAAAGGCTCCAAAAGCTAAAAATGTAATAAAATACATCTTAATTTTACCTATGACACTTTATTAAAAGCAACACAAATGTGAGGTTTTTTTAGCTTTTTTCTTTAACGATATTTTGTCTTAATTTCCTAGAATTTACATTTTGCGGCTCCAGACAAATTTTCTTTGTTGTAAAATTCGGAAAATGACTTTTATGTTCAGAACGATGTAGACTCCTGAGCCACGAATATATATATATATATATATTACTAAATATATATATATAGTGAACCACACAATGAAAACCTCTGACTTCAGCCTTTGAGAGTCTCAGAGCTTGGATGTGTGTTTTGTGTCGATCCTCTGCAGGTACTTCGTCAGTTTTATCCTGCAGTTTCAGTTACATGAGAAACTTTGTGAGGCAGCGAAGCACAGTGGACCCCTGCACACATGTGACATCTATCGCTCTGCAGAAGCAGGAGCCATTTTGAAGTAAGTTACATTCACATGGGACATAAACAAGTATTTAAACACGTAACTCAGTAAATGACTTCACTGTTCCTCCTCCAGGAAAATACTTCAGGCGGGATCGTCCAAACCGTGGCCTGAAGTTCTCCAAGACGCGATAGGCACCAATAAGTTGGATGCCGGCGCTTTAATGAAATACTTTGACCCTATTATTAAGTGGCTGGAACAGCAAAATGTGAACGAGACACTGGGATGGCCCGAATTCAACTGGGTCCCACCCATTCCTGAGGGCTACCCCGACGATATTGGTGAGACACCAGAGAAGAAACGAACGGCTCTATTTTCAGCCACCTAACAAAAGAAGGATGGCTGCGTGGGTTTAAATGGAGAGGGCACAATTTTCTCTCCCATTCTAAAAACCCGCTCACAGAACCTGAAGAATGCCATCATATTTGACCCTGCACACGTCCTGCCTCTCTGACTCGATTCTCGCTTGTTAACCAGACAAGAATACAGACGAGGTTCATGCCAACGCTTTCCTGGATGAGTACAACAGCACAGCCGAGGTGGTGTGGAACACCTACACCGAGGCCTCCTGGAAGTACAACACCGACATCAACGAAGCCAATAAGCAGGCAATGGTGAGCGCCTCCTACAGGCCGAGATCACCGTAACGTTCAGGCGTCTCCTCATGCTGGATGTGTCTTTATTGTGAAATCAATAAAATGATTTGCATGTTTAAAAATGTGTCAATGAATCACTAACTGATTGTAATGCATGCTTCTCCATTCACCCATCCATCCATCCATTCATCCATCCATCCATCCATCCATTCATCCATCGAACCACTGATCCATCCATCCGTCCGTCTCTAAGCGGCTTGGGATGAACAACCAATCAAATTAAAGAGTATTCATTATTGTCGTCCAGCTTGAGAAGAACCTGGAGATGTCGGCTCACACGCTGAAGTATGGACGGATTGCCCGGCAGTACGACACCACCGACTTCCAGGACGGCTCAACCAAACGCATCATCAAGAAGCTCAGCGACATCGAGAGAGCGGCGCTGTCGCCGGCCGAACTGGAGGAGGTCTGGAGGAAACTGGAGCCGTTTTTAAAAAAACACAGAAAAACATAATTTCCTTGTTTATTTTTGGAAAATTTTGGTCACTAAATTAACAGATGAACCCCAGGACCACACTGACTGTGTGTGACTGTGTGTGACTTTGTGTTACTATGTGTTACAGTGTGTTACTGTGTGTTACTATGTGTTAACTGTGTGTTACAGTGTGTGACTGTGTGTTACTATGTGTGACCTGTGTGTTACAGTGTGTGACTGTGTGTTACTATGTGTGACCTGTTGACATTTCACCTCCTCAGTCAGTCATGGAAATGCTGAAAAGTCAGAATCATCCAGTTAAACAAAACAAAACAAACAAAAAAAGCTAGAATACATCAAATATGAAAATGTTGCTGGTTTTTGTCCGTAAAGCAAACATACTTCTAGTAAACTTTATTTCTATAGAACCACGAGGTAGAACTAGGAAATAGATTAAAATTAAGCTTAAGGAGAAGTCTTATTGTTTTTGGAGCTGGAAGAGCTAAAAGGAAACAGTGATTTCACCTCCAGGTGATCTTTGAAATATTTCATAATAATGTGTGAACGTTGTATGTTTACCTTTTCAGTTCAACACTCTCCTGTCCAACATGGAGACCAAGTACAGCGTGGCCAAGGTCTGCAGAGACGGAAAGAACTGCCTTCCACTGGATCCAGGTACAACTGAGAGAGAGAGAGAGAGAGAGAGAGAGAGAGAGAGAGAGAGAGGAGATTGAAGTACAGAGGGCAGTGTAACTCATGAGCACAGTGAAAAAATGACAAATTCAATTGAATTGCTTTTGCGATTCCAATTCCATTTTCAATTCCACTTAACGATTCGGTTCTTTATCGATTCTCATCTGGAAAGAAAACCTGCAGCATGAAGAGCAGAGGAGCTGCTGCTGGTTGAGATTCACAAATGAAAACGTGACGTTCATTGAAAGTTCTCGCTGCTGTGAGCAAATGTTTGTCCATTTGGTCGTATTTCCTCCCTCCACCAGCAGACTGAACCTAAAACATCAAATTCATGTGTACATGATATAAAATGTAATTAGATCCGTGTCATAGTGACAAATCTAAACTCTAACCATTTTAGTCTGAATTTTATGTAAAATCAAAACATATTGTTGATCTTTGGACAGAGAATGAATTTACCAGCTGCTCCTCAGAGGCGAGGAAACCTTTCAGTTTTATCATTAGTTAAGTTACACCAACTGACAGCTTTATCTTCGGAGGAATGGAATGATCTATTTCTCAGAAGATAAAGTTGAAAACCTTTGCATTTCAATAGAATTTACTATTATTATTTATTTCACACTCCATTCTCTTCATCTGAGGTGCTTTCATTTGACCCACCTCAAAGTTGCACACTGTTACCGACTACTTTGTACTTTAGTATAATAGGAAGATAAATCCATGAAGATGATCTAGATACTCGGCCATCCTCCTGACATGCAGACAAACAGCATTGTTGAGAACAACCACTGAGACAAAATGGATGAAATGTGGCCTTTATAAAAAGTGCTTTGTCTCAGATCTGCAGAAAATCATGGCGGAATCCAGGGATTACGACGAGCTGCTGTTCGCCTGGAAAGGATGGAGGGATGCAGCAGGAAAAGTCCTCCGTCAGGACTACAAGAGATACGTTGAGCTGGCCAACAAAGCCGCCACGCTCAATGGTACGATGGTTCATTCACCGCAGCGACGCCCTCTGACTTAGTCTTTAACCAATCACATTCCATGGTGTTCCAACCCTCTGGCATAAAAAATTGTTTTGCATGCTGGGAAAACATTTCTCGTTTAGAAGCAGCTTTTACATAGAACTCAGTTCTGCAGACGACAGAACAAACACAGCAGACTTATGAACGTTTGTCTGTAGGTCACAGTGATAACGGGGCGTTCTGGCGGTCCCTGTATGAGACCCCGACTTTCGAGGCGGACCTGGAGACCCTGTGGAAGGAGCTGGAGCCGCTCTATCTCAACGTACACGCCTACGTCCGCAGGGCTCTCTACAAAAAGTTTGGTTCTGAGAAAATCAACCTGAAGGGGCCCATTCCTGCTCATCTGCTGGGTGAGCGAGGAAAACTCACTATGGCATCTGAAGTATTCAAACCCTAGAGCCAAAGTCTCCTTTTATGTTGGTGCATAACCCCGCTGACATTATGTCGTTGGCTGGAGATCAGTTTGGATTGAATCTGCTTTCAGAGGCAGGGAGCGTGAGAGTGTGTGTGACAGTTCCACACGGCGAGGGATTGAACCGCCTCACAATCACAAATCCCACTTAGTTAAACATTGGCACAGCCAAAGAAGAGCCGCCCCCCTTCCACTTCAGTCTGAACACTGAACTCGCTCTCCTGTCCTTTCAGGTAACATGTGGGCGCAGACCTGGTCCGGGATCATGGACCTGGTCATGCCCTACCCTCATGCCACGCAGGTCGACGCCACGCCGGCGATGGTGGCGCAGGTGAATAGAAGCACGCTGTTGCATAAAGGCCCACAATCACATGTGAAAGCAAACAAAAAAACACATGCGGTCACACAGTTTTCCAGCTTTTCTCGGGTCGACTGGCAGTTGAATTTGCTTCAGTCTGAAAGAAGAGACAAAAGAGTTGCTCAGAATGAGAACAGCTGGAATCCATGTGTGACATTAACTGTCGTTGATTCAGGTGAACAAATGTGTTCCAGTCAGTATGATTAAAAACTTCCATTGCTTGGATGTTCTGTCGTCATACGTTTTCTAAAAGCAGCTGCCGGTTGTAACAAATGTTTAACATCTTATTGCCAGAAAAAGTTGTTTATGTGTGAACATCTTCACTCCTTCTCCCTCGTTCAGGGTTGGAACGCAACCAAGATGTTCCAGGTATCTGACAATTTCTTCACCTCTCTGGGACTGGAGCCGATGCCAAAAGAATTCTGGGACAAATCCATGCTGGTGAAGCCTGAGGGACGCGAGGTGGTGTGTCACGCTTCTGCATGGGACTTCTACAACCGGAAAGACTTCAGGTGAAAACACAAGCAGAAGGATCAGACTTTTCCTCTGGACACTCATTGACATGGAACACTTTTATCATTACTGAGAAAGAAATAACAACTCTATGGTGACTGGAGATGAAAATTAGTGCCGATTCTTTAAATCATTCATTCAATTTGATGAATTCATGAAGTGTTAGTAGGTACTTATTTTTGGCTGGATAAATCCAGGAGTTTCTAACTCTAGTTGGAGTGTTTCTCTTACATGAAGTAGTGATTTATGGTTTTACTTCCATTAAATGATTTACCGTCGTTGTTCGAGGCTGTTGTGATCAACAGGCAATAAACATTGTTACTGTTCTCAAGCAGGACAGAGGTTTTTATATAACCTGTATTTTTGTCACACTTACTGCTTTTGATCAATTACTTACCAGGAGTTAATGACGTGTTCAGAACCACAGCTTTGCTGCTTTTTTAAAGTTAAAACTGTGACTTAGTGTTGATGACAAACTGACTTATTGAGCTGCACCGACCTGCGTGTTGATAGTTTGTCTTCAGAAACTGTTGTACCGATTTGCGCTTGTGTCTCCAGAATAAAACAGTGCACGGTTGTGACCATGGACGACCTGATCACCGTTCACCACGAGATGGGCCACGTCCAGTACTTCCTGCAGTACAAAGACCAGCCGGTATCCTTCCGCGACGGTGCCAACCCGGGCTTCCACGAGGCCATCGGCGACGTGCTGGCTCTCTCGGTGTCCACCCCCAAACATCTGCAGAGCATCGGGCTCCTGGACAAGGTCGTGAACGACAAAGGTGAGCACCGTTCTATTAAGACACCTATTTATTTGCTGTATTTCAAACTTTAACTCTCAATTTGGGCCTTTTGGATCCAGAGAGTGACATAAACTTCCTGATGAGCATGGCGCTGGACAAGATCGCTTTCCTGCCCTTCGGCTACCTGATGGACCAGTGGAGGTGGAAGGTGTTTGATGGACGCATCCCATCGACCGAGTACAATAAAGAATGGTGGAACCTCAGGTACAGTTTGCCAAACTCAATATTTGCCAATTGGCTGCAAATAATTCACTTGAATGATTCTACTCTTCTGTGGCCTTGCAGAATGAAGTACCAGGGTCTGTGCCCACCGATAACTCGCACTGAGGAAGACTTTGACCCCGGAGCAAAGTTCCACATCCCTGCTAACGTGCCCTACGTCAGGTAAAGACTCCAGAATCTGCCGTGTGACACGTGGCCTCAGATAAACTGATAACTAATCGTCTCGGGATTGATAAGATAAATGTTCTGAGGAACGTGACAGAGTCGGAGTCAAATGCTGATTGCATTCAACATCCTAAATATATGTTCCTTAACATTCCTGCAGGTACTTTGTCAGCTTCATCGTCCAGTTCCAGTTCCACAAGGCTCTCTGTGCAGCAGCCAAACACAGCGGGCCTCTGCATACCTGCGACATCTACAAATCTCAGGAAGCCGGGAAGCTGCTGGGGTCAGTGTGCACGCGCTTTAGCATCAACGCAGCTCCGCATGGTGGTGATCAGTTACCCACGAGAGATTACATAACCTCAGGGCGCGACGAGAGCAACCTCCAGATCGTCTGTCTTGTGACTCTCGTCTGGGTTCAGGTCAAGAATATTTGTTGGCCAATTAAAGCTCAATTAGCCTGTAATTCAAGGCTTTGCTCTGTGTGAAAGTGGAAAGTGGAAGTCAGCCTCTCTCTGCAGACAGAGGGAGAAACAACATGTCTTGATAGCAACAGAAACCGTGTTCACATGTCCTGCATGTGAAGAAGATTTAGCAGCACAGGGCAGCGGTTAAGCTTCTTGGTTTCTCTTCTTCCTCTGGGAGTTTGTTGCTTTCACTCTGTGACTGTGACACTTGTAGTTCATTTCTTGAATTTCTTTCAGTTCGTCTTGGTTCTCTGGGATCCGACTCCAACTGACTGATCCACTCCTCTTGAAGCTCCACAAAGTCCTTGATTTAACTTTGCTCGACAGATGAGTTTCCAATGAGTCTGATAGGTTTGGTGTCAGCAGTCGTTCCACTGACAGCAGTGACTGAATCTGACCGGAGTCACGATTGTTTGACCTGTCAGGGGAGATTGACTCCAACTTTACAAGCATTTTGAATATTTTGCAACCCCGACATGTTTTTATAGGCCAGAATGAGCAAAATAAAAACTTTTCAAATGCTTGAATTATTGAACTACGCCATTAAGATGACGCTATGCATCTATTGAAAATAGATGCTAATGTTTCTAAATGCAAACTATGAGCACATGTATTGTTTTGAGGTTTGTAAGCTGGTGAGAACAAGTATGCGCTCCATGACGACAGCAGCACAGACCCTCTCTGACTCCTGTTCTTGTTTGCAGCGATGTGATGAAGCTGGGCTTCAGTAAGCCCTGGCCCGAGGCCATGACCATGATCACCGGACAGCCCAAAATGAGTGCCGAGCCGCTTATGGAGTACTTCAAGCCTCTTATTGATTGGCTGGAGGTGGAGAACAACAAGAACGGAGATATTCGCGGGTGGCCCGAGTACGACTGGAAACCTTCAAGTACGTCAAACATACTGGAGCGCTTCCACACTTTCATACATCCAGAGAAACACTCAGATACATTTTCCATTGTCAAAGCCAAATGTTTTTGAACTCTTTCCCAGAGAGAAAGTGCTGAAAGTCTTCATACAGAGGCATCTCATTAGTGTGCTGCTCAGAGTGAAATCAATCTCTTGCTCTTCTTGTTTTACTGATGAAAGTTTGCTGAAAAGATGTGCACAGATTTCTGTTGGAGGACGACAAGAGATTAGAAGAAAGGCAGCGTAGATTTTCTTGGAAAGGCCGAGACAAAAATGTGACTCTAGGATATAAATAAAAACGCAAAGAACAAAAACAGAAACTACTTTTTGCATCACCTCTGTGCACCTTGAGAAACATCGAGGCAAACCAGCTGACATCAGGCGTTATGAAACTGAGCAGGTTTATCATAACAGAGGTGGAGAAATGTGATAAGAAAGAAAAGTTTGAACAGAGATCAAAACTGTCTGAGCTCTTTCTGTTCCTGTACTTTGCACCTGAATCTGAGTTACAGTAGAAGAAAGATGTGGGATGCAGAGTCAAGCTTTTATTGAAATAATGGTCATCCTGATATCTTTTGTATAGATCAGGGGTTTGCAAGCTCCCTCGTCCTGACGCTTTCACTAAATTATACCCCCAAATTTTTTTATCCAACCTTTTGGATAGTTGCACAGCAGAATTGGGGGGATGCAAAAACAGAATAAAAAAATCTAAAATGGCTTGAAAAAGGAAGACAAAACATGCAATACAGCTTAAAAAGGAGCCAAAATGGTTAAAACAGCTATGAATATCAGAATAATCTAAAAAATGCTGAAAAAGAAGAATGAAACTGATCAACTCAGGAACAAAAACAGCTGGAAATGAAACGTTTACATCCTGAATTGTAATTTAAATTTCGTCTTTAATGCAACATAAGACACAGTTTTAGCCGAGTTCGGCTCATTTTAAAGGTTAAACATGTTTTGCGGCGCCAAGTAAATTTGATTTGATGGAAAATAAAGGAACAAAAGCTTTTATCATAAAGGAGTCATAAAGGAGTTAAATGATATTATGCCACTATTTTACTGTTTGGGTCCACTCAAAATGAATTAAGGCCAGATGTAACACCTGAACTAGAATGTGACATCTCCAAGTTAGTGGGAAGAAAATGCTCCCAAATCTGGACAGCAGTCTTTTACATAACTGATTTCTGAACTAATCACAAAGCAGCAACAAAACAGACGAGAGCAACTAGAAACACGCAGACAGATCATGTAAAGAGCAGCTAACATTTAAGGTTAATAATAAATCAAAGGTGCAAGGCGAATGTTAGTGTAACTGGACAAGAGAACGGGTCGCTCAAAGATTCTACAGGTGAGCAGAAACTTATTCAATATATGAAAGAGGAACGGATTTATTGAATTACAGATTTAACATATGTATGCGGCACATAGACAAGCAATGATTACAGAATCACCTAACCTAGAAATGGTTTCTTTTTAGGAGTCACTTTTATTGTGAAGGGCAGGAAGCTCTGTGTTCAAGTGTCAGACAAGTTTCTAATGTTTCACTGTGTGTGTGTGTGTGTGTGTGTGTGTGTGTGTGTGTGTGTGTGTGTGTGTGTGCGTGTGTGTAGGTGTAGGTGTAGGCGGGGCAGATGAAGTGCCAGATGAAGTACCCTTCCTCGGTATGACCGTGAACAGCTCGGCGGCGACAGTCGGACAGTGGATCCTCCTGTCTCTTGGCGTATTGTTCCTGGTTTGCGCGATTGTTTTGGCCTTTAAATACAGGAAGTCAAAAAGGCGGGACAAAGGCTTCAGTCTGTCCACGATGGAGCTCAAGCAGAAAGATTAGCTGGATGAGGCCTGAAGGCCTGGATTACTGTAACTAGCACATTACAACCTCAATGTGAACATCCGTGTTTTTCTGTACTGAAGTAAATCTAAAGAAATTGCTCTTATTTTTGGTCTGTCTCTTATCCAGTCTTGTATGTTTATTGTATACAATTAAACGAATTTTTTTTTTTTGCCTATGCAAAAGAGCATTGCCATTTTGTAATTTATTTGTAATATTTGAATGTTGGGGGGGGGGGGGGCTTACTGTTTTAAAATGAATGTTTGTAAAGCCATTCATTGTGTAAGCATTATTTTGGAATATTTTTGATCTTTTGTTTTTTCCTGTTTGTTGAATCCTCTGCATTTCTACAATAAAGACATTAAATACTTCTCTTGCCTGAATTCAGTCGTAATACAATCAGACTGCAAAGCTTGTTAAAAAGGAATTTAATTATACTGAAACTGCACAGTACAAAAATAACACCACCACAAGAAACACAGTTTGTGCGTCGGTTTCAGCCCTTCCCTCCTCGCTCACCGAGTCAATGGAGTCTCTGTCGTGGCCAGTGGCAGGACAGAATCCCTGCAGGCTCTCAGGTAACACACACCGGACTGGTAATGCAACACCTGGGACCGTTTCTCTCAGTCCGGTCCGTCTTTCAGTGCTGCTGGTCGACCTCCACAAGCCTCGATTGCTTGGAAACATTCCAAGTGTCCTCTTACCGTCTCGTATCAAACATACGAAGCTCAGCGTCAGTGACAGAACAAAGGGCAGTGGCATTCACTCGTTCAATCAATTCAGTCAGTTCAACTACGTACAGTTTGTCCGTACCGTCTACGCTGGAGCACAAAGCCTCCAGGTCACATGTTGTCTTTCCAGTGTCGTGACTCCCTGTTGATATTCTCAAGACAAGATTCGGAATGTACTCGTCCAAAATGCTGTAATATGAGATGTATTCTCCTGCTTTTCTCCACATGCAGCCCCAAAGCTGCTGCTCGTCATCTTGTTACAAGGCTGCTTGGACGAATCTCGCTGTGGAATTTAATTTGAGCAATTACAGCTCGTCCACCGGGACCGATCGTCAACCAGTACAAACACGAGTTCCTCGAAAACCAGTGGAAAAATGCTTTGATCCCGCCGCAACAACACCAAGCAACTTTTTGCACGTTAGGTCGCAACCGTTACTGCATTAGAGGTACTGGGGATCGAAAGCTTTGTCTTGTATTGACACAGACATTCATGCTGCTCAACCAACCTCAAGTGCATTTTGACAGTGATGATTAAGACAAATAATGTTGGTTTCAAACCCCGACTGTTACTGGAGCTGAAGTCATCAGGAAGGTCGTGTACAATCACAGGGAACATAAACAGCCTTGTTCTCATGATTACAGAGGAAAAGCTGAACGCTCCTCTCAGAGGCTCACAAAGGGAATAAACGAAAACTAATCACACGCAGCCACCGAGCTCGGAGAGTTATTACCTAAAACATCAAAAGAATTTACAAGTTACTCACCTGAATGCAACTCAGATTTAAATTTACAACACTGCATTCGACAATAATACAATCTCTGAAGCAAACCGTTCAGTATATTGCACAAACGAATTGAGGAAATCTACTAAAAATGAAAATGAAGCGTTGAATAGATCCAGAGTGGGAGCGTGAGGCCCAGTCCAGCCCGGCGCTCGGCGCTCGTCCTGCTGTCAAACCGACGTGACAGTGAGGAGTTCAGGGTCAAAGCAAAGGCCTCAGTAGTAGAAACGTTGCATCTCGGTCCAGTTGGTGATCCAATACTTCTTCTGTGGCTCCTCAGGCTGAAAGCCCAGGTTGCACTGATAGCGCTCAGCCCTGCGGATCTTCACCCCCCGGTGCTTCGGCATTATCCGGTAGTAGACGGTCCGCTTGAAGAAGCCGAGCTGCAGGCAGAGAGGAGAGAGGGCATTAAAGAGGATACGCTTTCACCGCAGGAGACGAGGGAATAATGGGGGACTGAGAAGATTTAGGATTTGGAGGCGGAGGAAAATGAAGTTAGGCAATAGAGAAACTCACAGCGTCCCACTGAATTAAAGGGGAAAGGAAGCTAGAAGTCTGAAAAAGAAGACATAAAACGGCCAGAGGCACAAAGCCCAGCGTGAGCCTGGAGAGGACGGAGAAGAAATATCGCTTGGATTAACGACCCAAGGCTGAACAGAGACGGAAAGTCCAGAGCAGACTCAATCACACCCGAAGCTTAGTGCCGTCATTCATGGCGTCTAGAGAAAGTCCACTGAAGGTTTTTTTTTACCCAGAAGCCCCGGGGGGGAGTGCTGCTGGGAGACACATGGGGGGCCTCAGTAGTCTTCAGTCAGCCTCTCTGTCTCAGAGGGCTGGATCTTCATCTCAGCCTTCTGGGCCTTGGCCTCATACATCTCCCTCCTGCTGGCTCTCTGGAAGAAGCCACACTGGGCGAGGAAGAGGAGGAGGAGGAGCATGAAGGAAGTGGGTCAAAGGTTAATCTAATGGTTCAACATGGATGACTCTGTTGACACGGTGTGAGCACGTAAGGGAGCATCAGATGTACTGTGCGTCTACAGGAAGTGTAACGTCTCACCTTCCACATTATAAGAATAATGATCCCCAACAGCAGGATTCCTGCCACCGCCGCCGAGATGATGATCCACAGGGGAAGAACGTACGGCGGCTCCACCCACTCCACCGGCAATATTTCTACGTTGAACTACAACAGAAGCAGAGTGAAGTGATGCACAAGCATTATAACCACCATCACCACTATCGTCTTCATCATCTCCACACACCATCGTGGTCTGACTGTCCATCTTGAGCGTTGGTTTATCGGTGATGAGCTTCAGCGTGGCCTGACCTCTGACTGTGACCTTCAGAGCATTGGCGTAGTCCTGAAGAGACACACGAGACAACCGTTTCACAAAGACGTCGATCTGAACCGAAACAAAACAGAAGTTTCTGTCTAGTTTATAACCGCCGGCTGCAGGCGGGGAGACTGCAGTGCTGCTAACGGATGTTTGAGGCTCTATTGAAGCGCAGGAGGAGGTGGAGGCTGGTTCATCTTGGTGTTTGTTTCAGAGCGTCTGTGTTGGTCCACCATCAGTCTTCAAAGCAGGAAACAACCAACAACTCACTGAAGAAACTGTTCACGCCACGTCTACAGAGACGGATGATGTTTAAGTGTGTTGTTGTTGTTGTTGTTGTTGTTGTTGTTGTTGTTGTTGTTGTTGTTGTTGTTGTGTGGGTGAACGGAGCCGCTGACCTCTAACATGGTGCTGTTCCACAGCCGGGACCGGACGTGAATCTTGGCTGTATTGGACATGTTGAGCAGTGGACAGGTGAACGTCACACACCTTGCCTTTCCCATGGAGCATTGCTTCAACACACAAACAAACAAACAAACAAACAAGATGATACAAGTGAAAACAATCATGATTTACTCGTTAAGATTTGGCACAAGCTTTAGGTGGGATGGGATTCGTACCCCCACCTTCCAGTCACATGCAGCTCTGAGCTTCTGCGCCTAAAGAGACGTTCAACACCTGAAACTGAAATATCTTCCAAACTATTGATAGAAACTCTAATGTCTACAGCTACGGCTTTAAAATGTTTGCTCTGAACACACCAGCCGGTTGGCTTTTGAACTCAAATATGAAAGATATCAAAGTGTTATCTTGTCTTTATTATAAGAATACCTTCTATATAAATTCTAACATACATTTTTGATCCACTAGTAATTTTCATTGCCCCTTACTAGAACATCCAGTTTTAATGCCTTAGAATGTTTATAACGATTTTCTCTTGTGCCAACTCACCAGTAGTGACATGAAATCTTTATTTGTATTAATTATATGTTGGGCTCCTGAACTAAAGGATGGAAAAGCAGAGGTGGCAGGTAACAATGTAATTGTACTCAGTAACTGTACTATACTATATATTTTTAAGAATCCACCTTGGTCTAACCCTTTAGACTTTTCACCTTCACTCTGAATGTCTGAACACAAACATCAGCACTTTGTTAAACCTGAGGACGATTCAGAGTCTTGGTGAAGGTTTGAAAACCGCTGGAGGAAACACTGATCCACACTGAGCGCTGCAGAAGTCCATGAATTTAAGAAGAATTAAGTTACATCCAAAACGGCTGAATGCCAAGACTTCCTGCTTCTGAAGTTTTGAATGGAATTTATTGTTTTATATAAAGTACAGTTTGTGTGTGTGAGTATATGTGTAAAGATGTATGTCTCTGAGAAAGGCCTGGCGTCTCAATAAAGATAAAACTAAATTCTCTGATCTTTACTCAAGTGAGGAAGATGAGTCGGCAGTTTCACTGAGTGAAACACGTGAGTACTTGTGTCTTCTTCACAAGTACGGTTCGCTGTGTTTAATGCAGATTGGGGGCCGGCGGATTCGTACCAACAGGTAGGCCTCTTTGCGAGGAGTGAGTAGTGTGATGGCTGCCTGCGGCTCGATGCTTCGCATCGGTTCATCTTCATCTTCCTCTTCAATCTGCCGCTTGGTTCTCTTGGCTCTGCGCTCTGACAGCTGGAAGGAAGGAGAGGGAGGGAATGAAGTGAAGACGGCGAGGAGACAGAGACATGACATCAGAGGACTGCTGGTAATTACTGGTTTCGATAAAGACAATTTCTTCTTAGAATAGCATTGTCATTCCCACTGTCTATATGGAGACGGCGCACATTACGACTTTCTATTTGGGGCTTTGTGAGGTTTGTGTGTGGCGACACAGACGTTCCTTTTTTTCCTAAATGTATTTTTGAGCAGCGGTTTTGGCATCAGGACTATTTTCACACCACTGACATTTCTTCATACGACTCAGCCGGACTGCTTCAGCTCACACCGACGTCAGGATGAATCGCAGCTCGCGAAACGAGCCCGAGAAATTCAAACGCTCCGGGTCAGGCTGCCAACTCCAAACATCTCTGTCCTCCAGGGCTGGAGCCGAGGAGAGTTTTACCCACTGCGCCGCGAATTTACCACAAAGGCTTGTTCGTGACCTAATCCCCTTTTCCAAAACAAAAGACATTCCTGTTGGCGTCTGGACAGAAAACTCAGACGGTCGGTGTGGCGACATGTGAAACGTCAGCATGTCAATGTGCTGATAGAACATAGAACTCAGAGCTCAGCGACACCTTCACACCTTCAGTCTTTAAACCCGTAGCTTATGTTTTCTCTCAATGAGAAATGATCAATTAATGGAATTAGTTCACACTGTGCATTTCAATTCCTCTGCTATTAATTTGAAAGTAACGATGACAGAAAGTTGTGTGGGCGGTTAGTGGAGAACAGATTATTGGGTTTAAAGAGTAAACACTCAGACAAGCACAACAACTTCATGTATAAAGAGCAGATTAGAAACTTATTTCAACTCCACTAAGTTCAAAGCAGTCCAAGTTTTTAATGTGGAAAAAAATTATTTCCCACCCTCGCTGAGCCCAAGGGTTCAGCCCAAGGTGGCTGCTATTCTGACTTCTCAGTAATCATGTTTGGATATATTTTTTAAAATCTTTGTTGCAGTTAACAATGTGAACACTGAGTTAAAGCTTCACAGGTCATGTTGGGTTCAGTCGAGACATTATTTCCATTTATTCATAACCTTTGGACATAAACTTTCCCAAACATATCGTCAGTGTATTCCAGCCCTGCAAGGTTAAACAAGAGCCTCACAGTCAGATTGAGCAGGTTGACGACTTCTCCGGGAGGACTGCACTCCGTCTCCGACTCCTCTTCAACCACGATCTTCGTCAGGTACAGCAGCCACTTGCCGTTGGCGACCTCGAAGGGCCACTCCAGCTCCAGGGCCAGCGTGCCCAAGTCCCCCAGTGGTTCCCCCGGCAGGCCCACCTAGACAGGACAGACCAGGGTCAGCAGGCTGATGGTGTGAAACTGCAGTCAGAGCTTCGACAGAATCCAACCACAAACCACGGCTCGTTTAACAATCCCGTCCACACGCAGTATTAAAGTTGTAAAGCGTGGCCTTCAGAGGCTGGGTGTGGCCGAGCAGCACGCAGACTGTGGCTGCGGCACGCAGGGCAGGAGGTTTGTTATTGAGTGGGTGGTGGAGGTGACTCACCTCGAAGGTGAACTCCACCAGACTGCCCACGTCGCTGGTGTTGACCATGGCCGACTCGCCCATCACCGTGCCTCCAAACTGTGTCTGCACCAGCGGATTCTTCCTAAACGCCAAGAGAAGTTTTATCAGTTCTACTTTTTGTTCCAACAGTTTGAACTTATTTCTGAGTTGTAAGTTAGCAGCACTCACAGGGACAAGATGGGAAGAATGGTGTTTTCAATTAGCATGGCCACAGGCACAGGCCTCAGGTCGCTCTGCTCACTGACACTGGAGAAATCACATTATAGGACTTGGTCAACATCTGTCACTATAGCATGAAGATACAGAGCAGTTAGAATTTTAATCAGCTTTTTACATGCTCCAATAGGGAATTATATTTTGAAACACTGAATAATTGCAGCTTTGTTATAACTGATTCATTCCAAATGTCTCCCAGTGAAAACAGAAGATGTAGCCAATAATTAAAAGGCTTACGTCAACAGAAGCAGCTGTGACTCGAGTTGCTGGGTGTACAGCGTGATCCCCTTGGTCTCAAACTTGAGCAGCAGAGTCACCTAATGACGACATCAAGCAAATGTCAAGGGCCGCAATCCAGTTGAAACCCACGATGAAGTCACACTGTCAGCGGTGATGAAACCTGCCTTCTCATTGCCTTTCAGGGGATTACCCAGCTCACAGAGGAGTGCACCCACAAACCTGCACTGCACAGCAGAGTCCTGGACATGGACATGACAAAGAGTAAAAAACAATATTAACAATGATGTAAAGCCAGTCCTGAGAAAGGCACTCAGAAAAAGCCGAGTGAAAGGTGTTGTGGACAGGTGCTGCCCCCTGGTGGACATACAGCAGATCTGACAGCAGCGTAGCTCAGCTCCTTGGGGATGGTGAGGTTCAGCATCGCCTGGTGAGCGTCCTCCGCCAGCTTCCCCGGAGACGGAAAGTTGGTCACTTCCACCATCATCCTCAGTATCTTCATGTTGCTGTTAAACTGGAGCACCTGCAGTTTGCCCTGTCTGGTCACAAGCACGATGAAATGTTGTTATTTTGGTCAAATGACGTGTTTAGATCGTTATTATTTATGTTACTTGACTTGGTTTCAATAAATAACCACAGGCGTGATGGTCAAATTATGAAAAAGTATATTTGCTATTGTTGCTCATTAAAAAAGTGCATTTTCTTTCAGTATAGAGAAGTGTGGCGACAATACTGACATGTCAATAATGAAATAATAGTGTTTTTAAGGACCAAAACAAGTTAAAATTAAAAAAGCATTTGACATCAATTGGTGGCTTTGAATTTCCTGTAGATGTGATTGTATAAAGCTTCATGAAAAAAACGGCTGAATGGATGATGGATGGATGTTTGTCTCCTTGTTGATCTATGTCCTCTACTTTCTCTTGAAATTTAAATTTTCATTTCTAACTTTTGCAGGTTTCTTGACCTTGTGGTGTCCCAGCTCTCGTCTCGGTCGTGGCCGTAGCTTTACCGTCGAGTCGGCTATAAACTATTAATGTCCTGAAGTGACTGTATCAGCAGTCTTCTGTCAAACAACTTTTTAACTGTTAAATAAATACTTTTTTTTTTTTGTCATAATCAAAAACTTTAAAAATGGCTGCATGGTTGAGACTTAAATCTCACCTGGGGTACGGCTTTTCTTTGTTGTCGACAAACTGAGCTGCCACCCGCAGATTACTGGTACATTTGTTGTCGGCGCCACATTCCTTCTGAAAGTGGATCTGCAGGAGAGGATAGAATCACTCACAGGAGGGCAGACATGTACAGTAATGAAGATGTTCAGAATTAAAATGTTTTCCCGTGAATGTCGTGTGCATCACCACGTACCTCAGTTCTTTGCGTGAGTTTCTGCTCCTGACTCAGAATCGGGAAGGCGTCCAGGTTCTGGATCCGCCGGGATTTAAGCTTTTGTTCTTGTAGCGACAGGTTGAGGGAGAAAACCACCGGCTCCAGTTTGTCCCTCACAGGCTCCTGTCAGTTCATCCAACAACGTCATTGTCATCCAAGATGCGTCTTCCTAACTACAGTTGGTAAAACGATCTAAACCTCAGTGCATCGACAAAGAAAACCACACAATAACACACACCCGCTCACCTCGACGTAGAGTTTGAGGTTGTGACACTTGGATTTGGAGGCCGGGAGGCTGATAAGGCCGGAGTGTGTGTCGTCATCGTTACTCTGGAACAGAACCCGGTGGCTTCTCCTCTCCATGTCGGCTTTCACTGTGTATTTCACCGCTTTACAGAGAACAAACCGCGTCACACAACTTCTTAACATGTTGGGTAAATACAGAAACAAGGATCGGAAAAGCAATATTTCCTCAAACACGTGTCACTGGAACACCACATATTGGTTAAAGATATGAAGAAATGCGTCTCACTGATGTTTCTTCTGAAGTCTTTGTTTCCATTGCTCAGGGTGAAAGACATGCACAGGGTCGCTGTGATGCTGCGGTGAACAGAATTACAGTCACATTATGAAGTCACGCCCGATTTAACTGCAGCAGTGCAGCAGATTGGAATATTTAATTTCTGAGGAGACGTCTCACCATGCAGTCTTATTGGGACACTGATTAGGATCCACGATGCGCGGCTCAACAGTGAAGTCTTTGGTTAAGTGGATGACTGGTCGAGCTCTGAACACAAAGAGGGGAAAAAAGCCTTCCTTTACGACCTGACCAATACTTTTATACCTGCAGTTTTACTGTATTCCATCATAAATAGCAGTAAATAAACTCTGAAGTGATCACAATATAACTCCACGATAACAGGAACCCAGCAAAGCCACATGTACATTTCTGTACATGGGAGAGCAACACGAGTTGTCAGACATTTGGAAAGATTTTATAGTAAAAACAGTAAAAAGAGGACATTTGCTGTGAGAGATGATCACAACTCAGGTTGTTGCCTGCGGCTCGGCAGCCACATGTGGCTCGTTAGTAGAGGCTCTCACCTTAAACTTTTTATCGTATGTTTAAGAGGCATTTTCAAAATGACTTTCATCTCTTGGATTAAAAAAATGGCTTCAAAATACCTGAGGGAAGAAAATTCTAAAATCACTAGAATTTCTAAAAGGAAAAAAAAAAGTTAAATAGAAAGAAAAAAAATCAAACAAAAGAGATAAAATATTAAACTGTCCTTCCTTCCTTATAAATAGTGCTTTCCGTGTTTTGATTAATTTCATCCTTTCTGTACTTATATTAGTCAACGTTAAGCCTTGTACATATTCAAAATTACTTATTTAATTTCTATCCTTTCTTATTTCATAGTCAACTTTCTTTCTATTCATACTGTGTGGAGCTATGGTGAAAGGAATTTCCTTCTGGAGTGATTTAAATATTGTATTGTATTTACTGTATTGTATTGGTTTTTGTAAAATCTCAAAATTGTCTGAAAAATGCTTGAAAAGAAGATGAAACTACTAAATATCAGATAAAAAACAGCAAAAAATGGAATGAACTCTTTATCATCCTAAATTGTAATTGAAGCTTCATAAATGCAACGTAAGAGACGGTTTTTCAAAACTCCTAAATTTTTAAAGTTTAACATGTTTTGTGGCTTCAGCAACTTTGTTCTGGTGGAAAATCACAAAAATGGTTCCTTTGGTCATCGAGGTTGCAGAAGCCTGACTTTGCCCATAGAGACAATTTGAATACTGGGAGAAGTGTATTTCAGTTTAGCGAGTATTTCAGCCTGTTAAAGGTTTATAACCTCCTATTCCAGCCAACCTTTAAACCTATTAAAGTATATAACCGTAGTTCAACATTCCAAAGAGGTTCACTACCTGAGCAGTGCAATGCGATCGTCCAGGGAACCAACCAGGATGTCTGGGTAGCTGTTGTCGTCCATGTCCATCCCTCCGCTGATGGAATAGCCGAAGGTGTGGAAATGTCCATTATCCACCGACTTACCCTCGATCACCTGCAGATGGCAGTATCGGCACACGGGTGTTAACGCAGAAGCCGTGATGCACTTTTCAAAATCCCTGACAGGAAGTCGCGTGTCACCTGGCTGGGCTCCTGGGAGATTCCCTGTTTACTCCCCATCCAGATGAAAACTCTTCCCGTGTCCAGGAACGGCGCTCCCACCGCAAAGTCTGCACACATGAACAAACCCTGAGCACATCCACAGTGCGGCTGCTGAACGTGAGTGTGACCTGCAGGTGGCAGCATCGCTCATGTTTCACCAGTGTCAGGTGAGAACATTGTTCCCCTGCTGAAAGGATTACGCAACATGTGCATAAAAATTACAGAAATATAGGACAGCATACTGTGGTGTAGTCTAAACTAAAAGAGTTTGACGCCCTTTTATCCATTTTAAACTTCCTGTCCTCCATCATAAACTCCGCCCGACTATTCGTCACACTTAGATATGAAACATTCAGAACCAGACCTTGGAATCCGTCCTGGTTGACGTCACCGATGGCAGCCACTGCCAGGCCGAACGCTGAGGCCGAGGGACCCTTCAGCACCACCGTGGCAGTGTTCTGGAAGGAGCCGTTCTCATTCATGAAAATGTAGACTGCTCCTCCCTGGTCCTTCATGCGGTCGAAGTAGAAGGGGGCGCCGACGATCAGGTCGTTCCAGCTGTAAAAGACCAGAGAAACGTTCCACGACAAACCTGATTATCAACATTCAAACACGGTCGCGCCTCATTTATAACCACACGGCTTTAATGGTAATGCCACATGGAGGAATTCTGCAAAATCCCAGTTTCTTTCGTGGATTAAAAGACACGTGATCTCACTATAATCAACATTTCAGCTATTGAAAAGAAAAGTTTTCTTCTGTGGAGACACTCTGAATAACAGCAGATCTCAACCACGACGCGTTCAGGCGCCACGCGGCTGAAGATACAGACAGAGTCTCTAATCCATCGACACATGAAGCACAATATTTAGTTTTACCGTTTTTTTTTTTAACTTTAGTTTCTACCTTTACTTTAGTTTCTACCTTTGATTCACATCTGCAGTAATAAATAATTATTTCAGGCTCAGTGACATGCGGGTGTAGTGGTTAACACCGCCCTCACAGTGTGAAAATCCCTGGTTCAAGTCTGAGCTGCAGGACTTTCTGTCCAGTCTGCATGTTCTCCCTGTGTGTGTATGGCATTTCTACAGCATTATCGTGATTTTAATACATTACTCCTTATAGTCATTCTAATTTTTCACTTTTCTAAATTAATTTTATTTGCTTCATTTTAAATTTATAAAGATTCATTCATCTAGTGCCGTTTGTCTTTTAATTGCACTTTTCTTTTTCTTAATATCTTGTTTTAATTGTATGATTTTAATGCAGTTCTTTGCCTTTGTGAAGCACTGAATGGTGCTAAACCAAGTGAATACCAATTTGACTGTTGGTTTCAGGTTGTAACCTGCCTTGCACCATAAGTTTGAGGAGGTAAACTTAGTAGTAGTACAGATGGACGGAAGCTCTGTTCCATGTAATGAAACTTGTTTTTCAGTCTGAAAAAAAAAAAACAATTAGTTGCCACAGTTCTATTTCCCACGGTTACAAAACGCACTCGTCGTTGTTGAGGTCGGTAATCGCCAGGCTGTTTCCAAAATAGGAGCCCACTTGCTCCCCAGGGATGATCTGCACCGGCTCGATCTTGGTCAAGGGTCTCCCAAGCATCACCGCGCCCCTGGACTCGTCCCTGGGAGACCCCGTCACCACGGTGTATTCGTCGCGGCTCAACACCTTCTTCTCTTCGAGAACAGAGTATCCTGTGGACGGAGGAATGATCGGGGTTACAAGCAGGTCCTAATGCACGTCTGCCAATGAGAAGATGGATGTTTACTCACTTACCCATATAACTGTACCGTCTTTTTAATGGTTCAAAGTATTTTTCGGCAGAGTCCCAGGCGTTCAGTGGGTCTGGGTCTCTCCACGTTATGTGAACATTTCCTTCATAACGAAGCAGAATCAGACAACAACCTTTAAATCTGAGCTTCATGCACCAGTTTCCCAGGCAGAGAGTAATCCCTGCACTGAGGCTTCTGCACACATGAATGGAGTTTTAATCCCCCAACAGTGAAACCTGCCCATTATTTCAGCATTAAGCAGCAAAACACAGTCGATTCCCACCTTGCCACAGGTAGCTCCCCGGAGTGCCGATGTACACGTCCGTCTCCGTCATGCCGCCCGATATGCCCATAGTGCACATGCCCTCGAACTCCATGTCCAGGTTGGGGTTGCACACCTCGTAGCTGTGCGTCTGCCAGTCATCGTCAGGGTCGAAGGTCAGGTCGTTGCTTCTCACGTAACACTTTCCAATCATCCGCCGCTGCTCCTCAATGCCACTTTTGATGATCTTAACGTACCGATGTCCGCAGGCCTGGACCGCAGAGAGACGCGTGATTCTATGAACCCAACGATTTAACTGCACGTCTCACATGAGAAACTAAAGTGTTGAAATACACTAATCTAATGCGTGTTACAGATGCATTTATCTAAATCTGTCATTGCTTTTTGAAATAGGCAACAAAATCCGTAAGACGTTTTTATGTCAGATGGCACTTTTCTATCCCTGCACAGAAATAAGTTTAGGTTAGATTGTACTTTATTCTTCCCACAACGGAGAAATTCACTTGTTAAAGCAGCAGAGAGTTAAAAAGAGGCAAGACATACAATAACGGGAGGAGATAAATGCTCTACTCTGAAACATATCAACAATACATAGTAAACCAGGGACTGAGTACGACTGTAGAGGTAAGTGTGCAAAATAAGGAAATATGTGCAAAAGAATATTTTAAAGCAGCAGATATGGAAATAAGAAAAAAAATAATTATTAACAGGAAAAAGGATTACATGACTACATCTGTGTATCTTGTGCAAACTAGTTTTTCCAATTAGACAATCTAAAGCTTTATATCTTCCTTATATGGCTCCTGCTCCTGAATATTTCGTGGCATTTCCACAATCCGTGTCATCATTCACTTTATGTGTGGGCATGTCGAGTTAACTCATCGATGTTTAAATAATCCGGGTCATCCCACCGTGTGCTCAGAGCCGCTTCGTACATGGTGAGTGTCAGTGATAGTGTTGACTAATGGCGTCGTCTCACCAGCACGCGACCTCCCGGCTGGGCCCTCTGACTGGCCACCGTCACACCCAGCCACATGCCCTCCACCATCTCCGAGGGATTTGCTGTGAAGGAGACGGATCGGGTGAGGTCAGGTCACAAAGTGCTTGTTTTCACTTGTCTTCAGTTCGGAGCTGAGTGGGAGATCTGTCTACGGATAACGGCTGCCCAAACCATCACTTCTTACAACACAGAGCAGCGACTGGAGAACGAGTCAAAGCAGCATCCAGAACACAGTCCAGCATGTTGGCGTGTTTGCTGCAGAGCAGGGGTGGTGGTCTATCGGTAATAACCATCAATTAAAAAGGGATTCACTTTCAGAGGAAGGTGGATCTCATAATGTCGGCACGGCGCTAAACACAGGCTGGGAAACTGGCTGAGACTCAAACTCAAACTCTGACCGAACGGTGAAAAGAAGAGCTTCAAATCCTCCTCGACACTCGGCCATTTCATTTATTCTCTCCTCATATAATACAGAGAAACGTCACAGCCACACAAGTACAATGCAAACCAATGAATACTGCTGTTACTGATCCCAGGGAAGTTTTGACAAATCTGAGGAAAGAAATGAACCAGAATCAAACGCACTTTGAAAAAAGCTCATTTACAGCTTAACTAGACGTTTCTTATAGCTTTTTTGTTTTTACAATTATTACTCTATAATAGTAACAATAACAATAATAATAATAATAATAATAATAATAATAATAATAATACATTTAAATAACACACCCTTATTCTATTATTAAATTAGATTTTTTTAATTTGATTTTCTTCATAAACAAAGCAACATGAAATGATAGATGTTACAAAACCACAAAACAATTTTCAAATGAAAAACTGGCAAATTGTTGTATTTTTACTTTTACATGAGGATATTTATGCTTTATTTAACTGGTGTCACTTTATAAAATGTTTTCCCTTTCAGCCTTATAATACAGGTCAATTCCTCCATCGGATGAAGCTCCTAGAAACTATCCGTCCACTGTCGTGGTTTTGCATTTAGTCAATTCCTGGTGATGGTTTTCTTGCTTCTTCATGACTTTATCCTGAATTTTTCCCAGGTACATTACATGGAAGCTGTTTGGAATTTCATATCCTACAACAGCTTCAATAATCTTCTTTACACTCTTTCCAACATTGCACCCTCTTTGTACTGACCTGTGGTGACCAGGTCCATTCGGGAGCAGTCTCCAGAGTCCAGGGTGATGGGGCAGGAGAACACAGCCCCGGTTTCATTGACCTGTCGTAAAGATTCAGAGCGCTCTTTCGGGGCTCCGGTGAGAAGCCTGCAGACACAGAAACAAAACATGAGATCAAATCAGAGCTGTGACTTTGTGCCAGACGACACTCAGAGCAGAGGCGGCAGAGATGAGCTACCTGATAGTTCCTGGAGACTAAACACCAAACGTGCGCCTTTGCAACGTCACAGTCGTGTTCATGTGGATTTTAAAATGTGAGACGTTCACATCCACAGTAACAAAGAGCCGGTTCAGGAGTTCAGTCACGCAACGACCTCTCACACACAAAATACACCGGCGGTGATGGAGCTGATCTTTTTGTCCACTCACCCTGACCCCCACCCCCCACCCCATCAGCACCTTTAAACACAACACAGATCTTTGAAGTGGAGGATTACTGCTCTCCACAGCCCGGTGCCGCCGCACAATGTTTACCGTCAGCACAAGATTTATTAGCTCCACTTTGTAGGTGGAGGGCGCAGACAAGCTTGTTTATTGTGTGTGTGTGTGTGTGTGTGTGTGTGTGTGTGTGTGTGTGTGTGTGTGTGTGTGTGTGTGTGTGTGTGTGTGTGTGTGTTCCAACCAAGTGTGCAAAATGTCATGTTTTTCAATCTGGAGGTGGAGAGAGGGTAGAGAACGTTGTAGAGAAGATGAGCTGTGAGTCTCACACTGAGAAGTCTTGATGTTGACGTTAAAAACACGTCTAGAAAAGACTCTAGATCTACAAATACAGAAGAAATCATTTTTTTCCAAATGAAAAAAATAAACAAAATGACATCCCCACTCAGATATTACTCATATTGTTTTGTCGTGGCTTCTGTATTGATACACCCCCGACGTCAACAATCTGCCCCCCTACACACTGGTGATCTGATCACAAGCGTCTCTGAAGAGCCCAGATGTTCCCCCTCAATATGAAGAGGCTCGGATATGCAGAGAAAGACTTTGTCTTTGCGTGTCTGAGACCTAATCCGTCATGTGAGCCGGCTTCCACTACTGATTTTAGATCAAATTACCCTCTTAACCTATTTGATGCTTGTTCATCTGGGAATTGACAAGAGGCTGTGGCACACATTATGACCCAGCCCAGTTTGGTTACATGAACCGGCTCAGTCAAGATGCAATGACAGTGGGATAGCGCCGTACTCCACTATTAATAGTTGTGACTTTAAATACAACAAGAAGACAGAATAAATAATCGAGGAATCAAACAACATGGTAGTCAGGATAAAGTCAGGTGAAATAAAATCTTCATAGCGACACATGTAAAGGAGATTATGGCAGGTCGGTGCAGTGAGGTGTGAAGGATCGATAATACGAGGAGCAGGAGTTTTAACATCAAAGAGAAAATGCCGTTTTCAGCTTCATAGTTTAATGCTCTCCGATCAGGTTGGTGTCATTATCCTTCCTCTTTGATTGATTGTTGATAAAGTCCCTCTGTAGCAATTATCTTGCAGAGCGATAACAACCAGGAACAGCCAAGATGGCCTCCGAGGGCCGGCAGTTTCCTGTCGGCGGCGCAGGAACAGACCTGGGCCGTTATTCATTAATGTCCAGAATTCACTGAGGATGAAACTAAGAGGTTGTGGAGTGTATTCCCACCGTGTGTGTGTGTGTGTGTGTGTGTGTGTGTGTGTGTGTGTGTGTGTGTGTGTGTGTGTGTGTGTGTGTGTGTGTTCTGCTTCCTTGCGGCCCGTGAGAAGCAGGGGTGTGATTAAATTACAACTCATGGCCATCGAGAGTGTTTTTCAGACACAATGTCACAAAACACTTCTTGACTTCTTGAGATAAAAACCGAGGCGCACGATGCATCATGGGAGATTATCTAAAGAATTCATGGAGAAAAAGGAGGAACAAGGTCAAGCAAGAAGCTGAACAACAACTCAGTGTTGTAAACACTCAGAGGCCAGTCAATGTGAACTTTGCTCAATAAGCAGACATTAGAAGAGAGGCACAGAGTCCAGCGTTAATAAGCTTCAGGAGCTCGGTTAATCCAGGCGAGTAGGTCGCAGTTAAACCAGAGGAAAAACCCCTGAGAAACATCCTCTCCCCGTCTGGCTCATCGCAGCCATGTGGGTCGTCTGTGTTTGTTGTGGAAATTCAACGCCGAGCGGTGATGCCATCAGGTCTGACATACAGTGAAGACGTGTTTCCAAGGAGCAGGTGTTGCATTGTGGGAAAAGGCCTTAAACACCTAAAACAAAGAGTCAGTTGAAATATCTGGACAAACACTCTCACTGCTTTTTCTCGTTTTGGTTACGTCACAACATTTCCACCTTTATCACGCTAGCTGATGCTGGGAACCCGTGTGTCATGGAATCAATCCAATCATTCTCATCTATCTCTAATACTAAAGTATAAACTGCATATCCTTTCAAATTGAATATTTATAATAAAAGAATGGCTGCAGGTGAGCTCAACTTTACTCCATAAGTTTGTTGCTTTGGCAAAAACCTCTAAATGTTTGGATGTTTACAACCACTGTGACCTCGGGGTGAAGGGTCACAGTGTTGGCTAGAAAAGTTAAAGCCAGAAACACTGAAAACAACCTGTAGTAAGCAGGTAAGAACACCTGTGGGATATTTTGTTGATATTGTCCGTCTACTCACGCATGTGCAGAAGAACTATTTACTCCGGCTCGAGAGTGCATACGCAGTGGCAGCGTTTTGGAGGCCGTTAACTAAAGTTCCACTTTGGGAGAAGTTCTCAAAAAGAGGGCGTTTTTTTTTTAGCGTGAACGGATCCCGACAAAAGTTTGGTGTTTTCACTTGAACGCTCCGCTGTGTAAACAGGGCCTCAGTCCCACTGCTGCTACTGCAATGTTGGCCTCGCCTCCCTCCAGCTCATCGCCTCCTCATAAACATGCTGTCGGAGGCAACCGGCAGCTGCATTCCTACTCAGAGGACATGTTGAAATTCGCCCCTACGGCTTTATGAGTGATCTGAACGGCTGGCGAAGCCAAACATTCGCTGTGGCACACACACCCAGTGAGGTGAGCTCGGCTGCATTCTTCACATCAGGAGCGAGAAAAACGTTTTATCAATCGGTTTAACAAATAAAGGTTATTTTACGTGGCATCTTCATCAGCGGGCTGACTGAAGCCGGACTGAACCGAGCGCAGAGCGGAGAGAGGAAGAACAACTGTGTCGCCCCAGACGACGATGTGCAGGATGAGTGTGTCACGCCTCGCTTTCACAACATGTTCACCTTCATGTGGATCCAGACAGGACTGCTGAACCAGCAGGGATATTCAGTTTTCCACCCTTAAAACTCTAAGAGGTGAAGAAATGGAAGCTCCAGGGGCCGTGAGCTTGTTGGTCACCTCCCAGGGTGTGGCTGCTGCCTTCAGGGCAAAGAAAACCAGGTGAGCGCTGAACTGGTTCACCTGTACAGAGCTGGAGGGCCGAGTTATTCACAAAAGGACCGAAAATAGTGAAAAACGCCACGATCCACCACTCCATTAACAGACGCTACAGGCAACAAGTTGTGACCAGTCAAATCACTGCTTTAAAGCCTTCATTTAATCTTTCACTGGGTTCGTCCTTCGATAACAGTGTGAGCAATGATTGTGAACACTGAGGCATCGGAGAGGCTTTTTTTATATCAACCTAAGAGGTGCTGGAGGACTGTAAACTGGTTAACATCAAGTTTTCCGACTGAGTCGAGAATATTTACCAGAGAAACTGCACTGAGTGCGAACAAGCTGAAACCAGCAGAACCTCTGTTATTCTGTCTCATCGATGAAATGTTTTGAACTTTCAGTTAAAGTGGGAAAATATAGCCAAAAAGAATACTAGTGCTCATTTATCATCGAGAAAGCACAACAACAGACAAACAAATAAAAAACACACACACACACACACACACACACACACACACACACACACACTTCTCAGTAATAAGCTGAGCTACAGGTAACTCGGATTGATCCCAGGGAAATATTACCACTTAGACCCACTAAGCAAATAAATGGAGACGATATTGAACGGAGCGACTCAATTTGCAGATTGAATTAAGCCTGAAGACAAGAGGAGACCAGGCCCCGGATCTTTTGATGCTCTTGTAATGATGCCGATGAAAGAAGAGAAGATGGCTGATAAGACAGACTTGATGTGTTATGACGTGGGGGGGGGGGGGGCACTGTGCTAATAGTGAGAGAATGCAGTCATTTTTGCACCAATAAATTCAGTTATTGTTCTCTCAGGAAACTCTCCTGTGAGCAACACACTGCTGCCAGTTTATTCACTGTAAGGACACACTTCAATGTGTTTCTACAGGCGCAGAGAATGAATCACCTCTGATCAAACTGTGACACATCAACCTCCGGTGGGAGGAAATGTTCAGGGACGACAGTCTCAACGCCACCTGCCTCTCAGCTGTTGTTAAACTTCCTGTTACTGTGAGCACCGAGCAGCATTCTGCATTAAACGATTCAGATATTAATATGGTTTGTATCACAACATGTCAGCATTAAAAAAAACATCAAACTTCTTTAAAAGTTCTTTAAATCTGGGTACTCACATTACTGTAATTTGGGGGTATGTTTATGTTAATCCCACTTTTAAAAGCATAAGTCAAAGTTTACACTCTTGAATCTGCACTTTTCGAGTCGTTTAACCAAAACTCTTCATTTTGAATCAAATTACTGCAGAGTGAGTTTTAAAGTAACCCATCACTTGTAATTGAGTCCAATTCAACCAAAGTAACAGAATTTGTCATTGAAAACACATTTACACTGCTTTTCTGCAGCAAACAAAAGACTGAAGCAGATTATTGATCCGTGGTTCTGCAGAATGGACCAGACTCCCCCATGTTTCCGTCTATTCAGATTAATCTTTCGTGAACTGTGGTCACATAAAATAAACCTCGACCAGGGAGGACCAAATACTAGTTTTTCTCTCTAACTCGCACTTCCACCTCTTCTGAAGCTGTACAGCTTCTCACCCAACATTTCTAACAGAGACTGACTTTAAAAATGGCGACCAGAGGAAATGAGATGTTAACATCAGAGTGATAAAATGGTAATTTAGTCAGAAGGGGCATTTCAGATGGAAATGAAATGCTGTGCATTCAGCTGCTAATCAAGGGGAAGGAACAGAACTGAATAATAGGATTCAATAAAGTAAAATATCAGAGTGCACCTGTACACAAACACCCACAGCCCAATGGAACGGGGCAACTCAGCTGGACAAACATCCTGTCTGACGACCACCATCTGCCTCCAGTGAAACAGTAACAGGAGAGCAAACTCATTTAGACCTGGGCTGACTAATTGAACATGACAGCTCTTCCCTTGGTCATAAACTAACTCACTTTTCATTAGCGGTGAGTTAAACCTCGTCCAACCAGCACCGTCTTGTTCTGGCCAGTGACCCTGGGCTGATCGACTCAAACATGAACAAACAAGCTGTGACAAAAACACACACATGCACAGCTCTGCACACCACATACACATCCTGTGTATATATGGTAATGCTTTACTTTCTCTGGATCGCCACTCTCACTTCCTGTTTTTCTGCCTCTGCTTCTTCTTCATTTGTTGAATAAAATGTTGACCTCGAGACTATTTAATGCTCATGTACCAGGCACGGCTCTCTACAACTGTCCTCCATTTTCTCTGGCTCTTTTGTCACATTTGCAAGGAAAGAAGATTTCGCACTGACGTAGTTTCGAGGTGATGGAATGAAATCTGGAGGTGCAGGTGAACAGCAGTGACAGTGATGCTGCTGGCGTCGGCTCGCTGCCATGTTTTCTCTCTCACGTTACTCAGCTCATATAAAAGACGAGCAGGTGTGTGTGTGTGTGTGTGTGTGTGTGTGTGTGTGTGTGTGTGTGTGTGTGTGTGTGTGTAACATCTGTTTTTACCTGCTGACGCTGGAAAAAAACCCTCTGAAAATGACAGTTTGTTTTTACCTGCAATACGTTTCATTTCGTTTCATCGTCTAACCCTAAAAAGCAGGAGGAATGTTTGAGAGCCGGCCTCACATGCCGAGTGTAAACCTATACATCAGGATCACTTCCCTCTTCAAAGCTGAACGACGGCATGAAGGTATTGAAGCTTATAGTTTTTCTAGCTACAGGTAGCCCTCGTTCGCCCCGAGGCCCGCGACGCCGCCTCCTTTTCTGGGCTGTGGAGAGCATTTGTACAACCAGGGGAAGAAACCCCGGAGGCAGGGGGCGTGTGGTCTCTGCCTCACTGCAGGTATTTCCAGTGAAAGCTGCACCGTGGAGCGTCTCCTCTGTGGAGATTAGCAGGAGGCCCGAGCTCCCACCGGGATCTCCTCTGATGTGTTATTAGAAGCAGCCATTCACTCGGCTGATACAGTCAATGTAACTCAGACACAGTAAATACCTTCCACCAGATGGTTCGGAGCCTTGGATGAACTTCAGCAGGGTCTTTTTTTGATTTTGAACCTTTTGACAAACAAAAAAATAAATAATTAAATAAAAAATGTCCAAAAAGAAAAGGAGCCGGTCGAAGGCGAAGCTTATTTACTCCTCCACCTTCTCCACCTCAACAATTAATCATTTTACACCCCAGGGGGTTATTTGGGTTCAAATTTACAAAATCAATGAATTAAAAATACATTTTATGTATATATATAGAAATTAACAAGAAAAATAGTGAATAAATAATGTATAAATAATAAATCATTTTTACACAAGTGTCACAGCCTCCCTGTACTTAGTGAAAACCTTTTTTCCTTGTACTGTATTTTCAGTATCATAAACAAATCCTCCTTCCGAAAATAGAATTTCTAAAACACTCCTACATTGTGAGCACGAACACAACTGCAGTGCAGGAAGCACATTTATCAAGCATCTCCACTGGATCCATTAGACGACTTAATGCTGAAGCACTCTCGAAACTCGGCACATGCACGCAGATCTAATACATTAAAGCGCCGGGCCGTAGGCTCATTTGGAAAAGTTAGATATCCTGTGCAACTTGCCTGAGACTGAGATTCAAAACACAGATAGTTAACATTTATAATGCACTTAATCTCATCTGCAACAGATGAAAGTTTTCCGCACGGCTGCAACCGAACTTTCATTCAGGAATCCAATCTGATGAAAAACACAACGTCTCACTGCAGAATCTGATTCTGTCCTTAAACGCTGCTGCAGACAAATCAGTTTAATTTGCACCTCACAGCAGAAGAGGGGAATCCCCCCCCCCCCCCCCCCCCCCCCCCACCCCACACACACACATACATACATACACACACACACACACACACACACACACACACACACACACACACACACACACACACACACACAGTCAAATTAAATGACTGAGTTTCAAACCCTCAGGCTTCTACAGTCAGACAGAGATGAGCTGGAAACACACTTGAATAAATAATCATCATGTCTGTTTTCAAAATGAAATAATCTCAGTCCACAGGAGGAATGAGGTAATAATCTGGAGGGTTTTCTTTCCCCAATAGTCCCTCTGGATCATCATTCCGGCTGCTGTCTTGTCTCAACCTGAAAGCAGGCAGGTTGTGGCTGTGCTGAGAAGGGGAATACATTCCAGGCATACCGCGGGGTCAGGGGACTGGAAGAGCCAATAGGTGGCCAGCTGACTGGCCGGGCCCTCCTCCCCGCTGCCACAGGGAACACAAAAAGACTTCTCACAAAACAAATTATTTAAAAAAGCCTCTAACTGGTGGTTCAACGCGGGGAGAGAGGGAGTGGTGAGGTGAGGTGAATAACCTGGAACAATTGGCCTCAGGTATCGAAGCCCTTCCCTGACAAATGGTTTTTAACCCCCCAGGAAAGAAATTCTGCAACATTCAGGGTGATTAGATAATTGCCTCCATCTTAGAAGAGCAAAAGAAAAAAAACCTTATTGCAAACTGGGAGTGGAAAACCCTCCGTCTTGATTTTTATCCCGTCTGACTCACAGAACGGCCACGTTAAACTCTTCACATGTCCCGACTGGCTGGTCCTCACAGGTCGGAGCAGATGACTGGGAGGAACCAGACTCGACTGTGAAACCAGCCGGGCTCAAACACCATCGGCTGCACGGAATCACAGAGTGCAGACGCAACTACAGGGCTCCGCGCAGGAAGACGGTCTTTAGTGAATATTGGTGCTTCATCAGCCCAAGATTACAAGGCAGATAGAGGAAAGAAAAAACACAATGGAAGAAATAAACATGCCACACCAAAACACACCGAGGGCCTGGTTCCACTGGAGGTTCACTCACATATTTATTTCCTCTGCCAAGGAGGTTATAAAATCATCAGTGGTTATTTGTCTGTCTGTTAACAGGATCTTCATGTAAACTGGTTCACAGGTACATGTTGATCAGAGGAAGAATCCAGTAAGCTGGTGGTGATCCAGATCAAAATCATTGTTACAATAGAAAATGTTCATTTTGCCTTATATGGTCTGATCTTGTGTTCTTCCATATCATGAATTAAAATCATGTGATCACCAAAGTAAATAAATGAATGAAGGCAGTTGATAGGAATATGAGTCACTTCCTGTGTCTTCTTTTCATGCTGGTATGATGTGGCTGGTTAATCATGGAACATTCAGCTTGAACATTATATTCACTAACTATCAGTGAAATACTTCTTTCTGCCTGATTTCTATTTCCTGGCTTTTCAATGACTTTTCATCTCTTATGTTGGTTTTCTACCATCTTCTGTCATAATTTGGAGAACTGAACGTTTCCTTTTAAATTACTTTTCCAACACGAGTCATTTCTGCTTTTAATGTTTCAGCGTCTTACAGGTTGTTTTTGGTCTTCTAGTAGTAATGATAGTAGAAATAGCAATTGTAGTTGGAACAGTGATATTAGCAATATTAGTAGTACAAGTAGTCTTAGTAATAGTAGCATTAGTAGTAATCTTAGTAATAGTAAGAGAGGTAGTAGTAGTCTTAGTATTAGTAGTCGTGGTAGTAGTAGTAATCATAGTATTCGTAGAAGTAGTCTAATAGTAGTAATAGTAGTGTTAATAGAACAATTCGTAGTAGTAGTGATAGTAGTAGTAGAGGTAGTCTAACAGTAGTAATAATAGTATTAATAGAACAATAGTAGTAGTAGCAGTAGAAGTAGTAATAGCAGTATTAATAGAACAGTTAGTAGTAGTAGTTGAAGTAGTCGCAGTCGGAGTATAGTAGCAATCATGGTATTAGTAGAAGTAGTCTAATAGTAGTAATAGTACTGTTAATACAACAATTAGTAGTAGAAGTGGCACCTTGAAAGGAAACTATGTATAATAATATAAGATAAAAAGGTTTTTCCCCATAATATCTGTACGAGTATCAATAAGTATTTCCATGTCTGATGTTGCCTGACGACAGTTTCAGTAAACGTTCTCCACCATGTTACAGTCAAATGTGGAATTTTAGAAATTCCTCTTTCTGGTTCCTGATTCTATGAATAGTCATGCTCTTGTCATTTATTTTACTGTTATAATTCACGTCTTAATTCGATCAGATTCTGACTGAAGCAGAAACAATAACTTGTTGTTTACCTGCATTAAGGCCTGGAGCTGCACATTGTGTCTGTTTCTTCTGTCCTCCATCTTATTGCTCATTTATGAACCTCGCTGCAGCTCATTGTTTTGATTTCTAACCTTAAATCGGTTATGACTGAATGAATCACTCGTTTTCACATCTCTACACAATCAACCCATGATCTCATATGAGAAAACGTTTTCTCACAATTAAATTACACCATTTTCTTTTTGTAGTGACCTGAAACCATGCTTAGAAGATCTATCTATCTATCTATCTGAAGACATAGAAGGTATTTTATACTGGTAAGTGAAGTTACACACTGCTGATTTACTTTCACAAGACAAATGTCAAACTCTTCTCAACTTTCTCACCAAATGTAAAACTAAGACTGTGAACTGTGTATTAGATTGTATTTACACTTGATAGAAATGAGATGAAACAATCATCCATCCATTATAACGATGAGTAATTTACCTCAGTCAACCTCAAACCTGTGCTTTTGGACTGTGTGTGTGTGTGTGTGTGTGTGTGTGTGTGTGTGTGTGTGTGTGTGTGTGTGTGTGTGTGTGTGTGTGTGTGTGTGTGTGTGTGTGTGTGTGTGTGTGTGTGTGTGTGTGTGTGTGTGTGTGTGTGTCTGGAGACGAGGCTGAGATGGCCCAGGGATCAAACGTCAGCTGGATCCTGTTGATCCTTCATTCTAATGAGTGAATCTCTGCTGGTTTTTGTCAGTTATACTCATAAACCTCAAGTTCACAGTGGGAGGAAGAGCAGCCTGGTTTACAAAACCTCTTCCTCTTAATGTTTTCAGCCAGTTATGACGTGTGATCGTGGCCGCGGAGGGATGAAGAGTGAAATCTTACACTAAACAATGAGACAGTTTGAGGAACTCAGTGCAGAAGATACACACACATTCACTATACTGGACATCCAACACTTACTTTTATGTAAATCTGCTCAAGTCCACTTAACTTCACACTCATTTATGTGTCAGTAACAAGTCTTACAGGCCAGTTCGCACCTTTACAAGGACTCACAAACACTCTGCCAGACAGCTGAGAGTGAATGAAAAGAAAGTTTAACCAGTTTTCTTATTGCAGAAAAAAAGGGACTCTTAAACATTTATTATTCCAGATGCTCAGCTGTTTTATTCCATATAAATCGAGCAGTGAAAGGTCACATGGGACTTACATTTCATGTCATTCTAAAGTACAGTATGACCATGAACTCTTTTTATCAATAACACATTGAAAACGTGTGTGCCGTTTCTAATACTGGACAACATTGGATAGAAAATGTCAACAAATGATGGCTAAACTCGAAATAGGGGAGGCATAAATTCAACTGAGAATTGATAATTGTATTTGAATAAAGCTACACTTTGTGCAACGCGATCGGTTTAAATCTGGTCACCACTTCCGCACGAAGGTGAAGGTGTCCAGATCACCTGTATTACATTCATATGTGCGTAAAATTACGTCTAAAGGCAGATCTGGATGTGTCTGCAGAAGCTTTTTTGCCTTAAAACAGTAAGTTTGTGATGTAAAAAGATGATTTGATGATCTGAGTGAAACGAGGAGTTCAGAAGCGGCGACAGGTGCTGGACACCGACTCTCATCGCGGGTTTTTGCGCAGATAAATGCGCACAACAGCTTCCCCAAGGCACAAAAGGGTCGTTTTATTGGTATGTGTGCGTGCCCGGTTGGGCAATGTGTAGCCTTTAAATGTGAAGAATATAGTGAAACAAGCACATCCGAGTACTTACAGGTGTTTTCTGGAGCCCCCCGTCTGTTCGTGCAGAGCCACGGAGAAGCCAAAGAAGCTCCCTTTGGTTTTCCCCACTTTGATCACAGGAAAGCGTTCATCTATATTAAATCCGCTGCAGGTCTGCGTCCCGTGGTACAGGGCCAGAGCCGTGTAGAGTAATAGTCCTGCGGACATGTTTGAGCTGTTTTCTCCGCGCACCGTGCGCTCCAAGCTCCAACAGGTAGGCTGGCGGCTCACAGAGACCTCCCAGTCCCCATGCAGACCAGCCCGACTCTCTCCCCGCACTCAGCGTGTCTCTGCCCGCCTCCGAGCCTGCCTAGGTGTCGGTGTCTGCCCACCTCTGCCTCTCTGCTGCCCTCCCCTTCCTTCCTCCGTGCGCTCCACACCCATCTGAAACAAGTGCACGGATCCACCGCAGACAAGCCCCGGTCTCTGTTCCTCAGCTCAGTGTCGCTGCTTCGCTCTCACACAGGCAAGAGAGAGACACCACAGAGGTCTCTCAACAACTAGAGGTGGAACCAGTAGTGGAAACTTGCATCCATGTACGACTAATGTTAAGCCAACAGCGAACCAGTAAAAAGCCAATCTAGATTCAAACTATTATTGAACACTAAACTGTCTGAATCAGAGCCGTCAAGCATAAGGTCCGTGGGCCTAAACAAGGCCGCAAGAGGCTCCTATCGGGCCAAAGACCACCAAGTAAATATAAAAATATCAGCAATAACAGTGAATTTTTCAAAACACATTTCTTAAGAGTACCACACCGGTTTTCCTCCCACAGTCCAACAAAAACATGCAGGTGTTGATGGATGGATGGAAATGGGTTCTTTACGTATGATAAAATTATATGTTGAATTGTGCAAAGTTATGAAATATTGCTTCCCTGCTATCAAGTTTAATTCTTTCAAAATAAACGAATTGTTTTATTATCAAACAATCCCTCACTTATGAGCTTGATGAAATTAGACAACAGCAAACTGAGATCATTCATGCTGGACTTCTTTAATCCATTAATCTCAACATATCGAGTAAAAGGTATTACCCTTTCATTATTCATGTTTTGATCAGAGACTTGTCGGTTGGACCTCCAGGCTAATAGAGCCTCACATGAGCACCTTCTGCCGTGCTCCACTGCCTGTTGCTCAAACTTCTGGCCTCCAATAGGCAGGTCATTAAACCCTTAATCCCTTTAGAGAGTTCATGGAACAGGGCAGAGTTTCTTTCGTTCTTTTTAGTTTTTAAAGCATCCTTTTCTCCATGTCTGCCACTACCTTCAGAGCAAAGTGTGATCTTTCATCACCTATAAAACTAAAATCTGTCTTTCTCGCCCTCTTCTAATTGATGATCTGCACCTCCTCGTGCTCCAGGAGTTTCTCTCACACCCGAGCGAAGCTTCTCCTTCATCCCCAGTGAAATAATGCCTCGTGGGGATTGTGGTTCTCTCTGCACATTCCACAGCTCAAACCCAGAAACATTTGCTGCTTCTGAAAATACGTTCATCTCACTGATGTGACAATCTTCTGCTCAGATGGTGCTATTTTCAGATTCCCCGCCGCACTACTGCAAACACTTATTTATTTGGATGCTTCTCATGTCAGACAGCTAAAACCATGCCTTGCAGCACTTATAGCACGATCTGTGTGTGACTGAGAAAACACAGCCAACAGGTTGAGGTGCATTCCAGTCCTCATATCTGCTCCGTATCTTTGCTCAGAGGTCGAACGTGCAACAGTCAAAAGACACATAATTTAACTCCGTTAGTTGGCGCAAGCTTCGTCTTTGCATTTTAACAAGAGGAAATGAATGCAGCTTGTCTTAGAGCACAACATGCTGGTGTGTACAGTGTCAACATCCTGCTGCAGCCTTATCAAGGCTTCCATCGGCTGCAGCACCGACATTAAACAGATCTGTGCAACCATGCAAATAGAGTCCTGCACTGGCGGGCCGGGCAGAAGATGGACATCCCCAGAGAGGCATTAGTGGAGAGGAATTTAAAGCAACTGAGGAACAACAGAGGAGTAATCGGACCTCCTCCTTCACTGCTGCCTCTCTTATAGATTCTGTACCTTTCCTCAAAGGCCTCCAGAGCACCTGATCCTGAACCGCTCCGGGACGTGGAGCCGCCCTGCTGGTCGCTGAAATGCACCACTTTAGAGACGTGACAGATGATAGCGACCAACTCTGTTCCACTTTACTGAAAAGAAAAACCAGGCCTGTTGTGTGGAGTGTTGAATTTCACCGTAAGCAGCTGTAAATCACAAAATCACAGTTTCTGTCAAGAAAACCCTGCAAATATGTATCTGACATCTGACATGAGTGAAGTGGGTGTTTTCGGTTTCTGCTCTGAGTTACTGCAGAAAAAAGAAAGAAGAAAAAAAAGACTTCCGGCCTTTCTATCTTGTTTTCCCCAGACCCAGCTGTAAGCCAACACCAGCCTGTGAAACACACACACACACACACACACACACACACACACACACACACACACACACACACACACACACACTCTAAAACCCCCATAAAGCTGCACTCCCCCTCCCCCCACACCTCATATTTTCTCTCTCTGTCTCCATGCATTCTAATATCCATTTGATAGAGCAGAACTTTTCTGCCGCGCTGTGGTTCGTCGTGTTTCCCGAGCGGTTCCAGAGTCTGAAGGCTTCGTTTGAAGCTGAGCTGAGGACCGATGGGATGAGTGGAGTGAGATGCTGAGAGGAGTCCATAATGTGACTGTGAGATTACAAAATTGGACCGACTATTGCGGAGAGCAGAGGAGTTCACAGAGAGTTTTCTCCTTTACCCAAAGTCACTGAACCTTAGTACTTGATACTTGTTGCTTCTTCAAAAAGGAACAAGTGGAATCATGTTAGTACATAATCATAATCACTGAAAAAAGTAACCAACGCCTCATAAATGTATTTTTAATTGTCTTCTTCATTCAGGTCTTGGATGTATTGACTCATTGTTGCAGTGGCACAATAAGTCACCTGTCAGGACGTGAGTGAAGTTCAGTTTAGTTCAAGTGATTTGGAGGAAGACGCTCTAAAACCTGGATTACAACATTCTTCAACTAAACTGATAAGAACCGACGGCAATCATTCAAACTACCAAAACGCAGCAGACTGGATGGAAAGATGGAAAAATAGAAAGCTTTACAGCAATCTAAAGCAGATAAAGATAAAAACAGGAATAAAATCAGTATAAATATATATAGATATAAAAACAGGAGTAACAGCTAAGACAGAGTGGTAAAAACATACATGAACAAAACAATTATTAAAATTCAGAATAGTAATCAGTTACTAAAGAGTATTGGTTTGTTTGTGAGGCCTGGTGAGGACAGTGTGTCGTTGTAAACATGGAAATATCAAAAGTAACACATCAGCCTGAAAGACGAAGAGCTGCAGCCCTCGTGTTGAATATCTATGAATTATATTCCACATTAGCTGGACTGGTGATCGTAACATTCAGAGGAGGTCATTGGCTGAATATGAAACGCAGCACGCACTCCCCCCCCCCCCCCCCCCCCCCCCGACTCCTCGCCGCACGCCGCCTGTTGCCATGGAGATTGGAGTTGCTATGAAGCCAGTATGTACCGAGTGTCTGTGGAAGACAGTGCGGCCTGTTTAAACCCCGGCCAGGACTCTCACATGACCTTTCACAGGAATAAAACCTAATCTGCACAGTCTTCTTCACTAAAGCAGGAGCTTACCGCACGCACGACTGCTAACGTGGCGAAACCTTTTAAAAGTGCATCAGTAGTGGCTGGAACTCATGCTCGTTGCACCTTCTTACTTTGTGCAAACTCTCACTTGGTTATTGTGCAAAAAGACAATGAACTCTATTTTCTTGCTGCAAATAGAACCGTCTGGCATGAGCAAAATCAAATTTTAGAGCAAAATCTGAATAATTCATGAGTAGAATCTAATAATGTCCCATTTTGTTTCACAAGCTCTTGCCTGCATAATGCAGGCGACATTCAGTTCAGCTTTTTGTTACCAGAGAAAACGATCGCGGTCACTGCTTCAACACAAACAGGACGGGACATCGCGAGGACACATTCACACTGTTTCATCATTAATGTTCACAACAGCAATGAAATATCTGCCTCTACTGCAACCAACCTGTTTGAAGGAGAACAAACGACCATATCAATTTGTCTTGGACATCAAACACTCATCCTTCAACACAACACAAGTTTAAAACCAGATATTAAGTTGTTTTGAACATTTAAACTACATTTCCTGGTCCTTGTGAAGTTGCATATGTATATGAGATTAATTTAGGGTCACCGATTAACCTCATAGTGTATGTTTCTGGACTGTGGGAGGAAACCCAAGCACACACAGGGAGAAGATGAAAACTCCATGAGGAAAAGCCCCAGTCAGTATGTGAACCAACCAAACTTCTGGCTACCCACTGCTGCAGCACGCAGCCCTTCATCATCCCACCGCTCCCAGATCAGTTAAAGTGCTTCAGAAGATGGATGGAGATTCAACTTGATGCAACAAATGTAGTTCCAGCCACTCCTCAACCACATGCTGCTGGTCTGAGCGTCTCAGCCGCTTTGTTTTCATTGTTAAAACTTTAAGCGTAGAGTTTCCATGTGCGCAAAGAAAAATGTATACATCTGTACGGGCACATAAATACACTGTATATGTGTGTGTGTGTGTGTGTGTGTGTGTGTGTGTGTGTGTGTGTGTGTGTGTGTGGGGGGGGGGGGGTATGTCAGCATCCACATATGGGCGCTTTATCAGTGCACGGAGAGAGCGGCAGGAAGGAAATGCAGCAGGAGTTTGGGACCCACACAAGGTCTCGCTGTGTTTCATCTGCAGTTGGAGCTCATTTGTAGGAATGTGTGTGTGTGTGTGTGTGTGTGTGTGTGTGTGTGTGTGTGTGTGTGTGTGTGTGTGTGTGTGTGTGTGTGTGTGTGTGTGTGTGTGTGTGTGTGTGTGTGTGTGTGTGTGTGTGTGTGTGTCGCTCAGCACTCTCCCGCTGTCCACCTGTTTTTCAGCTCTGGGAGACGGAGGGATGGGAGACGGAGGGATGGGAGTCAGAGGGATAGGAGACAGAGGGATGGGAGACAGAGGGATGGGAGACAGAGGGATAGGAGATGGGGGGGATGAGGTGTTGCCGACTTGTGTTGATGATTCAACACTCCAGGCAGAGAACTTACAGCTCCACTTTTTAGAAATACACTTCTGGCTGTCTCGCTGACATATTGACGCCGTATTCACGTCGGTCTTCAGACGGCAGAGAGGTGAACGTCTACGAACTCACAGCATCAGAGGATTTAGCCGATGGCTCCTAATGGACTTATAATTTGCCAGAAAAGCACTCAGAGGTGCGTTCATAAAAGCGCCTTAACTCAAGTTAGCAACAAAATAACTCCACATAAGAAATGTCTCCTGGATGAATTTTCTCCATTCTTTGGAAACACGGCATTACAGTGTGCGCTGGAGTTAATGATTCACCGGCGGGAGAGTGAAATTAAAACACTTGCTGTGCCATCGTGCGCTGGCTGTAATCATTAAAAAGGGAGTCGCTGAATGCTGCATTCCTTCCTCTGCCTGGAGAAACACTGTGTGGACGAACAATTCTGTAGAGGAGTCATGAGTACAGAGAGAAACGTTGAGGGGAGGCCTGAGTTAGATCTGGCTCTGGGCCCGGAGCGTTGATAACCTCGGGCAGGAGAGAAGCAATAACCTTCTCAGACGTGTTGTTCACCCGGAGCGGCTTCGGCTCATGTCAGCCGAGAAAACACGGAAGTTTGTGGGAGAGGGAGGGTGGAGGAGGCTTGCTCTCCTGGGAGCGCCACTGGCATGACCTTTACCCGGCACACAATCATAACAGGCCTCTCGCTGGGCGCTTTTCTTCTGGACACACTAGTTTATAAGAATGTGTGTGTGTGTGTGTGTGTGTGTGTGTGTGTGTGTGTGTGTGTGTGTGTGTGTGTGTGTGTGTGTGTGTGTGTGTGTGTGTGTGTGTGTGTGTGTGTGTGTGTGTGTGAAAAGGTCAGGAGAACATTTTACCTCAGCTCAGATCCCTCCCTCCTCCTACGGGACACATTAACCCACATCTTGATCCTTCACAGCCTTGCTGCGCCCACGCCGTCCCTCGCCAGCGATGTTGACTAAAGGAGCAGTTTGGGACCGAAGCAGTCCTTCACATCGCAGTGATTCCAAAGTGATTGTGAATTTCCCATTAGACAAACACTGAAACGTAACTCAATTGTTTAGAGCTTTCCTATTGGTCAGCCTGGTTAACAGGTGAATATGGAGGCCAGTAAATCTCATGCCTGCCGCCGTGACCATCGCTAATGTGATTGTGGTGACGGTTCGGTTGAGCAACGACACAATCTGGAAGGTAAATACAGTAAAGCTGAGCAGCGAATACAACGTCAGCTTGGTACCAGGGTCTCTCATCGTGGAAGCTGCTTGCTGTGATTTACAGTTCTGCTCATAAAGCCCCCCCCCCCCAAGCCCCCCCCCCCCCCCCCCCCCCCACACACACACACACACACCCCGCTTAGCCCCCAGACTTCCTATAAACACTGACCGGAGTGGGTTTTTCTCTCGCAGGCTTCTTTTGATGGGCTGTTTGCTGTGGATGCTCTGTGACCACATGGTGCCTGTCTGTTTACGACTCCTATGGCCTGCAAATAAATATTGAAAGATAAAAGGACATTTGTTGTTTTACTGAACTCATGTTGGTTTTCACCAGTCAGGCCTGCCGCCCACGTGCACAAAGGGGCAGATGGTTCACATTTGAAATTGCAGAGACAGAAGGAAAAACAATTTGTCTCTTTTACCTGTTTAATAATGCACATTAGCAAGACCTCCTGTAAACAGCTGGATTTCTTTTTTTAAACAATATCCAGTGTGTGTGTGTGTGTGTGTGTGTGTGTGTGTGTGTGTGTGTGTGTGTGTGTGTGTGTGTGTGTGTGTGTGTGTGTGTGTGTGTGTGTGTGTGTGTGTGTGTGTGTGTGTGTGTGTGTGTGCATCTATTCAGCGCTGCAGCCTTGTTCTTTTCCTTCGACCAGTGGAGCTGCACTCCCCAGACCTGCACATTTTCCACTCAATTGAAAGGCTCTCTCAGATCATTAAGAGTCCATTCATCAGTAAAGGACGGAGGGAGGGCCAGAGCAGCAGGGCAGAGACAGAGAGGCTGGTCTGAGGGACACCGACCCTCCCAGTGTGGCCGGCAACACCGTGGGCGGCGTCCAAGAGCAACACAGCCATTGTGAGAGGTGTGAACATTTAACCTTCCAATGTAACTCTAATGCTCATTCTTTTTAATAACGGTTTAAAGTCCAGTTTCAGTCTGGCTTTGTAGCTTAGACTTGTATGGACAACTTTTAAAGTATCCGTATCGTTTTTCAAAACTGGTTTAATATGGTACAGCTTTTAGCTTTATTTAACTTTGGTTATTTCTGCACACAGAAAGTCTGGACAATTGTGTTTTGATGGATTATTTCCTTGTTGTAACGAGTATCCTTGAAATTGTGCCACATTGGTAAGGATCATGCATTTGTGGGATGCACCTTTGAAAAAGTTGCAAAGTAACAATGACAGACATTAAATAGTTAAGAAACAAGACATATTGATGATGTAACAATTTATTAATTCAATAATTAGGAGCATTGGAAGGAAGTGAAAGGTTGTGTTGGACACTCCGGCCTGAACTGATCCTACAAGGATCCTGAACATCATTACTTTGGTACCAGAAGCTAAAAACAAGAGTCCATAGCAACAGCGGGCAGACCCACCCTAGAGTGGAATGACCTTATCAAGTACAAGTACAAGTACAAGTACATTCAAAAGGGGAATTTCTTGCCAAGAAGCAGAACGACGAAATACCCAAATGCAGATCTCCCTATTCTCTGTACCTTGTTTGGTTTTAAACCGATTTGACTGGTTTATGCTGATTTTAGACAGATGTTAGGCTGGTTCAGTCCGGTTTTATAATATTTTATAATGATTTTATAATTTTTACTGGTTTCAGATTTGCTTCACTGCATTAGTCTACTTTCATTATGATCGAGTCCAACTTTAATCCTTTTCTTTTTACAATAGTCACAGATTTGTGCTTTGTTTAATCCAGTTCTAGACTGTTTCCAGACTAACTTAGGATGATATAACCTACACTAGTTCTAAACTAGGTATGAACTGCCTGACTGTAAAGTGGTTTGGGTTTGGTTTGATTCTGGATTAGACTGTTTTGACTGGGATTATACTGATTTTAAACTAATTTATCCTGGTTTAAAACTGGACGAGACTAATTCAAACTCTCTGATGTGGAATCACAGCAAATAAATGGAGGATGTCATTTCTTGGCCCAGCTGTCATTGAAAAGTCTCTCAAAAGGACACAGGATCCCTCACTAAATGTGTCCAGGAGAGATGGAAGGGCAAATAGGAGGGGAAACCCCTCCTGGGGCAACATAGTTATCTAGAGACGAACAAACCAACTCAATTTGTTCCAGTGAGTTTTGCTTCTGGATTTACACCCTGGCAGATGAAGACGAGAACCTTTGTTTTTTTTTTGGGGGGGGGGGGGGGGTTCTTTGTGTGTCTCAGGAAGTAAATGGAGAACGGGAACTCCCGACATCTGCCGTGTTCGGGCACGTCTAGAAAAATGACTGTTTTCTGCACCGTGTTAACAAGCCCACCAAATAACTAGGTGGGTGTCTTACACAAGACTTTTCTGTGATTTTCCTCCGGACAAAAGATTTCCACTGAAAGGCGCCGGAGCGGATTTAGAATTGCTTTAAGTTAAACACATGGACCCTCTCATGAGGAGATTGTTGAAACAATTATTGTATTTAATATTCCGTCGCATACAAATGGTTTACTGGACGTTTGGGGGAGACAACAGAAATGAGATCTTTGTGACTATAAGCTCTGAGGAGCCTTTATCACTCTCTATAAGTGTAAGATCACAGCTCGATGCAGCTCCTCCTGATTTGACTGTAAACGTCATGAGAAGAAGGAGGAGAGCCTCATTTGGTGGTAACACCAGGAAGTCCTGATTGCCTGCCCGCAGATCCAGTGACGATAACGGGCAGATCGAATCCAGCAGTTTGATCTGGTCCTCCATGTGTGTCGGTCTGAGTCAAAACAAAATTAGGGTGGCGCTTCCTGCCAGAATCCTCGGAGAGGACATCTCAAGTCGCCCACTCGGGGAGACTGTCGCTGTCGCTCCAGTGATAAGAGCCAAGAGAGAGATTGTGAGAAAGGGGATGAAAGGTCAAGATGAACTTTTGGATAGTGCGTGCTTTAAGTCATGGGAGACTTAAATGGGAGACTTGCAAATATTAGAGCACAACTGAATTCCGTGGGAAGTGAGATTCTGTATGAGGCTCTAAGGCAGGAGCAGATACAAGCCCAGCCTGGCTGGTTCCCTTGGCTTGTGGCCCTCTCAGAGAGTTACTTCACTGAATAGAAAGAGTTTGAGTGGAAGGTGAACAAAGGAGGAGCAATCAAAGAGGTCTCTCTCTCTCTTTTGATCACTCCCTGAACAGCTGTTTCTACAGGCTGCTCTTACTCACCCACTCTGGGCGAAGTGGTGCCAGAGAATAGCTGCATTCTTGTCGGGGAGGCCGGGGTTGCCAGGACGGGGACACTTGTAACTCTGCTTCAATGCAGCCTGGTTCTGGTGCCAGACGGCTGAAAAGACGGCGAGGGGCTGGAAGGTCGTGACGGACTTGATGAGGATCCAACACTGAACAGAGACAGAAAGAAATAAGATTCAATTTGAGTACGAGTTGCTATTTTCTTTGTACAGAAGAGCAGAGAAGTCTTCCTCCTGTCCGGCTCAGCGACTGGCTCCGCCCACATGACAGCTCCCGCCGTGCTCAATGCTTCGCAGGTCAAAGGTCGTTTGTCCCCATCCAGGAGGCTGTTTGTTTCTATCCACGCTTTCAAAAGTACTATAGACCCAATACTTGTTGAAGTAGTTTGCAATCACACTGGGAGGTCTGATCACAATAACTTCAATGCACGAGTGATGAAGTTCAAATTTACTCCAGCAAAGCAGCTTTCAAGCTGGCCGTGACCGACTCACTATATCTTACTTTCATCTTAGCATACAGGCGTCTTCTGCAAAAGATTGGAGCCCAAATATAAGATATGAAGACTAGATTTGAGAAGAAAATTACTTGGAACGAGTGAAACTATTTGTCCAGGCAGCAAATACATTTTACTTTGTAGGAAATCTTGAAATAAGATATTTAAATCTAGATTTAAGATTATACCATAAAATCAAGGACCAAAAAAACGAAAATAACTTTTAAAAAAAGTCATATGATAAAAAAAATATGAAATCTTGGCGAGTGTCCAATAATTCGCAGTTCATGTAAGAATCACTGAGACACATCACTACATGATGTTGATCAAAGAGCCACAATACAAGAAGAAAAAAAGAATCGTCTACATGTGTCACATTGTCGAGGGGAAACGGTGCATGAAGAAAAACAAACGAGACGGTGAGTAGGAAGTGTGTTAACTTGCAGCGTGACAGCAGAGAGCAGAGTGTGATTAGTGCAGCATTAAAGAGCAGCAGATGTCCAATAGCAATAGATCCACTTGTCTCTGCTCAAAGGAAGCCAGTGGGAGTGGAAGACGTCCTGCAGGGGAGCGTTTCACCACTGGAGGGCTTTTGGATATGTTTATGTGTGTGTTTGAGAAAAAAGGTTATGGCCTTTAACATCTGGTCACATCTGCCTTCCATTTGGTGTTTGACTCTGTTGGCAGCTGGGGACTCCTGGGAGCTCGCTCCCCTGGCTTTACCTGGGCTGCTTCCGCTGTTTCTCCTCATACAGAATCTCCGGCTACAGCGCAGAGCCGTGACCCGGTGTGAAGCAGCCTGAGAACAACACAACACAAGTCCATGAACCCGAGCCAACTTACTGCAGCGCTGGGAGAGCGGGCCGATCATATGTTCCAGAAGGATCCCAGATCACCCCGGGTATTTTTAGTTTAGAAGCACTGGAGCTGCCATTACCAAGGACAACGTCAATTACTCGTACATCAGGTCATTGTCTGAGTAATGCGTTCAGCAGGCGTCGCTCCCGACGGGAAACTGGGAACATTTAGAGGAAAAACCTGATGAGAGTCGGCTCTTGAACAGGGAAGTGGAAGTGAAAGGTGATTTTCTCCGGACGCACAAGCAAGTCAACATCACACACAAACGTCTCAAAGTTCTCCGCTGATTACTATTTTTTCCTGTTTGGTTTTTCTAATCACAACTAAAAGTGGGAGGGCAGGAGACAATAGTGATCGACTTCCAACCCTCCCACTCGCGAGACGTACATCACAAACCCACCGGTCACTCTTCATTATATCGTCTTTAAGTCTTTCAAAAGGGAGAAGAAATGATGCTGATCGCGGGGGAGAAGGAAGCAATAAGCGGAGTTTGTTTTTGTGGCGTCGCTGTCCCCTCATAATGAGCCTAAACATCCTCTGGTGTGTAGGTGTGCACATATGGAGCTGTGTGTGTGTGTGTGTGTGTGTGTGTGTGTGTGTGTGTGTGTGGAGGGGGGGGGGGGGGGGGGGGGTCAACTATAAGGCAGACTGTGAAGTTTGTTCAAAGTTTATTCCTAAATGGGTTTCTACATGTGCAACTGGTGTTCGGCACCAAAGTTTCTGTCCTGTTTGGTTTCCAGCGTTTGTCTTCGGGGCTCCACAGGAGAGAGCCAAGGGCTTTTGTACTTGAAGTAAAATTTTGATAACTGCAGCTATTAGCAGTGTATGAAGCTCTGGAGAAACTTGTGAGAGTAATTCTGCTCCATGCGTCACGTGAAAGAGTCTCTGGCATTAGTGGTTCTCTGTTTGGTCTAACAGCCTCCCTTCATCATGCTGATGGCTCTTCAGAAGGTCTGAAACATCTAAAAAGGATGAAAATTGCTTTCTCAGAAGGACAATTGCTCCATTTGTAATGTTCTGTACAAGAGGTGCTTTTTATTAGCTTCCACTGCGCCAAGACTGAACCCTCTCAGTAATTGTGGGGTTTTCTCGGTGCCGGGACGGAGGAGCCTTTGTCCTGTGTTGGACTGACGCCAGCTGTTCCACTTTTACACACTGCATTAGAAAAGCACAAAACACGAGTCTGAGTGCTGTCTCACGTTACTGTGTGTTGAGGGGCCGATTGGCCGACTCATTCAGAAATTTAGGAAGTCCATTCAACCGTGAGCACGACGGATTTTCACCCACAAATCACATTTTCACATCCGATGTGTTTCCATGTTTAGAATAGTTTGTATCCTGCGGAGGAACGAACACGTGAAAGTGTCTACTGTGTCTTCGTTTCCACTGTTTCGTCTCTGAGAACTATGCCGAAAACAGGAAGAAAAATTAATTCAGGAAAAATTCATATTTTTGCTCTTTGCCATTCAGAAAGTTGTAAAGTGGAAAAATAGAAAATTCAAGTGATTGAAATCAAACTTTAGTTCATGGGGCAGGTGGAGTCAGCGATTTACATCTGGTGAAACCTTCTATGTGTGATAGACTGGTGAATGGAAGTGAAACAAAACAGTTCACACAATGTTTCACGTGACGACACCTGGACCAGTTAAAAAAGTGATGCATTTCCACTGCAGCAGCGGACAGTCCGCCGGGCCACGTGAGGGCGCTGTTGCTTGTTTTTGTAATGAAAACACAGACGAATGGAGAGAACGAATCGGAGGCTATCAGGGTAAAGTCTCATTTATAAAACTACAGATACAGACTATAAAACTAGAGTACGGACCGCGAGTCAAACCCATTGACTTAATATACGGAGACGCCTTATTGACTGGCGCCATCTATCGGAGTTGACGTCACAGAGCGACGCCATCTTGGATGGGTCTCCCTGCGCTTCCAGTGCATCTATTTCTACTGAGGTTTAGTCCAAGTAGAATTATCAAAACTCCCTGAATTTCCACACGTACAAAGTACGCGTTGTCATGCTAAAAAATTTTGTATTCTGCTTCTTCACAAAGACTGACACATAATATGACATGACACTAAATGTATAAATAAATCAGACACCAGACATCTCATACAACCTGTTGACACTAGTATTAAACTTTGAATACGTTCACTTTGCTCGGGTGCGTGCGTGCCTGTGTGTGTCAGTGAAAGGGGTTGTGTTTAAGTTAACCTATCTAGCCGTCTGTCTATTTATAACAAGTAAGAAGTGTATATGCCAGTATTTTTAAAAAGAGTTGCAGAAACACGGGATGTTATTCTGATCAGATCGCAGCTGAATGTGACACATCAAACACTCACATCATCAGACCGAAGTTCACTTTCAGGTAAACGCGGAGGAAGATCCACTGGTCTCTTCAGCTTCCTTCAGGTTTTTTTTTAACTAAACCAGAGCCTCTGGTCATACTACTTCGGGGGCTGCCATGTTTGTTCACACGCGCATGAGCAGAAGAAACTATTAAGCGCGTTGGGTGGTGTGCGCATGCGCAGTAACACCGCCCCATACCCTCCACCACTCTGCAGGGGGGAATCAAAAGGTTTTTCCTTGGGAGGAGGTCTAAAAAAGTCACGGATGCAGTGAATTGCAGTGAACGGACCGAAAAGTGAAGAAAGCCGTCAGATACACTCGTTTTCGTTGTCGTGTCCACATACAGTCCAATTTCATGTTGAGTGGGCCGGACCAGTAAAATAGTGTCATAATAAACTTTGAATTAAAATTTTAATTTTTTTTCTTTGTTGTGCCGCAGAGTACACTCGATGAAAATGTCTATTTTTTCTCTCCCACAAACAAACAATTACAAAAAACACAAATGCTGCAATCTCAACATAAAGTCAAATTTTATTAAAACCTTCTGGTGCAAAATGCAGTGAAATGCCCTAAAACTTATGTGTGTTTTTACACCCTGAGGCTTTGAGGCGAGTTTGAGAGCAAAGAGGTAGAGCCCTTTCATGGTACCGTCACCTATATAGTGTCTGTTGTGTCACGACACTTAAGAAATGTGTTTTTAAGTTTTCATTGAAATGTTTGCAATTTGCTCATTGGTCTTCTGGATTAGAGCCTCTAGTGGGCCTTATGTTTGGAACTCCTGCTGTTGCATATAGTCACTTGGTGTTTTGGCAGTTTAACCTCTTTTCGTGTTCATTATATGAAATATTCTGGTGCTGGACGGCTAGATGAAGTGGCTCCGTAGCATCTGCTTTCACAAAGTGTCAATATGAAACATCCTGATAATGTCAGTAAAAAACACTGCAGCACCGTAAACAGATCAATCTGAGCTGATCCTACATCATACAGGTTTTCCCTTTACCGGTCAGGATCTGTTCCTTCCGAGGCTGAAGTCTGCAAAAGAAGTAAGACGCCTTAAATCATTAATGCATTTTGTCAATAAAATTATAATCTCTTCATCTGAATCAGATTATATTTCCATCGTAACATGCAGCTGCACTAAATGTCACCTCATGAGGGTTTAAAGGGGTTTGGTGGTGAGATATTTTTCTTTCATTTTTAATCTGATTGTTCTATATTTCTGTTACACACACCAAAGTAATGTAACGCTCCTTTTCAATCTATTTGAAACAACTCACTTGCACCATCTACTGGTTGTTCTGTAACAGTACAACATCCAAACTAACAGGTGAAGTTTTTACTCCTTGTAGAAAGATTAATAAAATACTGTTACCTGATTAAACTGTACCCAGCTACAAGTTAAAATACTTTCATTTAAAAAATAGTTGAGTAAAAGTACAGTACAAAGTACTCTAGTCAAAGTACTTACTTTTTAATCGGATTGAATTGTATTGTTTAGATGAAATTTACCTGCATAAACTATTGACGTCTGAAGCACAAATATTAATTTATATAAAAGCAAAATTATGGTAATTGTAAATACATGTACATATAAAGCAGGAGATTCATCTAACAGGATAAATTTTTGAAATAATATAAACACCAAACATACAACAGAATCACAGTAATGTAAGTATTTTAGTAGTGTACACATTAGTTGCATCAGTAAACACATATACATGTATTTTATTACTTTCACTGCTGGAAGAACAGTCACACATTTTTAACATTAAACAATATTTTTTTAATGCCCTTCAAATTGTGTTGTAATTTCTTTTCTATGTTGATGAAGTGAAGATTTATCGAGGATTTTTTCCTCTTCTGTATATTTAATACAGAAGAAGAAACATGTATTCATCTCACAGTGAAGAAACTCAAGATGTTGTCAGCAGCAGTACACACAGATACACACATATTAAATACAAAAATTTATATATATAAAAATAAACTGTACAAACATTAAAATACACATTTAAAAAGAGTATAGTGCATACACAAAATAATGAAAATGGACATTAAAAAAGAGTCAAATCCTGGTAAAAAAGAAAAAAAAAAGAATAAAAATAAATAGAGCAAATGCAGCATACATACATACATGTCATGCAATAATGCAAATAACCACTATCTATCTATCTATCTATCTATCTATCTATCTATCTATCTCGCTCTCTCTCTCTCTCTCTCTCTCTCTCTCTCTCTCTCTCTCTCTCTCTCTATATATATATATATATATATATATATATATAAATATATATAAAAACAAGTTTACCTTCATGTTGGTGAAATGTGTGAACTGGCCCTTTATAACTAATACAAAATGGTGCTACACATTTTCACCACAAGAGGGAGCAAGCTCCTCACACTTCAGACAATGACAGACCAGAAATTACGTTTAACAACATTCACATCATTTACAAAAAGAGCAATTGTGCAATATATGCAACACACCTCAATGGGTTGTTTATATGTCATTAATTTGGGCAAATTCTAAATGTATGTATGTTTATAGATAAATTCAATGTTATAATCTTGCATTAAAACATCAGATGTCGCTGTGCGCCACGTTTTCAACACGGAGCTGGAAGGAAACGTTACATGAAAAAGTAAGATGAACGTTTCTTTATATTTAATATATACACAAAGCAGAAAATCTCACTTTAAAACCAAAAAATAAACTAATTTGATTGGACTGTGGTTCCAGTATTTACCCTTAATTTCAACATTGGAGTGTTGATCCATATTTGCATTTTCACACACACACACACACACACACACACACACACACACACACACACACACACACACACACACACACACACACACACACACACACACACACACACACACACACACACACACACACACAGTGTGAAGGAATTCACCTCCAGCAGTATCAGCTGCATATCTCCTCTATCTCCTTAATGCAAAGTTCTCGCTGCTCCAGCAGATCTGAATGACAATGTGAGTCTCCGGGAGACTGGCTGCCAGCCTTTCAGGATGCTGAATAAAGTGTGATCTCTGGCGCTGTTTAAGAAAACATTGCATAAAAACATTAGAGAGACGGTCTGGCTGCAGGATTAAGAGGAGCTGCATTGTCTCGTGGTGCAATCGAGCAGTTGTTGCAATTTAACTTGTATAAATAAATACTACACCTGTTTTGAGCAGCCAGCCCCTGAAAGCCTTCACAACTACACGTTCACTAAGTGAACAGGTAAAGGCATATCTTTAAGAAAAGAAAAAAGAAAAACGAAAGAGAGAGGCGCTGCAGGCTGGTTTCACCGCGGCGGAGCCCGGAGCGCCGGGAGGAGGAGGGGGAGCGCGGCGGAGCCAATGGGAAGGCAGCATCCAGCCCGGCTCTCTTATAACTCTGTGTCCCAGGAGCCGAGCAATGCCACAACCAAGTTTCTGCAGCTGGAAGACTTTCAGTGGACTACGGGCTCCGTAACCAAGCGTGCGTTTTTAAAGAGCGCAGACGCGCCGTTTGGTTTTCTGCTGCGCTCCGCTCACTGCGCCAAACCCGCCGGAGGACTTTGTCCCATCCGGAAAGCTGCCTTCACCATGAGCGCCGGACAGACGTACGAGAAGAAGATCGCCAGTATTTTGACTGATCTGCCCGGATCTATGAGCTGCCATCCAAACTCCAAGGACTCTCCCACTCTCCCGGAGTCGTCCGTGACGGACATGGGCTACTACAGCGGACAGGCGGCCCACGGCCACCACGAGTACTACCAGGGCCAGCCGTACGGGCAGCCCGTCAACTCTTACCACCACCAGTTTAATCTGAACGGAATGGGAGCTGCTGGAGCGTACGCCACCAAATCTGAATACCCCTACACGAACAGCTACCGACAGTACGGACATTACAACAGAGATCACCTGCAGGCCTCGCCTCCAGGCTCAGGTAGACGTTCAGTCAGTCACACGTTGTGTTGATTTCTGCTGTGCTCCACGCGTTTTGCTCAAAGGGCAGATTTAAATCTACCGTGAGTTCTTGAGGCTGATTTAAAGTTGTAGAAACGCACTGATTCCAGGGGAACTATTTCCTCCCCTGTTCGGTTCTCTACTATACAATCCAACACACGAGACGTGTTCCTGAATATAAGATGTAAAAACCACATCATTGTTTGATTAATAACTTAAAGACTAACATTTGCTCATTGGTAGTTTTCCGCCTTGTTGTTATTGTTCTGCTGTTACTGTTTGGGGATTAGGCAGCCATTAACAGCTGGCCATAAAAAATGATGGTTTAATTAAACAGTAATACTGACATAGTTAATTTTGATTACTTCACTAAAATTCAAATTTGACTAAATGTCATTATGTTCGATTATTTGAATTTCAGGTTTTCTTCAGCCAGTTTGATGTTTTTACAGAATAGTTTCTCATTTTTAGACGACGTCGCAGCTGCAACATGAAAATGATATGCTTCCTTGGAATATTTTAATGCCGACTAAATTTTCCATCACGTAAATAATTACCTTGGTTTCGGATTATTTCTTCCTCTGTGCGTAAAGTTTCACATTGTGAAGCCGCCTGAATTGTAAATTTAACGTGTTTATTTTGGTGTGATTTGCAGTTAAAGAAGAGCCAGAGCCCGAGGTCCGCATGGTAAATGGAAAACCAAAAAAGATCCGCAAGCCGAGGACGATTTACTCCAGCTACCAGCTCGCTGCGCTCCAGAGGCGCTTCCAGAAGGCGCAGTACCTCGCGCTGCCCGAGAGAGCGGAGCTGGCGGCTCAGCTCGGCCTCACGCAGACGCAGGTAAGCCGCCTGATCCCGCACACATTTTATATTGATTAGTTCTTTGATTTTACGCAGACGTGTGAGTCCAAACTTGGCAAATAAATTGCACTATATTTATACACCTTGAGTAAATAAGGGGCGGAGGCTTCTTTATGTTGAAACCGTTATGGATGAATCGAGTTCAGATTAACGATTAAGGTCTTTCCTGTTGCACAAAATGTATTTATGTTGCTGAACAATACATCTTTCATGTCTTTTCAATTAATTTACCACGCTTTTATTCGCAGGTCAAGATCTGGTTCCAGAACCGGAGATCCAAGTTCAAGAAGCTGTACAAAAACGGCGAGGTTCCCCTGGAGCACAGCCCCAATGCCAGCGACTCCATGGCCTGTAACTCCCCGCCCTCCCCAGCAGTCTGGGACAGCAGCACCCCGCAGAGCACCCCGATCAGCAGAGCTCAGGTGCCGCAGCCGACGCACAGCTCATCGCCGCCTTACCTGGAGGATTATAACAACCACTGGTACCAGCAGGGATCCCACCTACAGCATCCGGGCACCGTGCACCACCCGGTCCCTCAACAAAGCGTGGGAGCCGTTTATTAACACTGACTCAAGAGCAAAAATATCCCTTTAGATTTATTTTTTTTCCTGACACGAGGTCTCCTCACAGTGACTCTGCAGAGCAAGTGTTGGCTGGACCGGGAAAAGGCCCGAGATGAAACTTTTTTGAGTTTTTTGGATGATCCAAATTGTCTGAGAACTGGCTTTCCTTTCAAAAAAGCACATAAGGGATTTCCGATCACTTGTGGCAGCATATTTAATGGACATGTGGCGTGTTTGTTTTTTTTAAATTATTTATCGCTTCAGCTGTATTTCTCTAACTTCTTTTGTAAATGAATATGCAACTTTTTAAAAAAACAAAACAAAAAAAAAACCAGTAGCCTAAATACAAACCGAATAATGACTGTGCGGCTGATCCATGCTACATTCAAATCATGCATGTGGGTTTGTAGAGAGCGCTCAAAACACTCAGGTCATATTTATAAAGGATTTGTACAAAGTGTGTCGAAGGCTGTAAATATGTCTATATGCAGAACCACTACGATCATATTTGTCAGAAACGGAGTGACGGCACTTCCGTGCTTTCAAAAACATTTTTTTATCCATGTAATTAGTCCATCTGTTGCCTTCTGTCAATCGAATAAAGGTGTTAATTACATGTTCTGTGTGTAGCTCAGTCTTTCCTTTAGCTGAAGGAGTAATGGAGCCGCTTAACGCGTTCTAATGTCAGTTTGTGGTGGAAATCCATTGTGATCCGTAACGGAATCAATTTCACGAAATGTTTGTTCAAACTATTAAAGAAAAAACAAAGTTCCTGCCAATAACACTATCCGAGTCGTGTGAGGACACGCGCGCTGACAAATCAACGCTTTGGAATTTCATCCCTTGTTTTTTATTTGATTTTTTTTTTATTTCTACTGAAACCTCACCGACAGCTCATTCCAGCGTGAACCGATCCTGTTCCCAGTGGTTTTGTAGTTGTGCGCCTCTCCACGGTAGTTTGGCTCCAGCAGCACTTCGTGTCGTGTGAGGAGAGAATCCTCGGCAGACTCCGTGGAGTCACTCCGGTTTTATTACTTCTCTGTTGCCAGAAAACGGAGGAGAATTGGGCGCGAGGGAAGAAAGGCTGTGGCGCGCGGGGTGGGTGGGACGGGTGAGTGGGGGGCTCCCACGCGCACGCGCAGCAGGAGAGACGAAAGGCTGCCAAAAGTTAAAGGTAGGCAGAAAGACAGGGGAACTTTTCACTTTGCTGCTGTTTAACAGAAAAAGACTTCATCCAGATGTTTGTCTTAATCCTCTGTAGTTATTCAGTCAGTCCTGAACATTTCACAATTATATGAAACAAGCAAAACCTTATTCTAATTTTTAAAAATGACGGATTTGATTAATAGAATTTTAGCAACAATTTCCACAAAACTGAGTTATGTTTTTTTTTTTTTTAAGATATTAATGTGAAATAACTCACTTGTGTTCAACCAAAAACAGTTTCAGCCAACTTATCGAGACACTAACCTGTTAATCTTGCAAAATAAATATAGATTCAACATTATGATGTTTCATTTAACGTAACTAAAGGTGTTCAATAAAAAGAACATATATTCTATTTCAATAAATTAACAAGAATCCAACTGAACTGTATACCTCTGCTACTGAACTGTAAAAGGACAAACTAATCAACACCTTGTTTGTTACTTCGTTCAACCTATAAATGTGGACAACGAGAAACTCAAGTCACATTTTCAGCTGAATGAAGCAAAAACATCATCAGCCAGACGGATAATAATTAACAGAGACAGCAATAGTCGAGTAATTACTACCAGTAAATAAAATACACATTTTACTTCCATGTATCACAAGGACTTTGGAAATAAAATAAACCAGTATGGATGAATGGTTATATTCTACAGGAATATTAATCACGTTTCGATGTCTTATTAAAGATAATACAGCAGTTTGATCACTTCATTGATATTGTTGTTAAATGTTAGATAATGGCACAGGCACTCGTGGTTTTCTACTATATTTCAGTATAAATTATAACCGTAATGCATCAAAATTAATTATAATTTTAAAAATATTTGATGTATTTCAATATAAAAAATTATATAATAAATCCTATTTCCTTAAACGTCTAGTTTGATTTATCTCAATTAAAATAAACGAAATGTACATTTTTAAAACTTGAAAAACACTTAATTCATTTCCAAACCGACAAAATATCTTCGCTGTCCAGATATCTTATTAATATTTATCAGGCCAGAGAAAATGTTTGACACCCACTTCTTTACTTTCTGTTGCTTTCAAACAAACAACGAAGAGTTTCAGCTCTTTTTTTCTTTTTTCTACTATTTCACAGTAGTCCACTTTTTGTTTTGTCAAAACATTTCTTAACCCTCCAGTTGGGAACCCGATTGATCGTTCAACCTGGAAAAAAAAAATAAAGCACCATGTTTGATCAAGGAGCTTTGTAAACAGCTGATACAATGATCAATACATTCAGTAACTATATTATTAGATATGAGCTCTCAGAACTGCAACGATAGAAAAACACAAAAACACTTTCCAACATTTTATAAGAACAAGGATTTATTCAGATTCTTAAAAAGTCACACAAGAATAACACCAAAACGGGAATTATTGTGACCTTCATCATCATTCAGCGATCTCATCGTGTGAATCAGAAAGTGTTCCAATCTGAAATCAGTGGACTTTAATCTGACCTTATCAAGCGGTCTTCACCTAAAATGTGTGAAATACTTGCAGCAGATTGTTTTGTTTTGGAATGAAAAGATTTTGTCACATTTACTATAAAGCTTTTCAGCACGCTTGGCGATTTCCTCCACTTTACCAGATTTCACACACATTCTCGTGATGTTGCTGCAGACAATGGAGTGTGTCTCAGCATCTAATCCCATTTCCCCCGGTGTTTCCAGTGGCTCATGTCCCTGAACTCAACACCAGTTGCCTTCAGCATCTGTCATCGTGGCAGTGCACTGTGCTGACTTGACAAATGGAGTATGATTACTATTGCCTTTTAATATCAATGAAATCTCATCACGGGTACATGCAGCCTCCCCGCGGTGGCTCCCTCAGCGTGTGTGGCCCTCGGCTGAGGCTGTCGGGGGAAACATTTGTGCCAAAGACAAACGAGTGTTCACTTCGAGCTGCACTTGTGTGTGTGTGGGCTGTCAGTTGTGTCCATATATGTCATCCCCGAGCATTAACAAGTGTAAGTAGGCATGGAGGTGGTGCTGAACTGTTGAACTTGAATGTGATCCTGCATGGCACGACATCACTGCACCCTAAATAGAGCTGATGTCCGGGGCCCCGTGACCTTTCTCCCTGCAAGCATCAACAGGGTGGTGTCAGCACTGGCCTCTGGGGTGCAGCTATATGAGCTGAGATGTGAACTGCATTCATGGAAAAACTTGCAGCAGCTGTCCAACAGCTCCGAGTCCATCTACAAGCTGCATTAGCGTCACTCAGGCTCTCCATTTTGCTGTAAACTCAGATGAAATGAAGGGAGAAAGGCATCCTTGACAGCTGTGGACTCGTGAACCCTAGGCGACCTGAGGCCAAGCAGGACTGGACTAGACACTCATCACATCCTGATAATGTCTTTGTACGTCTTACCTCATAGCCACCACTTGAAAAGAATAGAAATCTGGAAAATACTGACTAAATAGGAATATAATGCATTCTTTCAGGTATTCGGTTTTTAGTGTGTGTGTGTGTGTGTGTGTGTGTGTGTGTGTGTGTGTGTGTGTGTGTGTGTGTGTGTGTGTTTATATGAACGCCTCCAATGCTCTTCAAATCGTATTCCATCTTTTAATCCTTCCACAGCGTCTCCATCGTTCCCCACAGTAAGTCAAGCTCTCCTTCGGATGAAACCAAATCATGCATTCGCTCTCTCTAACGGGGAAGCTGCTCACAATTACCCGAGTTGTCAGATCACTCAAGTTAATAACAATAATCACCCCAGGGACCTGCTTTTACCGTTCACCCATTCAAAGCAACCAGGATTTAATAACAAGCTATTTTCTCTCTTATTGCTATCCTGCAATTAAAACCCATCAGACACCTCGTATCTGATAACCCTAACCATCCACATCATTGATACTGTCAGACTTGCCTTTATCATTAGCCTTCAAGCCATCTCCCAGCCTTCCATCCCCTCCTCTTAGCTTGTCTTTTACACCAGGAGCCTTTTCACTCTCCCTTCAATCTGCTTGCATGATAATTGGTCCCCGTTTGAAAGGTCCTACTCTTCTCTGTCCAACTCCACCAGCCATTATTCTAATCTGGAGATGTGAAATTGCCTATAATTTTCCCTGATGCCCCGTCACTTGGTTCAGCATTGCTGCGCCTCCTCTTCCCTCCATCCGCATGTTTAACAAGGCACATAATCATCAGGAATGAGGAAAAGGGTGCCAGGGTGTTCATATATATGTATAAAGGAGATGTTAATGTAACACAATGCTTGTCGTTATGTGAGAATATCTGCTTGGAGGAGTGAAAACACAGAGCTGTGATGTGGCTTTGTTCTTCCCAGAAAGACCAGTGAAGGCTGGAGACCTCCTGAACAAGGCTGCACTTCAGGTAAGACGCCACCGACTGAAGACTGAATGACTGAATGTTCTGATGAAGTCAGCAGCTCCAGTGGATTACTAACAAGTATTATTTCACGTGTGCTACGGTACGGCGGGACTGCACCGGGATTACACCTCTTAAATAACAGCTTTACCAAGAGATTAGAGAGAAATGTCCTTCCGTTTAGTTCAGATGAGTTAGCGGTGACTGCACTGTTCGGGAGGAATCCCAGCGTTTGTGTTTCACATGGAAAAACCTGTTCCAGGGTGACATGTTGACCCTTCTGGCAGAACACATGAAATATGCAGAGGTTTCACCCACTCTAGTGAATCTACTACAGTCAGGAAAAATATCTGCAGGAACACTTCAGGTATGATTTGATGTTTCTGAAATCACAGATAAATGATCTGTGGTGTTTGCCAGGCAGCAGGGCGACGGAGGAAAAGGATAAAAAGAAGTCACTGGATGTTTCTTTCTCATGCCAAGCAGCTTCATTAATGAGAGAGTCCACCTACTCAGGAGCACAGCTCAGATTAAGCCAAACTGTTAGCAAAGATAAATATCTAATAGTCTGTGTTTGAATAGTGAATGAGCAGTTCAGTACAAACCAACTATAAATCAAGCCAAGTGTGCAGAACGGATTGCACAGCCATTAATCACTTTTATTATGTTTGTTGTTTGAACTTGCAAAGGAGGAGGGAAATGTTGGCTTGCAGGTCTTTGTTTTTCATGAGTCCCACTTTGGTGCGAAAATATAGATGTTGCATCAGGTTCTTCGTTTAAGTACAGCAGAATTATCTTTTTATAAAAAAAAAAAAATATTATTAATAAATAGTGGAAGCTGAAAAGTATACGTAAGTCGGCGTTCTGGATATAAAACAGCCTTTAAAAGTCCAAATGTATCTCTTTCGTGAGGCCACAACAATTATTTATGTGCGTAAACTTGCGCCCAAACACCGTGCGTAAAGATGGTACCAGTCACACATCCAGACAGAAAATGTTCCCTTCAAGCAGGCAGCCACGGTTGAATTTGAACTAACTAGATAGCAAAACAGAATAAAGTTGAATAATATACAAGGATGTAGCTTTTGTGTTTAACTATTGCCGTGCAAAATAACTGATATTCAGAGCCAAGCCAAAGTCAAGAAGACACTACAACATGCCAAAATAGAAATTGTATTTAATCTAGAAATAAAGAGCTTATTAACAACATTTTGCGTGAATCCAGTTGCCAGAAGGAGAGACCTTTAAAAAAAAAAAAAAACATTAAACGAGAGTATTTTTCCTGAAAGTTGTCACGTGAATTCGTTGACTAGTCTTATCGTGCTCAAAGCAGTTGAACCATGTAGCTAAAACCTTTTCCGATGAATATAAATCCTCCTGATAATATTTTGTTCAAAGTGTTTTGGTGAACGGCACGTTTCGGTGCGTACTGCCCGGCCACAGTGTTGCGGTGCCATAACGCATCTCAATAGGACAGAAAGTGATTTTGAGGTTGCTCTGTGTTGAAAAATAATTGAAAACGCACACGAAACCCATGTGGACTCAAACAGGGGTCTGTTTATGTCGGACTTTTTCAAAGTTCAGTTCTCAGGAGGCCTCCGTCAGCCTGCAGCGCGCTCCGCAGGCCGAACGACCGCTCACATCATCTGAGGCCTGGGCAGCGCGTCCTGGTGCGGGTGGTGGTGGTGGTTCGGATACCAATGGCTGAAACTGTTCATATAATTGGATGGGTGCACTGGAGCTCCTTTGTTCGCCATGGACACCTCCCATAGCTGGGGCAGAGCAGGCGAGCAGGGAGAGATGGAGTTCGTACTGTGGATGTGGTCTCCCTCCGACCCGCTGCCATGCTTCATGATCTTTTTATACTTGGACCGCTTGTTTTGAAACCATATTTTCACCTAAAGGTCAGAGGAAAAAGAACATTTTTATTCAAATGTCACTGCGGCCAACATTCAGGAGTAATATAGGAAAATCTCACTTTTAAGCAGCACATTGTGAAAAGTTTAATTTGCGCCATTGTTAATCTAAATCCACAAGAAATAGATATTCTGAAGAGAAAATCAGTAAAATCCTTCTCAAGTCATCTTTTGGTGTTGTCTTTGTAAATCCCAGGCTTACTATTTGCGCATGCAGCCATTCATGTTCACGCCTGAGTGGTTGTGAGCCATTACAGCTGATCTCTCCTTTTGTTTGCTGTTTTATAAGTCCAGTGGTGCGTGGATGTGACAGCAGTGATCTGAGACCGAGAAGACTGTGAAACAAAAACAGCCTCAAATCGCCTCGGCTGTAGATTCAGTAGGATTTCTGAGACGGAAACGACAATGGTGTGAATCTTTATATAAATTATTAAAGTGTTCGACGAATATACAAGCAAAAAGCAACGCGACTGGAAGATGATTACTGAGAAAAACACGGAGGAATTAAGAGTTCATGCTGAAGCCGCAGTTGAATTTTGAAGTTGAAGTTTGATTTATTTCATTGTTCACTTCTTATTTTAAAAATGTTACAACTCCATAACTGTTGCTCGTTTTAAAACAACAGTCGAAAAAAATAAATACACCTGCCTGTCTCCAAAATGTTTCTGCTCTGAGTCACGATGCGCGCGTCTGTTCCGCACGCGCGCGCCCTCGAACCAGCGCACGTGAGATTTCTTTGAATAGCTGCTACTCCCAAAACACAACACAAAAACAAAAACAACACTATTGAGAGAAGATGGTGGTTCTGAGGCGTTCCCATCGCCATTTAGAGAAGCGACTGAAAACAGGATGGACCTTTTCTTTCTTTTAAAAACGTTTAGTCTTTGTTGTGGTCACGCTGGATTCACTGGACCACTCCAAGGATCCCAACTGACAAAGGAAATACAGCCACACATCTAAGTACAGTAAATAAGGGGTGCTTTAAAGGATTGGCCAACACATTTTCTTTGCATTTAAACGCCGTGATCCGCGATGATGCAGCAAATAAGAAGTTTCCGTTTTAACCACGTGATCTAAAAACATTTTCCTTCGACCTCTTGAACCTAAATTCATTCGAAACGCATTAAACATGCATTAAACGAGACGCAGATCGAGATGTATGTCAAATTACGCACGGGGAAAAAGCAAAGCTGCTTGTGTTTTGTTTATATTTTGTATTGATTCAAGCCCAGTCAGATGACTATGTGGATGTTTAAGATCCTGCCCATCCAGAACTGCTGAATGCGTTAAAGGCCTACCTGCGTCTGGGTGAGGCCCAGTTTGGCAGCCAGGTCTGCGCGCTCCGGAAGGGCCAGATACTGGGTCTGCTGGAAGCGCTGGTGCAGGGCCTGCAGCTGCAGGCTGGAGTAGATGGTCCGAGGCTTCCGGATCTTCTTCCCTTTGCCATTCAGGCGAATATCCCTGTTTTCAATCACTGTAGACTGGTCGCGCTCTTGGGGATGAAACACAACTCAGTTTAAGACTTTTGATTGATGACTTTACATGTTCAGGTTGTAAATCAAGACAGACAATAAAAGTCATTTTGTAAGTAAAGTTCATGCAGACCCCCACAGCAAAAAACAAAACAAAAACACTTTAAATGGCACGAGAACACCAACTAATTCTTACTTATACAACTATTACAGATAAAGTAATTAGAGTAAATAACATTTAGATCTTCCAGATTAACACACATCAGCCAATACAACTCTTCCACCCTGAATTATACTCAATGGTTGGGTGATGTTTACATGGCTCTGATGACAGATAAAAGATTCCTGGATTATATCATTTTCACATTTTAATAACAGAATCTAAAAACATTTGTGGTTGTTATCTACAAAACAGTCCAACGCTAGTTTGTTGTGGTGATTTGCATTAACCATGGGCTATGTGTAAACGAGTTCCTGGGGTAGGCCCAGGCTGCACAGACACAATTAGATTTACCCACAGAAAATTATCCTCAATAAAATTAATGGAACCATGTGCTTTAAATATATAAAAGTAACGACAAGGAAAGGACGTCTACTGCACGCAAAGGTTTTATTCTTTGTCTTATATATTCGTTGGTAAACGACTGTAGATCCCATCCCTTTATCAGACATATCCATATGGAAAAAAAACCAACATAATTCATATTTCTTTGATAATGACTTTGAAACACATTGTTTTTGCGCAATGACGCATTCCGGGTTTGTTTTTTTTTACCCCGCTCAGACACAGATGGATAATAATTTACAACCTTAATGATAGAAGTTTTTAGTCCAGCTCCACTGGACTCTCTCACCTACCTGTGTGCTCTAATCTGCTGCTGCTGCTGCTGCTGCTGCTATGATTGCTGTGCTGGTAGGACATGTACGCAGACGGCGGGTGCGCGCTCACCGCGCCCGGGTACGCGTAGCTCAGAGAGCGGCCGTACGACGCGCTGCCGGGAAAGGGACTCTCGTGCTGGGGATGCCCGCCAGCGTGCATGCCGTGCAAAGGATAAATGTGGGAGAGTCCGGGGGAGTGCTGCTGGTGCAGCGGGTGTCCGTGGCCAAACTCTAGAAAGGCCGATTTGGATGGATCCGAACCATTCAGACTGTCAGGCATGAAACCCACAGACATCATTAGCTAATAGGAGAGTCCATAAACCCGTCGTTCACGAGTCCTGTCGGACAGCGAGCAAAACCGGGAACGAATCCACTCCTAAATCCACGAAAAAAAACTCCCCTTGGTGATGAGCTGCGTTGTGCATGATCACTAAAGTTTGGGAGGCAAACAGAAGCGAAAAGGGATCCTTCTTTCCAACAACAGAGGAGCTGACATGCCGTTGAGACACCGCCTGCCTGCATAGCCTCGAACACACTGCCTTCCATTTGAGGGCTGTGATTGGTCTGCAGCAGCCGGCTGTCACTGGAGCTCCACCATCAACTTCATTAACATGAGATCCAGGACAGGACGCAGCTCTGCGGCCGCAAGACGCTTCCTGCGCCACACTGCGAGTAATCCACATCATCCCAGGTAGAAATGATCAGAGCGATATTAACATCTCGATTTAAAAACGATGTGCAAACATTAACAGTAATTATACGATAAGTAACCCATAAATACCTCAAACGTTTAACAAGCAAATCAGTAATTATAATATCAAACGAATGATTATGCTGAATATAAGCACATAAAGTAGAAATAAAATGTAGACATATTAAACAGTGAATGAATGAAATTTAAACAAAAGTATTTATTTTCCATTCCATTCTATTCTATTCTATTCCATTTCTAATAGTACAGAAAATAGGAAATATTTAACTTAATATTGTGAATAATGCCATTGTTTAATTTCTCAAAGAAACAGAAAAAAACACGTGTTTTCAAAAATAGAATTGATGATTATTTCCTGAAATTGAACATGTAAACGGCTCATGACATTTTCTTTATCTGGGAAATATTTTATGACATAGAAAGATTATTGCCTTTCATTTTGAATAACTACAACAGAGCTTGTATTAAAAAAACACACATTTAAGTGACACATTCATGAGTGTCTAAAGTGTCATTACAAGGCTATTGAATTATTATTATTTATTTTACAATAGCTAAGGAGTGCTACAAGGTTTACACTCATGCAATAATGCTAATATAAATATTTCTATTATTTTCTATTGCAATAGAAGAATTAATAAGGTGTGTCTAATTAGGATTCTATATTTAGAGAGGCATCTAAAAGTTACTATAAAAGTGAATATTATTCATGTGAACACAAAATGAATGACCCCAAAGATCACAAAGTGTTCCAAGGATGGATCTTATTTCAATGTGAACTAAAAGATGAAACCACACACATGAATCATAAAAGGTCACGTTTGTGAATAAGAACCACCAGACAGGGCAGAATACTGCAAAGTCAGCAAAATGCACAAGGTGCATGTGAACAGTGGTTGGAATGAAGAGAAATGTGAGGCTGAAAGAGAAACCCTCTCTCCTCGCCCGGCCTGCTGACTCACTGCAGCAGCACTCAAATCGTGATCATGTGTTCCAGTATAGTTTGATTTCCCTTCCCAGTGTGAGATAAATCACGTTACTGTACAAGCTGCAGTGAAATTATAAACAGTGTTTGGTGGGTTGAGCGCGGTGCTGAGCTGCTGTACAACCCCCTCATTTTGGTCATGTCCTACCCCGTCTGCAACTACTGGGAATCCAGCAGCATTAAAGGCCTGCTGGGGGCTGGACGGCTTCCCGACGCTCCCACAGGCCTCAGCCAGGCAGCTCCAGCAAAGCCACAAATTATTATCATAGAAGAAAATGAATCCACGAACTATATATATATATATATATATATATATATATATATATATATATATATATGTAGCATATGTAGTGGGAGCATGTTTATAACTTCACACATTATTGTCCACAGCTGCAAAGATTGTAGTGGGGAATTATATCACTTCAGAATGCAGGACTGTGGCTTTGCAAATTAATTCACTGCAACATTTTGAGTGTTACCATTGGTTGATGGGTGTGTGGAGTGGGATATGAGGGGTGGGGGCTGGGGGGGATGCAGAGCTGCAAGAAAGATCTGGGGCTCAGGGTGCTGCTTTTCCCCAACACTTTCTTTGTCCCTTACCAAATTTTAAATGTAATAACAAAAATAACTAAATAAAATTAGGCTAAATAGGAGTAGGGGTTGCCAGGTTGGTGTCCGATTTAAGTATGATTTCCTTTCCACTTTACATTTGAGAAAAGAAAAGATATCCTCTTTTTTTCTGTAATTATTGTATTATACCAAACATTTTTAGAACTGAATTTATAGTAAATGTAACAAAGACTAATTCAAACAATAAACTAAGCCTCAGTGTATCACTGACACAAGCGTTTTATATATGGAAATAGCACCATCAGAGTTATGTTTTTCGCTGAGATAAAGTATCTGAGGCGTGAGAGTTGTCGGTGAAGCTCTGTGAGGGCGGGGTCATCCTCCCACACCCCGGTTCAACAACCTGTCATGTTTCTGGTTGCAACCCTGGCATCAGTTTCTGAGTTTGAGAGAAGCAAGGCTTTAAAGTGATGGATGTCTACCAGCGTAAAGCAGAGGTATAAGTCCTGGATATGAGTCAGAGGAAAGGTGAAGGCAGAAGATGCACGAAGCAGAGCGGGCAGGAGAAAGCAGGGTGAGCAGAAACTTCTAGGCTTGTAATTATGTGAGGAGTAGTGGTGGAGAACAAAGGCGAGCCCTGCAGTCATAGTGCAGGGATGGTCCTCTTCACCGTGGCTCCATTAACACAAGCAAAGCCATGATGTTAAAAACAGTCACACTCCTGAATGCAGCCCAGACTGACTGGCGTCTTTTTTGTTGCTCACTACGTACCAGTACACATCTGCAGAGGTGTGTTTGGCATAGGTGTGCTCACTCTCTCTCGCTCTCTGTTACACACACACACACGCACAAACACAAGCACACGCACACACACACACACACACACACACACACACACACACACACACACACACACACACACACACACACACACACACACACACACACACACACACACACACACACACACACACACACACACACACACACACACACACACACACACACACACACACACACACACACACACACATACACTAAGCATGTCCATCACGTTGCTCTGACGCAGAGTGACAACATTCTTTGTGTACAAACCAAAGGCACATTCCCAAGCAACTGCCGGCTGTGATCTTCCCCACTGGCACGTCATGTCGTACAAGCGGCTCTGTGTTTGCCGGAGCTGAGTGGAGGCCCAGACTCAGGCTGACAGTCCTCGACCCTGCAGGATGCAAAGATTTATTATCGCATTAAACACTCAACACATAATAGACACAAAATAAAGACCCACGTGCCTCGTTTCAGCAGCAGTCTGCGATGGCGGCGAAGCCCAGAAGTTATAGACTCGTGTCACACCAGAGGAACATCACAGGCACAAGTTGTGAGGAACAAGAGCACATCCTTCCCTTCACATCCACAGACAAAGAGCTTGGGGAATGTTCTCTGTTGTAGATTTTGTATAATAGAAACATGCTTGGTAAATACTGTTGCAGTGTGTCTTTTACTAAAACACGTCCCGCTGTACAATGCAGTGGTGCTTTAAGGTTTTTGCATCGACAAAGCCAAAGCAAACAATAGGACTTACATTTTTCTATGACTGTTTTCTGCCTCAGGAAAAGCGAGAGAGCACAAGGAGGAGCACCGGGGATGAACAGCTTAATCTCTCCTCCGGGCGCCTCCACAGGAACACCAATATCTGCAAGGCTGAGTCTCATTCCTCAAGTGCAGCCATGTTGCCAGTCAGTGATGCCGCATCTGAGAGTTCAGAGTTCACCAGCATCACATGATCAGCATCACTCAGGTTCCTGGCACATGTAGGTCTGATGTTTACATGCACATTTAACTGGCTCCTCTAGAAGCGTGTCTGCTTGAGGGATTACTTCTCAACATGTACTTTTCTCATGTAATGCACCTTAACTATGCAACTTGTACAGCTGCAGCACGGAGAGCATCATCCTGACCGGCTGGACCGGGAATGTCCTGAGGGAGAAAAGATGAAGACTGCTGGGAGGATCACCAGGACTCCACTGAACCTCCATGCAGAGCACAACCCCGCCACAAAGGACCAGTCACACTCCAGCCATCACATCAGGCCGGAGGGACAGAACTGTGAAATCTGGACAACCAGACTCAAGACTTCTTCCTCCCCGCCGCCCACACAAAACACTAGATTACTTTTTTATTTCTTCCTAATTTGTACTACTCTGTTTACACATTGTACATGGTTTTACTCTTTGTACATATACTATTTTTAATTTGTATTTAATTCTTAATGTTGGCATCCTCTGTGAGCAGCAGAGAAAGAATTTCATTATCCTGGGAAACACGTTTACACTTGCACATGTGACAATAAAACTTGAAACTTGATCTGTCATTGAGCTGTGCATCAATTATTTGTAACAAATATTACTTGTAATTACATAGACATGTGATTTATTTACCTAAGTTGAGTATCTGACTATTTTTAAAAGCGAATGTTTTATTTAAAACAGTTTTTTAAAAACGGCATGTGACTGGCTGATTTTGTTTTGCAAATATACAAAAGATTTTTTCTTGACAGGTTTCATATCATTACAAATTTCTTTAAATAGTTTTATTGTGTTCATCTTTTCATAAAATGCCATTTAAATAATAGTATTTTTTTTATATTTGAAAAAAAAAATCAAGAGTTGGAATACAACTTTGTTATATTTATAAAATGAAAAAATTTCTTCTTTAGGTGATGAAGAATCTATTTATTACCTCTTCTGGAAATGTTTGTTTGGGTTGTGTGATTTTCTTTCCACAAAGGTTCCGTTTATCACGTGTTTTACGGGACAGTTAAACGTTAAAGTGCAGTCTTAAATCGGAGCAGATTAATCAGCTATTTAGTCGCGTATTTGTGTCACACAAATAAAAAGAAGAGAAGCGGAAAATTAGACCGAGCTGATGGGTCAAATACGGACAGACGAAAGTAAACAGATCAATAAAACTAATAAGTGAAAAGGAAAAGGGCGCGCGTGCAATTACCTCCAAAGGGAGTAAGGGTGCGCGGGAAAGACGCCACAGTGCGCGAGTTTTGTTGGCTTCAGCGATGAATTCATCAATTGGCATAATTGTTGCCAGACAGCGGATGACAGCAGCATCGCCCACTGCCGCTGACAGAGAGACTTGAACTTTTCCAATTGATTGGTTGAACATGAAAGATGTGGGGTTTTCTTTTGCACCACTCCGTTAACCGTGACGCGCTCGCGCGCACATGCCGCCCGGTGCAGCCTGAGATCCGTGTCACAGAGAACATCTGATTCAAGTCTAACTGTACAGAACGGTGGTCATAATTTTAGATTACACATCGTTCTTTTTCTCTCCTCACTTTCCAAAAGCTGCGGCTCAGATGCGCATTTGGAACCGATCGTATGAGCGCGCTCACCAGTGCGCTCACTGAGGATCCTGTGACCTGTGTGTGTGTGTGTGTGTGTGTGTGTGTGTGTGTGTGTGTGTGTGTGTGTGTGTGTGTGTGTGTGTGTGTGTGTGTGTGTGTGTGTGTGTGTGTGTGTGTGTGTGTGTGTGTGTGTGTGTGTGTGTGTGTGTGTGTGTGTGTAGCTGATGGACAGGCAGGAGGACAGCAGTGGCAGTGTGCTGGGTTGCAGCTCAGGACTTGGCTGAAGCTGCGCTGGAGCTGCTTCACATCTGGAACAAAGAAGCCAGTCTGGGTCTACCCTCGGTGTTTACAGCCCTGTTGTTTTTTCTCACTCCTCGCAAAATCCTGCCCAAACACACATTCCAGACTCACCAGCTCAACATGGGGGGAAAGATATACTATATTTTTCCACTGTAAATCTTTACCCCTGGTACCCAGAAGGGGAGGCGGGAATGGCACAACAAAAGCTTGAAGGCTGGGATGGATCAGTCAGGCGACATGAGGGTGGCAGCGGCCCGCAGGAGTGGCCAATAGCTGAGTGATGCCTCAGTGTGGGAATCCTGCATTGCCGGGTGCATGGCGCTGATGGCACACATGAGCATGAGTTGAACTGAGGTCATGAACACGCAGAGGGAGTGGCACCACATGCTGCCAGGGCTGCTGGGCCTGCCAACTGTCCGACAACAGTCTTTGAAAAGACGTCTGACGATACGTGTGATGATGCATCACAGCGTTACTTCAAGAAAGAAAGAAAGAAAGAAAGAAAGAAAGAAAGAAAGACTTTGTGCCTATGAGAATAAAACAAAGTGCGAACGCTGCACAGAATGTATCTCAAGGTGGCCATAAATCATTTGAGAAAAGTAAAAAATAGAATCATAATGTGTAAAAGTCCCTAAAAACACAAGCTGGAAATGTTTAGATGAGATGACAGTAAATTGGAAAAATGCACATACATATTGTTTGTTTGTGTCATGGTTGAGATCTCGACCCGGTCCACACACAGCGACACAGTCATCTGGGTTGCCAGAGATACCTGGTTATGTTAAAGACCAGTTTACCAGCTCCGTGGATTATCCATCTGAAATTTCCTGCTCTACTGGTAACATGAACCCCTTTTGTGGTCTGCAGAGCAACACTGATGTGTGACAGGCATCAGTTGGACATGTCAGGAGTGACAGGGACCACAGACCTTAAAGGATAAACAATCTGCTAGAGCAGCAGCAGCAGAGCAGAGCAGAGAAGAGCAGAGCAAAGCAGCAGCAGTAGAGCAGTAGCAGTAGAGTAGAGCAGCAGCAGCCAGCGGCCAGAGATTAAATGGTACAACTACAAAGTGTCTCATCAAGAGATTGTCTAGTGAGAATTACTGAAAAACTACGTGTCAAAACAAGTTTCCAGCGTTTCTGAAACCCTTGAAACAGATCTGGAGTTATAAAGGGAAACCCCTTTAACAGTCGAGAGGCCAAAGCTCTTTCTTTAGCGCTCTTCAATGGGAACAACCTGACGGGATCAAGTTCAACTCCTGACAACAAGCCCCGGCTCCAAGTGTTAAGTTCCATTGTGACCTACAACGAGACACAATGGCCCCGGCGGCACCCAACTTCTACCTGCCGCCGATCAAATGACCAACACAAGAAAACTCATTAGGATTAACATCTGATCAAAACTTGGTTCAAGTTTTAAGGAGGAATTTAACAGACAGTCATATAAATTAAACCTGAGGCAGTATTATTAGAAGTTTGTTCTGGACTTTTGTTCTTTATACATCAGGGATATGATCTGAAATCGTAGTAAATAATTAAAACTAGTGTGTTTGCACTAATAGCTCAGTGCATTCATTTACACGACAGAGAATATGCCGGAAGTATGGTCAAGTCAAAATGTTCTGAAATGAGACCGATCGTCTTTAGAATTACAAAGTATTTAGGGTTTCAAATAATATCGATTGGCTTTTAATTCAGACACATATTGATCAGAAAGGGAAACATTTAATGTGTAAGTTAGCAACTTACTCGTTCAGCATATTATGGCTTTAAAAATAATGTGTGTTTCTACCTCATAGAAAAAATAAATAAATAAATAAATAAATATATATGTACAAGTGTAAAGAAATGAACCTTTTCCTGTCTGACTTTTTTTCTTTTTTCTTTTAGGGCTGCTCAGGAAAGGTAAAGTCATCCTGAAGCTCATTGGCTGAAAGTAACTGCCTGCAGCACCTGAGCAGCGGTGGGAGGGACACAAAACAATAAAGCTGTTGGCCTGAAAATCAAAACAATGAGTTCTGGAAGGCTATAAATCTGAGTTGATCACAGTTGTGTTAATTTCTTCATATTTTGCTGCACACAGCCACACACTCGAGTGTCAACATGAAGATAAACGTTTATTTCTTTTGAGCTTCAGCAGATTATCATCTAGTGAATCTAAGCATGAACCTGAGAGCTGGTTTGTAAGACAATCTAGTGAGAAGCCCAACGATTCAGATGGCTCCCATGACCCTGGCTTGACTGTGATATTTTGCTGTAGAGCTTCAGCTAGTTCAACCCTGTCATTTTTAAAGTGTTTGTCACTGGAGGGCAAGATGACTGGGGCCAGGACGAGCCGGGGATTGGAAGAGAGCCGCGATTCCAGATCAGCAGATTGTCAGGGGCCTGAAGCCTGAAGCCTGCCAAGAAACATCAAAGCTGCAGAGACTCGCTCATTTAATCTTTGAACTTCAAACACGCCCTTTCTGCTCCCCCACCGCTTCCCCGCGTCACCACACTGATTTCATGATCAGAATTGTGACTTTATGTGAAGCAGCATGAAGTCATGAAGCCGCGTACGGTGGAACCGCAGACAGTCAGTCCGGTCAGGGATCGCCCAGGTCTTATCGTCTTTGTGCCGCTGTTCTGTCGGGGCGAAGAGACAGTCTGAGTCTGAGCAAGCCTGTTCTCAGTAGGAGCAGCCTCCCATCAGTTCCTGGCCAAGATTGATGGCTGTGAAAGAGCTACCTGAGGCAGAGCTCAACACCAGGCAGGTTGCATACACCTCTGAGTTTAACCCTTTCATGTCTCACTTTCTGCCATGTCTCCACCACACAACACAACTCGAACCTTCCTCGTGAATTTTCCATCAGGCAGAAGTCTCGGTAGGTTTTAATGTCATTTTCTTCACTGACGCTCCATTTTTTCCGACAGTAAATAAATCCAGGAGTTTATTTTTCCGAGGCACTTCCTGTGTGATACAATGAAAAACGCTGTGGATGTGATTCCAGATTGTGTTTCACTTTTTTTCACGTCCCACCAAAGTAAAGTGGGACTTCGGTTTCTCAACATGTCGCTTTTCTTCCTCACAGTGGAGGCCAACAGTGGAGGGCTATTTGCATTCCAGCAGTGAGAGTGCAGACAATTAAGCCATTTCCCCTCCAATCTATCTCCCTCCAGCCAGCCATCCACGTACAGATCAATGAGCGCTGCAGCTGTGGAGCCCATGTGTGCCAGCCTGCGAGACGAGGCGAGAGAAGATTGGGGTTAAAACCCTGCTGGCGCTCAGATTGGCTCCATACCTGTGTCAGAGCGCTGGACACACTCACAGCTGCTGCCAGGCAGAGTAGAGAAGGAGAAGTTCTCGGCCCATCTGTAAAAGCATTACACGGGTTCTGGCTTCAGCGGTCTGTTTATTTTCTTAACGATTTCAGTTTAAGCATCTGTACTCTGCATTTAGCACCTGAAAGGACAGAGCCTGAGTAGAAACAGGTTCATTTCCACACCTGTATAGCTACATATAAAAGAACCAGCCTCAACATCCATCACAGTCCATCCCGGTGCTTGTTTCCCCTGCAGGCACTCCAGACTGGCCACTCCAGAATCAATTAGCCAAATCACATTTCACAAAGGCAGTTGAGTTTTGCTTTCAGTGCCCAGGCCCCTGAGGTGTCATGGAATCAGCTTAAAGGTGCAGGCGGCGAGCCTGGCTTTAAATTGTGTGGGATTAGACCAAACAAAGAGCCATAGATATCTGGCTGCACCTGTGCAACTTGCTCCTCAAGGACTGCTAATAGATAAAGGCTTTGGTCCAAATGGCGGCAGCTCAGAACTTAATCTCCGGGCTCTCGGGCCATGGCAGGTATCCGTTTCCCCCGTTCCCAGCAGCAGAGGCTGTATTGAACTTGTCTTATTGCAGAGCCATCGTGTAAGAAGGACATCCATGTCTGCTGCCCCTGCCGAGTTCAGGTGATCAATCATTTACATGTGTAATTAGGAGCGGGTGTCAAAACAGAAACTGTACACTCACCCGGGGACCCTATGTGCGGCGAGCTGACATCAGACTTGGCAAGTCGTGGATAAACAGGCTCAAGGAGAAAGAGCGGACGCAGAGAGGAAGAAAAATGAGATGCTGAGATGTGCAGGTTTTTCTGACACTGTACTTCTTACCACCCAAGGGCTGATCTCTTCTTCAGCATATCACATTATGTAAGAGCATACCACTGTTTATATGCTGACATAAATAATGGCCTGTTACTCTTCAGCTACTGTAAAGTAATCCCAGTATACTGAGTGAAACAAAAGGCACTTTGCCTCTCCTGCTTGTGAAGACCCGATAGTCTTAAAGGGCTTGCATAGTGGCACTTATGTTATAAATCCATATTGCAATGAAAAGATGGCAAAATATGTTGTGTAGTTTTTAAATGACGCCCTTCTCTGAACGACTCAATCTCCTACAAGTCAAGTGGCTCAGTGAACCCCTGAGTGTGCAACCAGCCGAGCATTTGAGGTCATAACAAGGGATTACACAGCAACAACAAACACATCATGGCGTAATATGACGCTTTGAACACGTCATTAAAAAGAAAGGCATTCTGAGAGATGCAAAAACGATTACAGAAAAAATATCAAATGATGCTCAAAGTTTTCCCGCGCTCAGTATTTGTGTTTACAAATGGGTAAGACAATGCAGAAATACCACTGTCCAATAATCCACCTGTCGCCTGAGGGGTATAGGCGTGGTGCTGCGGGGCCAAAGAGGGGATCTGTGCAGGCTACCGTGACTTATGTGGACTCATCTAGCCGCCACCTCGGTGCCCAGGGGGCGAGTGGGTGTTTAAAAGAGCCTGAGTTTAGAGTTTCCTGGTGCAGAGCGGCCGAGCTTTGAAGAGGCAGGTCTGGTAATGAATTAGAGTATTGTCTACTTGGATGGAGAAGCCTTTGGGTGGGACATCAGATCAAAGGAGGTCTTACTTTATTACTCGCAGCGTTGGTTCAGGTATGCAACTGGACAGGGCAGAGGGCACCCAAGCTGACCCTTAAAGAGGACTGCAATACCTGACGTCAGAGTGCCTTAGTGAAGTGCAGGTCTCAGTGCAACGACATTGATGATCATTTAATTTTATCATTTAAGATACAACTACTGTAAACTTTTAGAACACGTCTGCACAGAATATTACAAAATGAAGACTTACCCATCCAATAAAATGATTTGACCACAATGTTTAGATTGACTATAAAGCCACAACAAGCTACTGGCTGATTTATTTTACCCAAAAGTCTGGAAACGGGAAGGAATTGTAACATGTCCAAAGATTATTGGCAGTGAAACTCTAAATCATTTCCAGTATCCTTCGTAAAACCAAATGCATCAACTTTACATGCTCTCTTTTTTCATTATGGCCACAATGTTAGATTAGGAAACTATCACTATATTGGTGGATTTTTCATGCCCTCATATAAATTGACTATAAATGTTTAGTGACATGCTGGTACAGATCAATTAGCTGTAGACATGATTCACATACTTGTGGTTTTGAGTATCCCTTTGACACAGGTAGAGCAGCCTGCCAAGTAGACGGAAATGTAAGGAATGCTTGATTAATTAATTGATTGGTGGGTGGATATTTGTTATTACAGTAAGTACTTAAAATTCAGAAGGTTACATTTATTGTGAAGTTAATTAAGCTTCTTTGTCAGGCTGTCATCCTCCTGAGTCTCAGCTGTGGTAGGATATCTTCCAGGAAATGAGCAATCACTTATGTAATACCAAACCAGTCATCGAACTGAGGCTAAATAAACAATTACATTCCGAAACCATCAAGCACGTCACTTCTAAAATAAATCCTCTGCGGTTTTGTCTTTGTGATAAGATAACTGGGTACAGTCTGCTGGGCTCTGACTGCTTGTTGTGCCGCCTCGCCTCCATTCATCCTCCACTCATCCTCCACTCATCCTCCACAGTGCAGCGCTCCGTCCACTCCTCTCAGGTGGCTCCACACCGTCCTGAGGCCGGGCCGGCCTCTCGTGGGGTCGTTCTCCCATGACACTGTCCTCAGCATGCGGAGAGGGAACAACGCACCTCTGCTTTGATGTCCAAGTGGTGGAGCTTAGAGGATGAGGCGGCGACGCGAGAGACACAAACACCTGGATGTTGAGGAACTTGACGGGAATGCAGCTCACATGTTATGTCTCATATGACCCGTCCATGGCTTTTTCATTAAACCATACCGCTGCATTTGAATGTTTGAATAATGTACATGATTGCTTGGTTCATGTCAGGCAGCCTTATTCAATCTGTTCCAATGTTTCTCCCATCTGTAACAAACAGGTACCGATCCAACACATGGTCTCTGGTCATGCACTAAACTTTATATACACTGGAAAGACATAGTTTATTGTTTTCTGAAGCTTTTGGGAGGCGTTAGGATCCCGATCCACTTTGGTAGGTTCAGTGAGCTTCCTAACAAGTTCCAGAAAAAAACTGTACCTTTGTGGATGAGAGAAATGGAAAACACTTTTAGATTTAGAGAATTTATAATAAAGACAGCAGAAACATGTTTGATAAGGCCAGAGAACCTGTCCGTCTCTCTCTCTCTCTCTCTCTCTCTCTCGCTCTCTCGCTCTCTCTCTCGCTCTCTCTCTCTATATATATATTAGTGCTGTCTTTCGATTAAAAAAATTTACTAATTAATTGCACAATTTTCTGTAATTAATTGCGATTAATCACATTGTTTCTCTACTGAAGACGGACGCTTGTAATGGATATTTATTCAGAGAAAACCACAGAATTAATGTCGACTCAACACATGCACACTATATTTAAAATCAAAGACTATTTTTATAACATCCTTTTAGCTTTGTGTGAAACTGTTTGTCTCCAAGATTTGCAAAATAATAAAACTATAATTTAATTAATTAATAAACATCTAACATAAATCTGGGTTTTGTTAGAGTGCAGGTCCACCACTTTGAGAAATTTATATTTTTAATATTAATTGATTAATTTAATATTTAATTAATATTAATTTCTCAAAGTGGTATATATGGTGGTATATATATATGTGTGTGTGTGTGTGTGTGTGTGTGTGTGTGTGTGTGTGTGTGTGTGTGTGTGTGTGTGTGTGTGTGTGTGTGTGTGTGTGTGTGTGTAAATTATTATCCATAAACAGTAACATGAAACCTGGAATAATGTTAAACAAATGTGAGTCGTGTCAGCGTTAAATACAAAATGACAAGTATGCTGTCAAATTGTATGCATTGTCATTTCATGCTGTTTGATGTCCTCCACCTGCGGCAAAATGAATCAAAGTCAGGATAAACAACATCAATTGTAAGAATTAATTGAGATACAAAATTGCCGAAGTCTCATTACGGTGTTTGGTTTCACGTCTTACCGTGAGGCAAGGCACTCTGCCACATCGTCTGCTGAAACATTCAAAGCTTTGTTTTGATTTGAGATTTTGGTCAATTGCTCCTGTCAGTTACCCGAAGTCAAACCCATCAGCTAACTTTGCTGTTAGACCGGATTTTATTGGCTCCGACATCATAAGGATAGAGCGTCTGTCAGGACGTTTTGTTTGGTTCCAGATTAAAAGTCAACTAAAATGTGTGCTACAGGAAAAGATTCGACCTGAACATTGGTTTCAAATCGCAGAATCACAGAACTGATCAGATAAAACCTACAAAGGTCTTTTTGTGCACTAAGACCTCATGTTATGACAATGCGCTTTTTATCAAGGCCCGTCATTCACTTCTTAAAAACCAGTACTGTGTAGTATGAACTGTATCATAAGAGAGCAAGAGAGAAAAAACCAAGATTAATTCAAATCACAGGTGGATCAAATGGTCCCCCCCCCCCCCCGACCCCGGCGGGGCGGTTCACCATCACAGAGCCCTCTGGGCGAGGCCGAGTCTCTCCATGTGGTGGATTGCCTTCCTGTGGGAACAGTTGCTCTCTGGTTGCCCATTCCTCCCTTCTGCTTGCCGCCAGCTGGGACGGCTGCTCAGCCACCCAGCCATAATGTCATAATTGTCCTGTTCCTCTGCTCTTCTTCAGTAAACGGGACACAATGGATGGCAGCTTAAGCCCAGTGTTGAATGGGGGCCCACCCGATCTGGGTGGGTCCCAGATTATTCTCACACCTGCTGCTCTTGCCTTGGCACCGTCAGACTCTTATTTTTACCACAAGCAGAGGAACCCAAAGTTGCTTAGTGATATATATACAAATCAATCTGTGCATGCTAGATACTTCTGTCAACTGACTGAAATGTCTAGATCAATGCCATCCTGTCTTTTGATGAGACATTCAACAGGGACTTTGCTTCACCACACCAAACCAGCTGAAATCTAAATCATCCACCAACGAAGATCCCCAGCTCTCAATTAGGCCTGATGATGTACCTATGGGGAGCTGGAGTCGAAATCAACCATGGATATTATTGCTGGGGAAGCATAATAATTGATTCTTGGCCCCAGAACTACAAAACAATTACTGATTACTTATTTCTGTTTGCCAGCTTTGACCATAGGGGTTTCAATAAAGCAGCGGGAGGGGAAAACAAAACTACACGCAAGGGACAAAAGCTCAAAACCATAATGGTAATCACTTTGTCTATAAACTAAATAGAAGGAAATGTATGGAAAAAAATATTTTGTTAAAAATAGAATCTATTTTCCTTGTATTTTCTATATCACTGATTGTATAAGCAAAGGAAAAAAAGATCAAATGCATGTTTTCAGTGATAAAACATCCCTTGTGAATAATGTGGAGCCTTGTTAAAACAAGGGCACATGACACAAAGGCCCGGAGGACCAGGTGTGTTGGATATACTGTAAGCAGGATCATCATGTAAGTGAAACCACACCACCATCTGCCAGAATCACAAGCATCACCTCCTTCACATGAAGTGAGAAGTCATAACAACAGTTCATCAGTGAAAATCCCTATTTTTACAGGAGCGACACGAGTCTCATCTTTTTCGAGATTTCCTTATAAGTCACTGCAGCTCGTTCTGTGGGTAGACGGGACCGGCGTCGTCCGTGATGTATTTCCTGTGGGCTCGTCCCCTCACTCTAGACCGTGGAGAGATCCCACGATAAAGGTTTGAACTGGGGTCTGCTTCTCGCCAGCTGCCTCCTCTGGTCACGTTAAGTTGGACCTCATTAGTCATTATCTGCTCCCCAGAGCCCGCCTTGAAAAACCTCCGCCTGGCAACTGTGTGGAAACGCTCAGAGCTAAACGTTCCTCCTATGAGCCTGACCCAAAAAACAAAAAACAAAAAACCAACAAAAAAAAAAAAAAAAAGCCCAAAAACCCTTGAATCTTTTATCTTGTGATGGATGGAGCTCTGGCAGGTTTCCTGTTTGAATGAGGCATAAAGAAGCTGCCTCAGCGTCGAAGTTCAGATCACAGATATAGCTCCTTCTTACATGTGGATATAAATAAAAACTGTAGTGGGTGGGCGGCTAAGAAACTGTTTGTCGCCGATTAAAACGTATTTAATTGAGACAAAACCAAGCATGCAAATAAAACAGGATGCAACTATTTTATTTCGTTCTTAAATGAACACAAAAACCATAACAGATGTTGATGTGAGATCATTTATCATTTGAAAGGAAACATTTTTTTAAATTCAAATTTCACTCTCAAAAGTTGGGACAATGTGAGCCTGGAAAAGTAAGAGTTAAAGATCCAGTCATCTGAAGCACCAAATATTGTCAGACAACTTGAGAAATCTTAGTTCAGGGCTAAAGGTCAATACTTGTTATCTTTGAGTGTTTGGACAGCTCTGCGTGAACAGGTCTGATGTTTCAGGTCTGGTAACCACTGCACAGGCTCAGAAACGTCTGTTGGAATCATCGTGAACACAATCTATCATCACCACAATGCAATTTAAAGCTTCATCACTGATAGAAGACGTTATATGAATATATATAGTCCAGTAACGCTGCCTCAGATCATTTCCTATGGACCGACGTGAACTAGAAAAATTTTATTCAAAATAAGTGCAAATGTTTTTAGAACATGTAAACTGTCTTTCTATTAAAAAATAAATAAATAAATAAATAAACATATATACATATATATATGTAAATACAATCTGGAGTTACAACATTTGTAATTAATTTTATCCACCGATTTGGAATCAGGATTATACATAAGGGTGTAAATGAAATGCGTATTAACCTGGTCTTAAACTCTGAATATGTGTAAAGAAATACACGGCGCTGACACAGAGGAGTGAGCAAGGACCTGAGCATAATCGTGCGGACATCGTTGGCGGACATGATGAACTTGTGGCGATAACACAGCAGAGCAGGTGATCCTGGTCAAACCCAAACATGCACCCTCCTCATCGGCTCTGTAGAGGCTCGTACTTCAAACACATCCATATTTCAGTGACAGAAGGCTGCAGGGTAAAACAACCCATCTACCTGTAATCTGCTCCCAGAGCAGTCGCGGAGGAGTCTGCCACGGCGCTCTGAGCTGTCTGAGGAGATCTGCCTCCAGAGAATGCGTCAAAAGAAGCAGAAAAACAAAAAGATGAAGAGATAGGCAAAGCTTCAGTTGACCATAGCTTGACCCCATCAGCTCTTGGCGAGCCACTCCAGGCAAATAATGAATTTTTGTTTTGTGGCAGGTCATTTGGAGGGAGGACTTGGAAAAGGGTTTGAATGAAACAGGCCTTTAAGGCAAGTACGAAAACACTTTGAAATATTGGAAATGTAGGGAAGATGAGCAGTAATGAGAAGGATTAATTGGAGTGAAGAACTCTTCATTGGTGTAAACAGAAGTAATCCAGCTTGTAACGTCGGAACATTTTCCCTCACTTTGTTCACTTTTCTCACAGACGGCCACAAACGTCCAAAGCGCCTCGGGGGCCGCCGACCATCTATTGTCTACACTTAGATTGTCACATTTGTTTTCTCATCTTTCTCCCGTTCAGAAGGAATGCAGAATTAAGTCTTACCGACAATGACAACAACAAAAAAATTCACAAAAGCCAAAGGGCCAAGCCCAACTTCGTCACCTCCCGGAGACACACAATGCCCGGTTACCTCAAGGCTTGGCCCAGCCCCTTCCTTTCAGCCCAGCCCCGGCCCCCCTGCCAGGCCAGGAATGCTGCGGGACAGTGACCCTTTCACCCACCAGTCCCACCTTGGATTCCCAGGAAGAATAGGAGGTGGTGGAGGAGCTGGGAGTGTCTGGGGAAGCTTTCTGAGACGGACCTGGTCTGCAGTTCTCAGGTCTTGAATTTCATGCAGCACTGCAACCAACTTGTAGGCGTTTTTACGCTCGGCTGGTTTGGCCGTTACTCAAAAATGTGAAACCAATGCAACAGCTACACAGCAGTTTTCTATTACCGGGCCCTCCATTATGAAGAAGTGAACCCAGCCTCATTAAAGGGGCTCGGTGGCAGCAGACTGTTAGCAAACATTAAAGTGTGATTGGTGATTTTATGAGCTTTGCTTTCAAACTCCGTTTCCCCCGACTTCCGTGTTGAAGAGCAACGTTCCAGCCGTCTGCGAGGCTCCGGGGAGAAACGGCCGTGGGGACGAGGTGCCATCAGGTGTGTTTGTTGTACCGTGGCCTCATCAGGTGGCCTGGGGCTCCACGGCAGCTGTCAGATGGCAACAATGGGCCACCAACCGCTGACATCAAATGGGCCTCGCTGTTTACAGAGGACGCACGACAGCTAATCCAGAGCATCTGCAGTCTATTTGCTGGATATGAATATTATCATATGCACAGTTGTAGCCAGTGAAATTCTATTTACTGCAACACGTTGTTAGAATTAAATTCATTCTGCCCAGAGGAGTGATTCGTGCCAAACAAAACACCTTAAAGCAAACAACAAATAAAAAAAAAAACAGGTTTTGTAATGAAATCTACTGTACATCTGCACAGCACATTTGAGGATTACCTCAACCGCACAAAGTCACACAATGTTACGCTGGTGAAAAGACCAATAACAGCAGTAGTAGCGAGAAAGGCTCCTGACGCACGGCAGATTTTAAGATGGCTGCAACAGCTGGGTGTTACCTCAGCAAACCAAACAAAGAAGCAAAAACTCCAGAGTTTTTCCACAATTAAAGCCTTCACAGAGCACAAAGTCTGAAATTCCAATGCTGGGATGAAAGTGTAATCCACATCGCTCAGTCTTGATAACCAGGGTTAGCAGCCATTATTACAAAGTGTTACCAGATGCTGCCACAACACAATCATCCGTCTGCAGGTTATCACATCTTTATGCTTCTCTTTTTTTCCCATCATGCTTCACCGCAGCGCAAATATATGCAACAAGCAATTCTGAAGTTACGTGACAAAAACGTCCACGTCTATATTTTCATTCCCAAACAATTGCATTTACCGGAAGCACACACTGCATTGAGTAATGTATGGAAATCCTCATCCATTATTGAAACACGACACAGGCCTGTGATGAGCTGCAATGAGGGAAAAGCACTTGAGTCTCTTTAATGGAAATTATGTGGTGGTGGTACCTGGAAATTACATGTAGTTTCAAAGGGTAATAACTGTACTCAAGCTTCCTATCAAGCTAACCATGCAGCCACTTTACCCCGTCTTAAACTGTCTGGGAAGTAGCAATCATACACACTTGAAGAGAGCTAGTAAATAAAATATGTGTTTATATGATGGTGAATATTCTGAAGTAGAACTGCCCTTCTAGAGGCTCTTTATGTGCTGGATGTGTATAGAATTATATTTGTGTTATTTAGGGTTGGGCTGCCAAGAGACATCAAAGTCTCGTCGAAAAAATGTGTCTCATATGCAGCGTGAAAGAATAACAAAAGCAGTGTTCACACTAATGGTGTGCTTCGCTGTTCCGGACCAACAGTACAAAAAGATCAAATCACTCAGCTCGTGTGACGCTGGACTCAAAACTGTTTGGATGGTAAATTATATGTCCAAACATTGATATACTTCATAACAATGCTGAATGAAATGCTTTTTTTTTGCTGACTTAAATATTTCAGATATGTCAAGCATTTGTCCCTTTTTTCAGGGTCTTCTGTCTGAATTACAACACCAGATAAATCTACATTCCAAACCTTCAGTCATTCCAGACACTGGATATAAAGGAAGATGCTCTCTTTTAAAATAGCCTTTATGCACAATTTCACTGCATTTTAACATTAAGACGCATTAAAAACCTCCAACAATGTGAATGCACATTCTGTTTTCACGCATTACTGAAATAATAAAAAGATGTTTAATCAGTCAGAATATCAATTGAAGTTATTTACTTTTACCAAATATTAAAAAAAAGCATGATTTTCAAATCACTTCGTCCAATTCTGTAAACTTCTTGTGAATATGTTCCACTTATTCTTCCACCGAATCAATCAGCATATTCTCTCAATAAACTTCATCAAGCAAACTCATTTCCAGCCATAACCAATATTTCCACATCTCACCTGATCAAACCCATTGTTGAGTCAAAGCTTTTCATTTGGACATTGAATATGAAATACAGCCTTTGGCTTCCCCTTGATAATCTCAGAGTCATTTATTTGAACAGGAAACGTAACGTCCCATAACAGCTACCTCTAAAACTCTAAGTAGCGTAATGCTTTGCTCTCAGGTGAATATCTGTTTTTGCCGCGCCGTGATCCATTGGTGCAGGAAGTTAGCAGCTTTGGGTGCATCTCGGTGCAGCGGAAACCTAATCCATCGAGCCGGAGTGAGGCGGGTGGGCCTGTGCAGTCTGACAATATCCAGACGCCGTCCTGACAGCTCACAGGAGACATGTGATTCACAGCTGACAGGAGAGCACCGAGGAACGGCCAGAAACTCAAAACGGACAAATTCAACTCACACATACTTGATTTTAATATTAGTAGTAAGAGTTTTACTCAAATCATCTTTTATGGAGTCAGAAGAAATATGAATGGCAATGATTTTTAAATGTTAACCTATAATACGTTATGGTTTATATGTGTCCGATGTTGACACATTTACAGGTAAAAACCATTTGAGTCGTCCGCAGCTCTTCAAAGGTTCAACAGAAGTTTGTACCTTCGCTTTCCAGGCCTGTTTGCTAATCCACTCGGCCAGCTTCCTCCTGCAGTCCAACCGTTATAAACTTCACAACTTCAGCCGGAAGGCCCCCTCTGCTGCTTTATTTCAGCCTCCATCTGACCACAAATCGGCCTAAATCGAGCCAATTACTTACTGCTTCCTTAAATGCTCGGAGCAGATTCGGTGATACTTGCCAGCACGGTCTCTGTCATCTGTTGTCTCCTTGTGTATCCGGTGAGAAAACAGTTTGCACTCTTGAGCGCGTGCCCACCGTGACACTGGGAAACCTCACAGCGCCGTGACACAAGCCTTCAAAACAAGAGATACAAAGCATTTCCCTTCAGGGATGAATTCAGCTCACATGTATGTGTGCAGTCAAGTGAAATGTTCAGGACATGAAATAGTATTTCCTGACATTCCTGACATTATTCTATCCAACACATGCTTGCAACTGTCCTGCCCAGCGATGCTGCATCGCCAGAAAAACCAGGGAGAGACAATGAAGGTGACAGATGAGACTCTCCTGTCGGAGCGGGTTAGCATATGGCAGCAATCAGCGAAAGTGAGGGTCTGCCGGCCCAACAGTAATTAGCAGACAGCCTCATGTTCATGTTACTTTTAATAGCCCAACACAGCCCACTGTGGACTAAAAATAAACAGGGCAATTAGAGGCGGCAAGGAAGGCCGTCATTTGAGGGTCTGACCTTTGAACCCGGGTCAGAACCCATACAGAGGTGTCCATGTGGACCACCTGCAGCCCTCTGGGTCGCCGTGCCATGTTTACGTTAGGGGTCAGGAAAGAGGTAGGCCATTGTAGCGCGAGGGAGATGTGTGAGTAAATATGGTCTATTTATATCTTGTGAGGAGTCTGAAGGCAGGCGGCGCTTCGGGCTCAAGAAACAACAGCAACAACAGCAACAACAGCAACAACAGCAACAACAGCAACAACAGCAACAACAGGCGTTGGTGGAGTCAGGAGATGTGAGATTAGGATTGGCTGCAGCCATTAAATGATTTATGAATCATTCTGCTGAAATGCATTGTATCACACAAAATGCTTCCTATTGAAAGACTAGTTGTTTCGCCTAGGCGTGACCGTTGGGCAGTACCAAAGGTTTTCACCTTTTTATTGCCGAAGGTTCACACCACGGCACGCAACACAACGCCGCGGCACACGACGCAAAGTATGTTCGTCACTCTCGACACATGTACTCTGTGCAAAGTGGCACGATTTGGTTTGATATCACTGCACATCACTCACACATACATTCAGACATTCAGTTATAAGAGGAAATAATTATCAGCGCTATGAGCATACCACACTCATAATTGGTATGAATACAATTAAAATGACAACTTAATAATTCGTGAAAAATTTAACTTAAATCTTCATTTATTAATAACTAACTGGGTGTAATGTATTGTTTGCTGTAAACAACATTTATTTAGAAGCTTTGTGATACACAACAGGATTGTCAGCTTTTACAGATGTGTTACAAACTTGGTAATATCTATAATCACATTATAATGAATTATAATGTTAATTATGATTTAAGTGTTTAAAAGACTTACCACAATGGGAAACAGATTTGAGAATCCAACATGATTGCTTCCTGTTTGCCTCAATTGGTTTCAACAAATCCCTTAATTATTTTTGTGCTATAATTGTCTTTTGATAGATTTGATTGATTGTTTGTAAAAAATTGAGCTCGTGACACAATCGAATAAGTTACTAACTTTCATGTTTTGTAATGATGTTTGTACTGGCCCACATCAGCTAGGGGGTAACCTCGAGATACAATTTCTACATCCTTTATCCAAGTTTTCAAGGATCGTATTCAAATATCTATGAAGTTTCTACTAAATGTGACGAGTTTTAAAGGTGAACTCCAGAGAGGGTTAGTGAGCCGGCTGGCCCATTAGGCAAGATAGGCAAATGCTAAGGGCGGCACGGCCTCCAGGGGGCACCACAAAATAAGGAAAAATTTAACTTCAACATAAATATATTAAAACTAGTTAGTACTATTAACGCACATTGTTAGATCATGTTATCAATATGTTGTATATAGTTATTGCATAGAGTAAATGTAGTTGATGACTAGAGTTATTGCAAACTCGTTTGATGTTGGTGGTGTATAGGATCTCGCCCATGGCGCCACATTGGGCAGGGCTGGCTCCGGTGAGCAGTCATAAACTAACAAAGAGTGATGAACCAAACATTAATAAACAAAGAGACTAAAGGTCTTTACTCATCAAAGAAGTGACTAATAAACAAGACAAATGTGTAATTTATTCATGAATAAAAGTTTCTAACAAGAAGAACCACATTCTTCTCCTGGGCCTGTTAACCTGCATATATGTATTTTCTCTGGTTCCTCCAGCTTCCCTCTGCAATGCAACATATATTTATTCAGATCAATCAGTGACTCTGAATGTGTGTGCGACCATTTGTCATTAGAATCCGTTTACACGACAACGTTCTAAGTGAAAACCTTGTTTTTGCATTTTCGTTTCAGAAGGGTTTGGTGTTTGCGTCGGCGAAGGTCTGCGCTCCACCAAGCAACGTTCTAGTTTTATTGTGGTCATTTATCATTTTGATGCCTTCACTGAGAATCTACAATGGAAATAGTCAAGAAACTAAAGAAAAGACATTGACTGAGACTGAAATGTTTGACTATTATAATTTTACATTCATACCCACATACACATTTGCACCCACACACCTACTCAAAATACAATCACACACTCATGTACAGTCACATTGTATAATATTAGAGACACCCATAACCAATTTAAATCTGGGCCTTTTCTTAAACAGTAACAAACTTCACTTTTCAATGTGTCGAAGATATATGAGCTATTCCTTTTTCTGAGCTCTCTGCCCACCCAGTGTTTGGTCAGAGTTACTATTCATTTGAGTGAAACTCAAAGTGTAAACTCTCCTTCTTCATGACTCAGTTTCTCTACTCAAACTCGCCGTTCAAAGCAAATGTTCATTTTGGTCCAAAAACAACAAGAAGACTTTTCACACCTGGCAACTCTCAAACAGGACTTGGCACAAACTGGCCTACAAGGTTGTCCTGGACTGAACTTTCACCTCTTGTGATGTCAATGACTCTCTCCACCAATCAGACGCTGGACACTGCCCTTGGACTCGCCGGGTTCCAGACACAAAGACAAATGGTACTATCAGATTAAATGTTTTTTAATGGCAGGCAGAAAGGCCAAATGTTGGTCTTTCACTTGAAGCCATGTGTGCAACTCTTTGGTTGTCGTTCGGAATGAGGCGTATTTCTAATCAAAACATGAATGAAAGACTCAACCATGGAATCAATGAGCCAAGAGATGTTGAATAAGGGCTGAAACAATTATTTCCTCTTGACAATATCTCTCAATCTTCAGCGTGTTCTCAGTTTTGACAGGCTATGAAGAACAATTGGCGTTCTGAAGTGACGGATTCAAAAAATGGAGCTTTGCACATGAAGCAGATTGTGGGTAATATGTTCGACCAGCCAAGAGAAACAGTGAGCGCAAGCCACACATCTACAGGACTCTCTATTTTTAAACCCACAGTTGGACACAGCGTTCACTGGCGACCACAGCAAAGGCTGGTGGAGTCGTGATCAAACCCAATAAAAAAACACCGTCTCTGTGTCTCTGAGGCTTCAAAGGAGAGACGAGGTCAAACTCTGTACGTTTAATTGTTGCTTCTGGGCCCCAGCGTGATGCAGACTGGACTTCATGTAAGGTCATAGTCATTCTCCACATGATCGCCCAGCTCTGGTCCCATTACTCAAACAACAGTTTGTGGGATCCTTCACCTGCTTCGGGGTCACATCAATGCCCCCCCACTGGGTTGCTGCCCCACCCCCCGAAGAAGAAAGATTCCCGGACCACTTATGAAGTGTTTGTTCTTCCTCTCTGTCTTCAATTGAGGATAATTGTCTCTTTCAGATCAGGAGGGCCTGTGATCTGCCATCCATTGAGCCCAGAAGAAGGTTATATTTCACCTCAGGTAAGGGGGGGGGGGGGGGGGGGGGGGGGGCGAAATTACCCACGATTCAACCAGGAATGCTTTTATATTGAGCATGTTGATATGAACTTGACAATCCAAGTTTTAAACTTTTGGAAAACGGCTCTCAAAGTGGAACTTTTTGAAAAACGCTTTGTGTGGACGGCAGAAAATTTGTTACTGCACACCACAGCAGAAGTAAATAATACTTCTGCACATGCTCAGTAAATGGACAACAACAACAATGGTGGCCTGCAGAGTGTCATGACTCCCAGTCCATATTCTCCTGTGAGTTAGTAGTTTTATTTTGACAGTCACCGAAATAACAATTCACCTTGGTGGTCTGTCCACTAGAATGTCTGAGTTCTCCCATTGTTAATGTTTAGAGCTCATTGTTCTCTGTGTACATGTGTGGTTTCATTATGAAAACAAATAACAGCACCCACTAGTGGCCCAACTTAAACTACACAATTTTCAGCATTTCCACCGTTTCCATGTTTTCACTTAAAAGCTTGGTAAACGGGTGTTAGTCCAAAGTATTTGTTTCTGCATTTCTGTCTGTGTTTGTTTGCTTTTGCAAACAAACTGTTAGACTACATCCCCTCAGGGGTTCCTCATCCCACACAATGCAGCAAAAAAAAAAAAAAAGGTTCTGTACAACATTTAGTTTAGATTTGCATATCAAGAGCTGCTGATATCAGAGAGGGTTTCCTGCCCTTCCTGTCTTTACCCTTTACACCTGTAGCTGCTCGGGTCACACAATCAACTCCCACCGGCAGTCCTTTAGCAGAACAGCTGTGAACCACTGAGGGCATCTGGAAAATTATCATAAACAAAGTCCTGCGCTGGTCTGCGCCTGCACAGCAGAACAACATCATTTTTCAAACTCTAAATGCTGCCTGGATGTTGCCTCGGCTCTCCAGAGTCATGCATGCACCCACACTACACGTAAACACAAGCCCTCTATCGCTCCATCTCCACGTCGTCTGGATTGTGGGTCAGTACCTCATGTGGTGACAATGTGTTCTGTGCTGTGGTGGTGAGGGCAGCAGTCGGTCTGGAAAAAGAGGAAGTGGTGCTTTATACCCTGGAGGAGAAGGGTCCCGGGGAAGAATGTTTATCCTGTCCTCCGCCTTTCATCTTTTACTGTTAATCACTTCCTGCACACTGTATATGAACTAGCGGCTCCGCGCAGCAGCGACGGGCCGCCAGTGGCGAAGGGAAAGGAAGAGAAGCAGCAGCCATGTTGGATTCTCCTAACAGAAAGCTGCGGACTGAAACCATGCACTGGAATCATCACGTGATGAACGCTCTGACCACCAAGAACAACACATATTAAAGTTTAGAGCTGCCTAATTGTCTTTGGCCCTCGTCGTGCGGGACTTCCAGGAAGAGCTAGCACACAGAGTTACAGTAAAGATGCTGTTCTGCAGACTTACGAGGTCTTAAATGTGCACCTATTGCACCGTGTGGTTTGAGCAGCGGTGACAGTTTGTGGCCTTTATAATTCAAAATCTCTGCCTGACTTACTTCAACCAAATTGAATTCTTATTTTGTGAGGTGACACGTGTGCAGCGTGAGAGTTAAAAGTTTAAGTCTTGATCTAAATGCCTGAAAAGTGATCAGTCAGCTTTAATTCGATTTTAAATCATATGCATTTGTGTTTTGTGTGTTGATAAATGTGTCATGTAAGCGCGGTATGTTGTGTGCAAACGCAAACTAAGCATTTTGTACAGAAAAATAAGAAAATGCAAAGCAACACATTTAACAACTTTGTCGATTAATCTCCTAATGCAATAACCTGTAGATAATACTTTTTGCCTTCTGTTTAAATGCTTTCTGTGATGTTGTTTAAGATTCACCAGTTTACAACCTCAGTAATTCAACAACTACTCCGCTATGAGCAGGATGCAGTAGTAGTCAGTTGTGTGTTTGCAGGCGTTATTAAATATACCCTTTGTGTGTCTCCTTTGCTCCCCCTCGTGCAGCACACCGAGCCTTGACCCATCTGAGAGCATTTATTCATTCAAGTGTGGAATTCAAAAAGCCTCAAACCCACACCTGGAGACTGAAACCAAGACGTGCATTCAAGGATATTCGGACTTCAACAAGACCCCCACCCGAAGCATTGCTCTACATATGGCTGGACACACACACACACACACACACACACACACACACACACACACACACACACACACACACACACACACACACACACACACACACACACACACACACACACACACACACACACACACACACACACACACTGACAACAAGTGTGTGACAGGTTGAAAAGCACGCGCTGCCAGCAATGGCAGTTGCCTCTCGGTTTGTTGGTATCTGCCAGTGGGTGGATGTGTTTCTGAAAGACGAGGCGTGAAAGCTTTTGTCTCGCCGCGATCATTGTGAATGGAAGCTGCTACAGTCGATTGCACGTGTCGTGAACTGCTCTGAAAAATAATTGTCCCTCTGAAATCAGGAGACAGCAAGTATGCGTGAAAAAAATATATTTGAAGGTTTTTGATTTTATTCGTTTAAGATAGCATGTGTGGCCTAATGTGTGTGTTTTATGCTTTTGTGTAGGTGGATGGGTGTGTTCAATGTATGCGCGTGTGTGTGTGTGTTGAGAGCTTTGTTTTAAAAGTCTCTTCTATCAGTCACTCAGCTGAAATGCCCTGAAGCCTGTTCTCTTATATATATAAAAACTATGCACTCACAAGAACAGGCTAAATCATCAAAAGGGAGTCACAGCCACTCAGAGTCACTTGCTTTTGTTTATGTGGGTTTCCACTATTCGTGACTACTAAACAGACAAAAGCTTCCCTATTGATTCCACAAAGTTCTCATTTGTTCCTGGAGATTAAAAGTGACAAACGTGTTAATACAAAGAATAAAAGGATTTTCTAGATTTTCAAATCACCACATTAACCACAAAAAGTCTCACACAACAAGTCAAGTAGCCACGATGAGTGTCTCTGACTCATTTTAGTGTGAGGCTCTGGTGCTTTTCATGGAGTGTGTGTGTGTGTGTGTGTGTGTGTGTGTGTGTGTGTGTGTGTGTGTGTGTGTGTGTGTGTGTGTGTGTGTGTGTGTGTGTGTGTGTGTGTGTGTGTGTGTGTGTGTGTGTGTGTGTGTGTGTGTGTATGCATGTGTGTGCATGCACTTTTCTCTGACAGGCCTTGCGTGACTAGTGGGTAGTGTCAGCTGAGACGGGAAGGTTCCTCTTCTGCCTGAGGGAAATAGCATCGCGTTGTGTGCATCTAACCTCATTTAATCCCACAGAAACTTTTAAAAGGCCATGTAAAACAGCAAGCACCTCAGGTAGCAGCACACACAAGCCTTATCGTCATTTCAACATGCGTGAACACCACAGTTCCTACAAAGCCTTCGAGTCGCCATGTCAATTAAATGCAAAGACAGTCTCCTCCCAAGACTTAGTGGATCAAAAAGTCAGTTAGAATTCTGCGCGGTGTCACTGAAAGTTGAGTTCAAAACACTTAAATCGAGAACTTTGCGTGCAGCGGTGTATTCATCACAACAGGTTTCAGCAGTTCGTCTGCTCCTCGGCACGGGGGTGGGGGTGGGGTGGCGAAAGGGGGGGTTGAGTCAGATCCCGCTGAACAGGATGACTCACTGCGTGTCATCAAACATTATTTATACCTTGAACCCGTATTTATTCAATGTCAAGTCACCAGGCGCACTCTCTCTCTTTTGCAGTTGCAACATCCAGAGACTCGCAGCTCAATGGGAAGCAGCTTCACCGTAAACAGTCCAGGCGACCAGTCCTGTGAAGACTTATTGTTCAGTTTGAGTGTATTTAACAACACCAGTCCAACAATGGCAGCGACAGAGCTGATTATGAACCCAAACCAAAGCAGGTATCAGCTGCAGTTTCTTTGAATTGCAAAAGCCACATGGAGGCCTCAACCTCAGACACAGACAACTTTAACAAGCTGACATGCAGAAACAAACCAAAAGTCTTCGCCTGATGCCAAAATAAACCCTCAAACACTTCTATAAAAGAAATGAATAAAGCATTTCCAGAGATTAGAGTGACAAGAGTCCTTCTACTAATGCCGAATCGAAGCTAATGATGTTGGGTTGGAATAAAAGTAAACGAGTAAAAGTGTGCGGCCGAGCCGGCAGCTCTCTGAAGCTGCTCTCAGCATAGTGCAGTGACACGAACACAATCAGCAGATACAATACCATCAGCGTGCCGTCATTAACATGATCTACAGCTCCGTTTGGGAGGTGACGGCTGACAAATACTCCTACTACACAAGTATGTGACAGGAATAGCTTTCCTGAGAACAACGCTGATGTATGTCTGAAACTCGCACGAAAAACCAGAACTTTGTTGTGAGCGCACGTTGTAAAACGAACTCAAGTATCTGTGTGCGTCAACTATTGAGGCAAAGAACAGCAATAATTAATTAATACCACATTGTCGTCCCTTCTCTGGTGTTAAGTGTTTGCGGTGTTTCTGTGCTGCAGTTCCTCAGCTATCACTTGATAATTAAAGACTGTGGGCAGAAATGTGGTGTCTTTCTTGTATTTTCTGTTAATGGTGTTTGTGTTTGTTTTATGTTGAAAAGTGGCAGATGTTGCTGCTCACGCTAACTACATAGATTTGCCAAACAAACCACGGTTGCCGTTGCTGGAGAAGCAGACCACTAACAGTTTTGAAAAGCAAATGTAAAGACATTCACGAGCTGGATGTTTGTTTGTTTTAATTTCTATTAAAGCTGTTCCATTTCAATCATCTACTATAGAGACCAGTACAGTTAAAGACAAAGCCAAACGAGGTCAGAACTGAACGATAGATTGTGTATGAAATTTCTGGAAGACTTTTTAACTTCGAAATGGCAGACTGTAGAGTAGCGAATAAAGTAAAGATATTAAAGTTTTTGAAGGTTAGTAGGTTCGGAAAGGAAATGTTTGTTTGATAAATGAAGAAATTTGGAGGACTTTGAGAATATATCAACAAAGTACTAAAGATACTGAATTTCTAGATTTGTGAGGATGAGTTTGGGGTGGAATGCTGCTCAGGACACCCCCAGGTGAATGTAATGGGACAGGATGAAGGGTGGGTGCAACGTGGTGATGGAGGGTGGGGGGCGGGTGGAGGGAGGCACCCTACTGCTCTGCTGTCCAAATGACAGGTGGAGGGGGCTGGCCGGTTCCTGTGGCTTTACTGTACTGGTGGGATTGGAAACCAGAGATCCAGAGATCCAGAGAACCAGAGAACCAGAGAACCAGAGATCCAGAAAACCAGGGAGTCAGAGAACTGGAGAACCAGTGAGTCAGAGAACCAGAGAGTCAGAGAACCAGAGAACCAGAGATCCAGAGAACCAGGGAGTCAGAGAGCTCACTACGCACTGTATTGTGGGAATCAAAATATTTGACTTTTCTGAAGGTTTTCAATAACTAAGTTAAAGTGAAATGCTCTGTGTGTGTGTTTGTGTGTGTGTGTGTGTGTGTATACAAGCAAATGAGAGCAGGGCTTTGGGGATTTACCTGTTCTACTCATGCCCCGACAGGTAAGATCCCCTTCTGCCAGCGGCCCCCCCACCCCCACCCCACACCCCCCACCCCTCACCCTCACCCCCGCCCCCTGGTCCCACCACCTTTAACCACGCAGTCCCCAAGCAGCACCCAACAGTTTCTTTTATTTCATCTCAAGGTTCAATCTGGTCAGTTGGGCTCCCCGGTGCTTGGCTCTGTGGGCGGATGTGTGGCAGCTTAAAGATTCCCATCTGCCGTCCTTGACTCGGTGCCAGCGGAGCGGGGAATGGCCGCCTCGGCCGCAGGAAATGCGGCAACTGTTGGGGCTGCGCTTCTTTGCTTGATTTGCACGCTCAGGTTCAGAAAGCATCTCATGTTTGTGTTGGAAACGAGCAGAAGTATTGCTACTCTTCACTGACAGCGAGAAGAATCGTTTCTGTCTGGTTTTCACAGACACGCATGTTAATGAGGCCAACTGAGATCGTTTCTCAGATGTACTGTGTGTTCATAGATAATTAGCTTGAAAACTGAATAGACTCACAAAAATCAGTACGCTTGAAATCAAAATGAAATAGAGACTTTTCAAACATGTTGCCCCGACTCCTCAGTTTTGGTTTAGACATCTGAGGTTGAAGTCACATTAATTGTGATTCAGTTTGGTTTGAGTGGTTGAGGTAAAGGGAGGGTTTCAACTTGGTTTCACTGTCTTCGCTGCAGAATGCCACCCGGGTTGACCTTCTTTTTTACAGATCAGATTAAAAAAATACAGAACATTTTTATTCATACTCAACAAGACTTTCTAGGTCGTAGCCTTGGACTGTATTGTTTTCCTGCATTTGACCTATTTCCTGCTGGGTTCAACCACTGTGATTTCAATTAGTTATGCAATGTGAATAAGCAAGAATCAAAATGTAGAAACAAGAGCATCTCCTGCAGTGTAGCTGCTAAGTCAACTTGTGTCTCTGTGTGTTCTGCCCTTCAGGAGACAGGGAAGTGGTCACTTGGTGCCAGTAAACACAGTGCTTTTGTTTGTGGGAATCGGCCTCAGGTGCAGTTGACCCCTGACCTGTAAGCCCACAGGTTGAACAAAGGACCATTAAAAGGAGCTGGGCATGTCTCCACTCCAGAATGACTGAGACAGAGAGGCTTACAAAAAGTGTGCGAGGGGTCAGGACTTTAGAAAGCAGGAATCACTCAATCTACTCTGTGGGAGTAACTTTTTACACACGGTTACTTATAAAATAATGTGTCCTATCTCACCTCTTATTTCCAACAGTATTCCAATCAACTGTATCTCTGAGGGACAGACAACCCATCAAACAAGTGCTGACAGCCCCCATCGTCGCTTGTGAATCCAGACGGGGTCACTTCATCATCATTTGATCACTCAAACAAAGTTCCTTTGGAAGTATCCCTTGTCCTCCTGTCACTGCTAAAGAGAGCAGGAACAGGTCCTGCTCCTCTGGGCTACAGCTGGTGACAGTCCGGCCATCAGAGCAGGCAGATACTCACAATACCTTCAGTCACTCGTGAGCCGGGGGTGAACAATGGGGTCACTCAGTCAGAAAAGAGGTTCAGTGCATTGGGTGTCCTGTTTACAGGCTGCCTCTACACCTGAAACTGACAGAAGAGTGATGTTTGGGAGCAAAACTGAAGCTAAGCTGGTCTGGATGTTGTGTTCAACGTTTTAATCAAGCCTGTGGAGGACGCACTGTACTGTATGTGCCAGAAACCACAGCTCAGTCCTCTCATCTCTTCCCTCCTGCCAGTGAGTCTTCTTGCCCTCCAGTCTGGCTCAAGGCTGCCACCCAGTGTCTGGAGCAGTAACACCGCGTGGTCCTGAGGCCTGTGGTTTGGTAGACATCATGACCTCACTGCCAGGGAGACCAACAGGACAGACCGGGATTTTCCATTGCATCCTTCAGGGAGTGAGTTCAGACACTCTTCACCGTTCGATATTAACGGGAAGGTCCACATCTGAACATGTCCTTTACAGCAGCTCTCTGAACAGAAATGATCAGATTTTCCCATGATTATATGATTTTTCATACTTTAATAGTGGCCAAAGGCATTAACATGAAAATATTGAAACTTTTCGTTGGACCAAATTCATTTTCTTTCTGTCGTTTTTGTGAATTAAAAAAAAAAAAAAAAAAAAAACTTCATGCTGACTCCGTCACCTGAAAGTTGCAGATCATGATGTGTAATTGTGTACTTTTGTCAGACACGGCAAATTCCATTGACAACTAAACTGGGCCACCGAATTATATAATCATATCCTTCACAGCTTAGCCAAGGAGGATCATAACACTTTGTAATTAACACCTCAGGTGTTGTTCTTCAAAGTGACAGATTATAATACCGCTTGTATTAAGAGCAATCTTCACTTTCGTACAAGAAAGTAACCTAATTAAGACGTGGGTCATTTAGAGGACATTTACAAATTGTTTGTGTCCCTGATGTCTTTTAGATCACCGGCCACTGCTCTTATCCTAATAGAGAACACTCGATTAGTGGTTCACTTAAGGTCATCACAATGTAGATGTAATTAGTAATGTATTGGAAATGGGAGCTGGGGGGGGGGCGCGTCCTCGAGACCTGAGATACTGTAGGTAAAGGTGGTTTAATAATTCAAAGTGAAGTTAGTTTTCCTATGAGCTCAACGGGAACATGTGAGCACATACTCACACCAGAGAAAAAAACCCTTCGATCAAAGTAAATTATGAAACTCACTCTCTGATATAATATATAATCCCTGAAAATCGTTCATATTCTGGCACAATAAACACATCGTGACTGTAATAACAGTAATGATGTGTGACTGACAGATAAGACTCAAAACTTTTACACTCCTCTCACGTCTTTGTAGTCGTTCAAGTTTTATGAGGCGTTTGTCGGATTGTTTCACCTTGCAGATGACCTCAAAATAACTTCCTAATCACTTCCTGCGCCTCGCACCAACTGACTGACCCGGCCTGAGTGGAAACGCATTTTAAGAAGAAACTCTTCTTTTGGAGCCGCGGGTTCTTCTGCTGCTCTACACCTTGTAGGGATTACAGGTGTTGGTTTTCTTTCCACTGTGCAAGAGGAACCAGGGTCTCGCTCTCATGTGCCAGAGCATTTGTACGTACATGAGAACACTGGAAACCCGATCCTATTTAATAATTCACCACAACTTTGAAACCCCTTCACCTCCATCCATTAGTTCCTCTAAGACCTCTGGCCTGACAAGACTTTGTAACTTCTTGAAAACAAGAGCGCGGGTCTCTCCGGAGCGTTTCTCCAATGCCGGCGGCTGCTCTCTCACAGTGACAGTGACAAATATCCGCTTTTCCTTCGACTCATTCGCCTGACTGACCATCAACCAACAGCAGCTTCATGTACGTTTCTCATGAGTGTAACTTCCGGCACGTTGGACGGCAGGATTACGTGTCAATAGAGTGTAAGTGAGGTCCGGATACGGTTTGTCTCCATTTCCTTAATTAATGTTAGCTTCTTTCTCCTGCCACCTACACCAGTGGTATAAACCCTCGCTGGTGATGACAGTGTGTGTGTGTGTGGCGGAGGGTTTGGAGGTGACAAGGAAGCCTGGTGATAAATAATGCAGCCAGCACACCTCAGAGTGTGACTAATCCAAACCTCTTGACACGGGACGGCCTGGGCTAAGCCGTGACATTAGCCTTGATACTGCTCCCTCTCAGGCTACGCTCGGCCCCGAGGGAGCGTATGGTGTGTTTTGACTTTCTGAGTATGTGTGTGTGTGTGTGTGTGTGTGTGTGTGTGTGTGTGTGTGTGTGTGTGTGTGTACCAAAAAGAGCAGTCTCTATGGAAAAGAACACAACAACGTTCACAAACACAAAACAAATCACACCGTGAATTTACTGCGAACGCATCTCGACTGACACGCTGGCAGCAAAACACAGAGAAAAAACTAATTGCAATCATGCCCTGAAAGAATGTGAACTTTTCAGATCTGTTCATTCAAGGTGAATGTTTGATTACATTATGTCAATTTGGCAGTTTCAGAGAGCCACCCTGTTTTCTGCCGGTGGCGATGACGTTGCTGCTGGCAGGAGAACACACAAGCTACCACACCCCAAAAGGCTGTCACCACCTATCGTAAATATTTAAAGAGTTAAAAAGAAATGGATGCTGTTAAAAGTCTCAGAGACGGACAAGAGGAGCTGTCCACAATATTTATGTCAGCTAATCAAAAAGCAATAGCAGAGATAATGTCATAACACTGAGTGGACTGCTGGTCACTCTGCCGCTCGCAGGAAAGCCGGTTTCTCCGGATAATGGAGCAATTAGGTAAATAGAGATTCCTCTGCTTGACTGTCGCTGGTCGTGGAGAAACCCTGCTATTACTATGACACAACCCAACCAGGAAGCCTTCACCTCCGCGTCTACGCTAAGCTTATCTTAATTGTCAGAGCAGCTGAGTTTCACTCCAGCCAATTTGCAAAGATCACAAACGCAGTGTTGCGCAACTTTTAATCCAGTGAAAGTACAGCAACTGAACTTAAAAGCAACAACAGCGACAAAAATGAGCAAACGTGTGAGCTTTAGCCATCATATAGCGACATGTACAACAGGCCTGCTTAAAGTTATGATTGACAGACCAAACAGTGCTGTCTCCGTCTTTCACTGAAGCAACAGCGACGACTCTGATCAAAGAGCAGAGCATTTAGGTGTGGCGCCGCTAGAAATGCAACCGTAGGAGTTGCTCTGCTCATCTCTTTGTTTCATCTTTCTCCTCGTGTCATTTGGTGGCAATCCTTTGCTTTAGTTTCTCAGGAAACATCACACATTACTTGAAGACTCCACAAACTCTCACACGTGAGGCAGTTGGTTTTTTTGTCTCCATTCTGGCAACGTGAGACAAACTGTACACGCTCACATACCTTATGCCTCGTTTGAAGAAACCCTGTTTTTGCTTTGGACGGGAAAGAAAGAAAAAAAAGGAAGGTGACATGGGAGAGAGAATAATACAAGAGGAATATTGTGGGCGATGCAGCAGCATTTCAACATGACTCAAACCAAAAACAAACATGAGATATCAGACAAAACTCTCGGAGCCAGGCAGCAGACCCGGGGTACCCCTCGCATCCAGCGTCTCCACCAAAGCTCTTGTTTTCCAGTACACAGTGATGGAGACAGCAGACACAGTAGGTAAGTGTTTGTGTCGGGCCAGGCTAAGCCCCTTAGACTCAGTTAGTCCCCTGACGTCTACTCAGGTTCCTCAGGTTCTCAGGGTTGGGCCTGCTTTCTGTTCGCTGAGCGCTATCATGACACTGGCCTTCAATGGCCACAAACAAAAACAATAATTGTGACGGATTCACACAAACAGCACCATGAGCGCACACTCACTCGGTGTAACACCCCTCCCTTTGCATGAAAAGCATCCCGGTGGAATGCGGTGGTGTGCGCGTCTGACGCCATGCTAAGCCACCTCAGTCCTGCTGAGGAGTCTACTTTTGCAAGCCCTGTCGTCTGCGTCTGGCCATCACAATCATGAGAAAATCACTAGGTGCCTGTGGGGCACGTCTCCCAGGTTACAGGTATGCCTGTTGACACATGCCAAATCCCCCTCTTTCTCCCAGGTTGGTGGTGAACATGCTGGAACGCCCTGTCTAAACCGCAGACATCACATAGGCCGCTGGAGCAGGGCAGGACATGTTGGGTCACGTGACGGAACCGCTGCCTGCGTCGATGCCTTGGAAACCTGCAGGAACGTAAAAACCCTGCGTTTTGGTGTTTACCCGCAACGCCAAACAAAAGCGCGCCCACATGAGCGTTCTTACCGATCAACCAGGTAAGGTGCTGCCGCCCCGGGGCTTTCTGGGGCCTGCGGAGAGCTGCTGATGGATCGGAGTGCTGGCACATTCCTCTGACAGGTGACGGGAGCAGCTTCTATTTGATCTCCCTCCGAGTGCAGAGAGAAGAGGAAGAGCCACAGAAAATAAAACTGCCCTACATGTGTCTCCGAAGAAAAGCCTGTGAGGCCGTAATGTGCAGAGGCTCAGTAGCTGCTGATGAAAACTATGATGCGCCTCGTGAAATACTAAAAATAATAGTGCCAAAAAAGAAAAAATGTCACGAAAAACTTTTCCTGTAAGTATTTCACAACATGTACCTCATGCAGGTTGAGACCTCCCTCTTAATGACAAGTTGACATTTTCCTACTGTTAATTTTTCTCACATATCATGTGACATTACTTTGCAAATATTGATTTAATGCAAAAAAAATGTTCATCCACGTTGATGGTAGATCATGTTTTTATGCTTCTGCATTTTTATAGTGTGGGAGGATGTTCTCCCACCACACTGTGTCCCCATTGTTATATTCTGTTCTAAAATCAATAATCGTCTAAATAATATAACTGTAATAATTTAAATATTTTATACACTTTTAACTCACAGCAAGAAGGTCTGAGTTGAAGTACCGGGCCTTCCTGTGTGGAGTATTCATGTTCTCTTCATGTGTTTGTAGGTTTTCTCTGGTTTCGTCCAACAGCATGTGTGTTTATTGGTGACTCTACTTTGTCCCTACGCTGCAAAAAATGTAGCCCAAATACAAGATATAAACACTAAATTTGAGGAAAAAATTACTTCAAACTGGTGAAGTTATCTGTCCATGTGAGAAGATTTTATATAAGAAATCTTGAAATACAATTTTTAAATATAATAGTTTTGAAACAAGCAAAATAAAGTGTCAAATAAGTGTCGGTGTGAATCAAAAAAAAAAAACAAGTGTGTGTGGTTGTTTGTGTGTTTGTCCTGGTGTATCCTGCCCTCACCCAGAGTTTGCTGGGAAGTTAGATTTTTAAAAAAGGGGGAAAAAAAGAAATCACAATATCTCCTTAAAACTTAAAAGTCAAAGAGTAATGCAGAGAAACAGCATCATCGTTGTTGTCCGATCAGCCACACGCCGTCTTAGGAGCATGAAAATGTTTTCGTTTTTTTAAACATTTTTCAGACTGGAGGAATTAGAAAACGCCGCCTCAGCATCGGCGTGTGGACAGACAAGATGCGCATTAGCTGAAAATGATGAAGTCATGGCCCCGCCTCTCGATCTATAACCCTGCCTCCCTCTTTGTGACTTCACTTAACAACAACAACATGGCGGCCTACCTGCTCCAGGTGAAGCTGCAGAAGCTGCTGATTCTAGTTGGATTAATAAGGCCACATGGTGGATATCTCCAATATGAGGATAAGCGGGAGGATGTCTTTTTCTTCCTTTTACGAGTATTTCTCTGGCAGAGTTACAGTGCAACCTAATGGCCTGGCATATGTACTACATTGTTTTGAGCTGTGTTCATAGTGACGCATGGATGGAATTTTTTTAAGAACGACGAGGAGAAAGAAGACGCTGTGGGTCTTAGAGCTTATCTGTAGAGAGTTTCCATGTGCTCCCTGTGCATGGAGGGGTTTTCTCTGAGTGCTCTGGTTTCATCACACATGTATTTGATTTCAACTATTTCCGGTCAGTATCGGCGTGACTGTGAGCGAGTGCCAGTCTATATTCCCTGCCTTCACTCACAGTAAACCAAGATGAGCTGCATCGAGCTGCGGTTCGAATCACATAAAGCAGCAGAGAAAAGAAATGGATGTATTCCTGATGTTTAACACTTACTTACTTCTGCACACATTGTGTATTGTCTCCTGTAGTAACTGGCTCTACACAGGTGAAAGCTGATCCAACAATCAGATTTCCTTGAAAACGTACGAGAGACATGTTGCGGTTACAAACAGGTCATATTACAAAAAGTCTGAACTGCCAGCGGCAACACTTCACCGGACCTGTGACGTCACACAATTCTCCTACCTATCCTCAGTTAAGCTTGAAACCGCACTGTGTACATCACAATACACGCTAAGTCTAACTAACTCACAAATGCAAGCAGTGCCACAATACATTCTGTACACTTTAATTCATCATTGTCTCCGGTCACAAACCATAACAGCCTTTAATGTGGGAGAAAAAACTGGTTTTGTGCCCGAGCTGCCACCTTTAATGCAGCTATTTGTTTTGCCACCATAGTGACTGAATCCAAGCGTAGGAGGGAGCAAGAACAAGCATGGAAACAGGAACAAGGAGCTTCAAAAGATCAGTTTGGTATTAATAAAAAAAAAGAAAGAAAGCAATGTTGCTCCTATCATCACGTAGTGAATGGCTGACACATTCTGTGTGACTTTTGCCAAAGGAAGAAATATCAGCACATACAGTATGTGGACCTTTCAGCACCAGCTCAACGTGTTTGTTTTCCCCTTGCAGGTATCTGTCATTCTAGCGTAGAGACACAACAATCTCGTTTACTCCCCTGGAGATGTATTACATTTCAAAGCCAGGCTTGACACAAGGACAGGTAAGAGCAAGTCTCAAGCAATATAAAGTTCAGTGATGAGGGGGAAGAAAAATGTATCTTCCTCATCACGGGAGCTAATACTTTTGTACAATGCAGAAGATTAAAGAGGTGTTTAATTAATCCTACTATCTTATGGCACCGTGCCTTTTCTGGTGCTGCACCACATGCAGCCTTTGTAAACAAGGCAGTCCTGTGTTAGCAATCGCCAGCCTGGCACGCCATCTTTCAGCATCCTCTACAGAGAGGAGCTTGAAAGAAGACAAGAAGGAGACGAAGTGTGGGAGCTTGTGCACATGTGTGTGTGTGTGTGTGTGTGGTGTGAAACTGTGTTCACTCGTATGTGTGTTTGGGGAGTGGGGAGGATTGCGGAGGGAAGGTGGTTCAGCCACCGCCCTGACTGACTTCCAGGCTCCCCGGCACGACCGCAAAGCCCGCTTCCCCCTTCAGCTCACCCCTGCAAGGGTCGATGCCAGATTCAACACAGCATCCACGAAACAAACACAAACTCCCACTGTTCTCCTCTACGTGGCTCACAGTGGTTGTGCAAGACGTTTGGTAGAAAATCCTTGTTTATATCGCAACCATAATACAGTAGGGCTACAAAGAGAAACTCCAGCCCACGCCAGAACCACTCAAAACATTACTGACCATCTTCCAAACACTGAAATCGAGCCTCATTGCACTGTAAAGGCTTGGGGCTTCAGAGGTTTGGCCCCGTTTGGAAAAATTCTGTTCATACTTTTAAATGCTTGAAAATCATTAATGGGAACTTTTTTTTTTTAAAGCTCCTGTGAAGTTTGAAGGTCAATAAATGGGTTTTATACTCCAGTGAGCGTCTTCAGGTAGGAGTCAGTCCTCTGCATGGTATTTGATCTGTATGTCAGGTTGTAAGACGCTCTGGAGGGCTGTTCCCCTCATGTCCCCGCTCCTTCATGTCCCCCTCCATAAACCTCCAGCACGCCTCCCAGTCTAAGCACTGCCACTCTGTAATTGTGGGGAAACCACAGCACACAGCCCCATATATAAATACTCTATTCTCCCAGCCTTGTCAAAATAAAGGTTGTGTGGGGAGAAAGAAATCGGGCTTTTTTGGTGGCCCTCTCCCCCACTTCAGAGCTATTTCTGAGCAAACTGACTCTTTACCTTTGGGTGAAGCTGCACAGAACAAGAATGATGCATAAAGACAAATGTGAGGTGGTTCCTCACTCGTCAGAGTATTTTTAAGCTTCACTTAACATCAAGGGAGCTAAAAATAAAAACTGCTGGCCTCTGCCGGAGCGGAGAATCTGCCAGAAGCTAGTGAGAAATGCTACTACATACATACAAATATGTTGGCGTACTGAAGCTTCTGTTGTGTATTTGACACGGCCGCTTTATCACAAGTCACAGGCGAGCTGAGGTGACTGGGTTAAAAAGGCGTAACGCCTTTGACACAGTGGCAAAGACAGACACACAGAGAGCTGTGAAGCGTTGCCTGAGCTGTGTACACACGGCGGCCTGTCGACGTGCCGCCGGCTTTGATCTGAGCTTTCAGACTGCGGAGACTTCCTCATTGTCCTTCCCAGCCAACTCACCTGTCTGCGTCTGTGGCAGGTCTGTCTATTCTAAACAGCCTCCTCAAAGACGGCTTTTAAATGCTTTTATCTCCCAGTGAGTGTGGCGGCTGGCCGGCCTCCCTGAGACTGAAACCTCATCGCTTGGCTCAGAGAACAATGAGGCAGCAGCTCTACAGTTGTGGCCTCGGCGTTAGAACAATACATTAGCTCACACTGCTTTCTGTCTTCCAGCACGGTTCAGGTTCTGCTCAGAAATCTGAGGGGGAAATACAGTTTTGACAAAGATAATTTAAAGAAACTCAGTGGTGCTGAACCTGGTCAACTCAACCTCCATCTATCATTAAGACATTATTGAATAGCCAGTTGATATTAATAGACAGTTTTTCAATTGATCTGATACAAAATATGCATTTAGGGAATTATGTAAAAGAATGCACACTGAACAAAAATATAGATTTTAAATCAGCATCTTGATATGCCACACCTGTGAGGTGGATGGATTACCTCAGAACAGGAGAAGTGCTCACGAACACAGATTTAGACACATTTCTCAACAATATTTGAGCAAAATAGGCCTTTTGTGTACATTTAACAAGCCTTAGATAGAAACTGGAGAACTATGACTGTAGTGAACTCAACACCTTCAAATCTCTCATCAAAACTCACCTGTTCGAACTGCTTTTAATACTTAGCACAAATCTATTTCTCTTACTATGTGTTAGTATGACTGTTCTTTAATTATGTTTCTTCATTTTATGCTTACTGATTTTATGATGATGTAAAGCATCTTTGAGTGTTTTTAAAAGTGCTATACAACTGAAATATATTAACATTATCATTACTTATTATTATTAAGATACAATAGAAAAATGAGAACTCAAAAGTGCAGCACAATCATAAAGGAAACGAAATAAAAAACCGAATATTGCAGGATTAAACTGTAAACTGGGAATAGTACACATCCACTCTGTCTTGAAAGTAGAAAGTAGTTATTTAAAAACAAACTGCAGACTAAGTGTAAAAGCAGTCCTGCCAACTCTCACGCACCGGACTCTCAACTCTCACACCACACGTCCCTTTTCTCACGCCAAGCTGCAGTTTCAGCTCAGTCCTCAACTTCCTGCAGTTTGACTCAAACCGCTTCATCAATCTGCACATTCATCCTCCATCTTCAGAAAATAACTCATCATCACCCATGAAACTTGAAGTCAGGTGAAAGTAGTTTTTGAAGCGCGGTTAGCGCTGCGGTCTCATAGTGAGAAGGTCCAGGTTCAAATCCCAGCCGGGACCTTTCTGTGTGGAGTTTGCATGATCTCACTGTGCAGGCAGAGGTTTTCTCTGGTTACTTCCCACTTTAACAAAACACTGTGGTGACTCTAAACTGTGATCATGAGTTGAAGCTGTTGAGAAGGTGTATGGTTGGATGTTTCCCCTGATGGTGAATAATTGTTGTCAATTGTTTGAATATGAATATTTACTGTCAGTGAGGTTGAACATAACGACTCTATTCAGGAAGATTGTCATAAGAAGCCCTTTGTATTACTTGGCACCCTTTAAGGCTACTGATCGTCTCTCCTATAGGAGACACATCACTCCTCTATCCGAGTTCATCAAAAAATGTACTTGGAAAAATTGAATTGTACAAAATCCCAGTTTCCCCACATATTTTCTGGCGTCTCGTGTCTTCAGGACAGTTGGGGAAATAGATCAAACTGATCTCTGGCTCTGCTTTAAGCACATCTACGAAATAATAAACTGTTTGTGCATGTCAAAATCATCCCAGAGTTACTCATAAAGCATGCCGAAGAGATCTGTCTATTCAATTACAGCAGTTTCAACAAAGACTTTGCTGTTCTTCTCCCTCTCATCTCACCATGACAACCAGCTCATGTTGTCATTGCCGCTGGAGCGTTCCTGAGGAGGGACGCAGGTCCATCCATTCACCCGAGATGCAAGACATGCACGAATTTTGTGTACATATTCCCATGATCATGCACAAGCATGGCATCGTTCACACATCTCCTTCCCTCTCCGTCTCATGCAGATGCACACATACGCATGCAGGCAGGCAGCCATGGGAGGAGGGAATGCAAGGAATGCTCCAAACCCCGGGCTGGTGTTCTGACTCGTCCCAGACTTCATGCCGTCACCGCCGGGGTCTGTGGCCAGACCTCCCTGTGCCAGACCCACTGGCTCCAACACCCGCCCAGGCCAGCCGAGTAGCAGCTCGCGACCCATAATTAACCAGCAAGCCGCACTGCACCCTCCCCCCGTACAGCAGGGGCCCCTTGGAAACTCGGAGGAGGGATATATGGCCTCAAACTGCAACTTGGAGAAGAGGATGCTCTGGAACAGGCTAGAAGAGAGGTATCCAAGATATATGCATGTGTGCGTGCGTGCGTGCGTGTGTGTGTGTGTGTGTAGTAGAAGTAATGCCAGGGTACCTGTAATTCTCCCAGACTGGCATAATTATGGCTGAGACGTCTGCAGGTACGCTGGAGGAGTAAGCAGTGATCATCTTCATTCTTCTGAAGGCTGTTCTCTTGTTTAGGCAGGAAAGACCTTTTTTCAGGGCGAGAATTCTTCACATCAGCTAGAGGGTCTTTACTCTGGAATCTCCCACCGGCCAGGTTTGCCATGTGTGGAGCGTTAAAGCTAAACTGAAACTAGAACAGATTCTGATCACCTGCTCCTAATCTCAAGTGTGAGATATAAAGTTGTAAACCTCCATCCACACTTCCTCTTCCCTGTCAGAAGAGTCTTTTTCCAGCTGATGTGGGGTCATGGCTTGTAAATTTAACAGGGCTTCCTCGAGGAATACCTCATCCTTTGAAAGAGAAACAGGAAAATTACATGCTAGACAGCCCACTTGGTTTTTCACCCCCTTTCTTGCACTGTAATTTGCTTCAAGAGCGGGCGGCCTAAAATAACCTTAACCTAATATTCACAACATAAGAAGACTTTGAGTGACGCCGGAGGTCTCCCCCTGGGTGGCGGTGGACTGTCCTCACCCTGTGGGCTTAAATACACTGTTTACTTGCTTACCCCGCTTAGTTAGGATAAGCGCAAGTTAAACAAGGTGCTCATCCTCACCCCTGAGCATGAAAACCCCCTCATGAGAATCACTGCATTTCCCTGCTTCTCAACCCAAAAGGTCTTGTTTGTATGCAGCAAGTGTGACGTGATAAATATCAGATCCTGGTGCATGTTGGTTAGCGTCTCCACAGCCCCAGTTCAGCATCACTGTCCAGGTCTGCAGAGCTTAACCAGAAAGCCACAGAACCCGAGTGATGGGCATCAGAGGAGAATGCCCATGATCTCACTTGAACCAAAGTTTCCTACAGGCAGGTTTCTCATTAATCTGAGGCTCAGCTCTTCTCCATATCCTCATTGTATTTCCATGATCAGCAGCCATGACGCCTCAAATGTTTATACAGGCAAGGTTAGAAAAGAATTGACTCAGCCTCAGCTTTGCTATGCAAACCCTTGAGATGCAGTACCTGATGCTGATTTATGATTTGTCATGCGCAGAATACTTGTGTTTGGTTTTTTGTTGTGTATAAGCACTTAATCTGGGGCGTCTCATCTGTGAGTCACTGGAGCAAATTGTTTAGTTCCCAATCATTTTTTCTTTTGCTGCAGGTTATAATCTTAGTGTAGACCAGCTACTTTCTAATAATAGAGCATGATGTGTCTTAATGAAGCTCTAAACAAACAAGCGTTTGTACGCCGGGACATGCCACACACACGCCTTCAGACATACTGGGAACGTAAAGCCTGTATTTCTTCATTAAAGCACTTTGCATTCCCATATAGAGGCACACAGTCCCACTCCACCATCAATGTTCTTTCTCTGCACCCCTTCATTCCTCAACCCCCCAACACACACACACACACACACACACACTGGTTCTCATATGGAATATCGTGGGTGGTGCTGGACCGGTAGAGGGCTCTGTAAATAGCTCGGGAGCAACCCCTCCATTTGAGCGACCCAAATTTCCTTTTCTGAGGTCGACTGCCTGAGCTAGAAGTGCTGTGCAGCAACCCTCCAGTCGCCACGGGAGACCACAGCGGCCAAGCCGACAGCACTTCACAGGGACCACGGCATGGCAGGGGTGACCAGATGGCCCTCACACACACACACACACACACACACACACACACACACACACACACACACACACACACACACACACACACACACACACACACACACACACACACACACACACACACACACACACACACACACACACACACACACACACACACACACACACTTCGTGTGTGTGTATCCCGAATGCACTGGTGCATTTAGCCGTGCATTCATGCACCTCCACATCTATATATATATGTACACACGGACGCACACACCACATGGAGACAAACAAACCAATGCGTGTACATTCAGCCCCAAACACCATGTAGGACAGAGACAGTGGGTGGGGAAATGGGAGGATGCGTGCGGTGCCTGTTTGTGTGTTTGGTTTGTTTTCGAGTGCAGGAGGCCATTAGTTTGCTCTGCTCTTTGACTCTAAGTGTTTGTGACACTGGTTTGCATTTCATATACGTGTCGTCTCCCGGAGGGCAAAGCTTCCAGCAGACTTGGAAAAGTAATGAAATGGAGTAGACGTCGCGCTGGTGTCATGGTAAGCACTCATTATCCCGCTCTGAGCTTCGGGAGCCTTCCTGTGTGGACTTTGCATGTTCTCCCTGTGCAGGTACGCTGGTTTCCTCACACCACTGCAAAACCATACATTGAGCTTAACTGGTGATTTTAAGGATCCGCTTACACCAAAACCTTTCCAGTGAAAACTCATGGGTTCTTTCGCACTTCTGTTTCAGCTAAAAATAAAATTATGGCAAAAACAATGAAAACGATGTAGTCTTCATGTTGGGCCACTAGTGGGTGCTGTTGTTGGTTTTAGTAATGAAAGCGCACACACACACACACACACACACACACACACACACACACACACACAGCAAAGAACAATGAGCTCTAAACATTAACACTGAGAGAACACGAACATTCTAGTGGACAGACCACCAAGTTAGAATGTTATTACGGTGACTGTCAAAATAAAACCACTAAATTGGATTGTTATTACGGTGACTGTCAAAGTAAAACCACTAAGTTGGATTGTTATTACGGTGACTGTCAAAATAAAACCACCAAGATGGATTGTTATTACGGTGACTGTCAAAATAAAACTACCAAGTTGGATTGTTATTATGGTGACTGTCAAAGTAAAACTACCAAGTACCAGGAGAATATGGAGTCATGACACTCTGAAGGCCGCCATTGCTGTTGTTGTCCAGTGACGCCATATTTGATGCAGCAGCTTAAAAGTGGAGCTCCAACTTGTAATCTTCTAACAACACTGCTGAAAACTTGGCAAAGCAACGTTTTTGAGGTAAGATCAGAAAATCTTGTATTGTCGACCAGAGGCAAAGATTCAGGCAAACAGAAGAACTTGAGGGAGAAAAAGGAAAACACAAGCACACTAGAGCAATTAAAGAAAGAAAATAACAAAGGCCACACCCAGATTAAATTATCACTCGCAACATGAATCGGCACACACAGAGAGGAATCTGGAGTCGCCTGTTGATTTCTCATGTTTGCATTACAACGTGTAACTAAGGGCTGAAATTGCACATCTTTTACAAATCCCCCCCCCAAAAAAGGCACAAACATTTGCTTTTTTTAAATACTTTTTTGTATTTATTACGATGATTTCTATTTTTGTTCAACTTTGGTTGCTTTGTTTTTTTTTGCCTTTGTCATTTTAATATCTTATTTCATTCATTCATGGAAAACCAAATTGTCCAGTTCTTTTTTAGTAAACACCTTTTGATTCATTCTTGTCTTCAATTTACTGTTTCTTCTTCTTTTTCGTTTCGTCTTTTCTTAAATCTGCATGAAAAGCGGAAACCGGGGAGGTAGAAGTATCAGGCGAAAAACCAACATATGCAAAGAGGGAACATGCAGACTCCCCACAGAGAGGTGGAAGACAGCGCTGCACCGCTGCCGACATTAGTAAGCCGACACACAGTTTAACCTGAGGAACTTTCATGTTCTCGGCCCATTTGATGGATCTGAATTTCAGAAGTGCGGCGACTGAAGGAGGTAATCTGAGGTAGCGGTTGGGAAGTCGCTCCAAACATTTGATCCAGCAGTTCATCACATACATGTATTTCCAATCCCAATGAGCAGACTTTTATAAATATGCGCTCTATGTGCCGACAGCATTTCTATTAGATGGTGTTTCCAGGTAATTTGAAGCCACTGCTTTGCTCGTGGCAGTACCAATAAACACTGAGAAGTGTCTTTCACGGGGGTTGATGCTCCATATCGTGAACGGAATCTCCGCCGGGCAACACAAATGGATTGAAACCGTAAAACACAATCGGCTGGGAAGCAAAACAAAAGTGACTGACTCCTGTCCGTCTTTCAAAAGCCTTTTGTTTGCAGTGGAGGGACTGAACGTTGCCGTTTTTACAATATTTTATAAGCCCTTCAGAGAGAACTTTTTGCTTCCTTTTCCTGTGGTTTGGCCCGGGCCGAGCTGTCGGGAGAGGGGAACAGCCAAACCCAAATGTAGATGCTCAACTTGGCGAGCTCTCGGCAGAGCGTCCTGACCAGACAAAAGCAGGGAGAGAAATACAGCCATTTATTTATATTCACTGTGGTTTTGCGTGTTGCGTCCCAGACTTCCAGACCCCGGGTGGATATTCCGTCTGAGGATGAAGACAGATGGATGGTTTTCCATTGACATGCTTAAAGGAACCTTCACGATTAATGTCAGATCCATATGTGTTAATCGAGTGTGAGTGTTCGATGTGTGGTCCCCCCCACCTCCCACCAGAAACATTTTTTTTCCACCCAAACAAAATGCTGTAGGTCGCTATTTCAGAAGAGGATACGACTGAAGAGGGACTGCCCTCTTGTAAAAACTCGACATTTTGTGTGATTGTCGATAATGACAACATCAGAAAAAGTCTGAAACTTGAGCGGCGTCAGAATCAGCAGCTCTTCCTCTTCGGGGATGACATCACCACTGACAGCCAAGGTATGGAACCAATTTAGAGGAGCTCCCCTCAAATGGTTGTGTGTTCGGATTTGTCAAACTCTAGTACATCTGGGCCCACTTCAGTTACATGTATACTTTCCTCTTGCGGAGACAGTGTGTGTGTGTGTGTGTGTGTGTGTGTGTGTGTGTGTGTGTGTGTGTGTGTGTGTGTGTGTGTGTGTGTGTGTGTGTGTGTGTGTGTGTGTGTGTGTGTGTGTGTGTACTGGGGGTTACAACAAAAACGGAACATTTATCCAAGAGAAACGGCGCTCGAGTCTCTGACTCACACCTCGGCACTGCATCTAAGTGGGAGAGCCCATAAATGAGTCAGCCATAGCTATTTCTATATAGGCTTAGAAGATGGAGTGGAGGGGGAGGGTTATATACGTTCACACACACACACACACACACACACACACACACACACACACACACACACACACACACACACACACACACACACACACACACACACACACACACACACACACACACACACACACACACACACACACACACGCACACACACACACGCACCACACACGCACACACACAGTGGCTGCGGCGAGCTGGAGCTCTCTGGTCAGGAGTGGGTGCCAAGAGCGAGCCGAGCAGTGGAACACTGGGAGTCTTGTGCCTGATTTTGGAGCCTCTGGCTCTGGACCGACCTCGCTTCAAAATACACTGCGGCTTCGAGGAACAGCACTCTCAGCAGTAGGGAGGCCAGGCATGGAAAATTTAGATGCAACAAGAAAGAGGGGAAGAAAAAAAAAGAAAAAGGGGGGCAGGCAGAAATTTATGTGCTCATTCACATTTGCGGCTGTGAGCATTTTCTTAATGTTTTTAACACACTTACTGTAAGGGGACGAGCTCGCGGAGAAAAATTGGAATCTGAAAGCGAAAGGAAGAGGAAAGTGCTCCTTAAATAGTCTCGGACTCTATTCACACCATTGTTTGATTATGTGATGACACGCTGTGCAGTCGGGCATGTAAACATGTCACCATTTATCAGTTTCATTGAGGTTTTTCTTTTTCAGATGCAAGCCAAATGCTGAAACATGGAACTCCAGGAAAAGTTGACGAAAATCACATGACTTTCCATTGAGAGGAGACGAATGCAGTCGCCTTTGTTAATGTGTTTGTATTACTCACTTGTTACTCTGCAAGCCTGCTGATCCAGCGATTGTGAGCATGACACAGAGGAGCTGCTCTGACATCTCACCTGACACCAGAGGCATAATAACACCTTGTCTTGCTAATAGTGCGTGTTACTGCTGCTGTACCCTGTAATCGCTTCCCTTTCTGACGCTGGTAATGACTTGAAATATCAAACTGGCCTGCAGTGATACAATCCATGCAAACACAAACAGCATGTCACACGATGACATAAACACAGAAACACACACACACACACACACACATCAGCTCATCCGAGCCAGAAAAGGGAGCGTAAACTTTCATCAACAAATGACAGCTTTTTTTGTTTTTATCCTCAGACTCCAGATATATCATTGTAACTGGATCTGATGTGTGAAGAAACATATTTTGAGTTTGTTTGGGTCTACTCCACCTATTTAGGAATACTTGAGTGTTTTTCACCTCAGATTCACTTCAACATGTTTCATTTCACATCTGCCGCTCCGGTCATTTTCAAATGTCATTAACTCTTTATAAGAACATCCATTGGAGCATGTTTTACCTTTGTGACCTTTTAGAGTAAAAAAAAACCTAAATGTTCTTGATATGTAAAAAAAAAATTTAAAAATGGTTTGTAAAGTGTAAAAACAACTAAAATGTCATATGGTACCAGAGTCCTGAAATATTATTTAGCTTTTATCATATGACAAAGTTATGCGCTCTGTAAGTGTTATTAACCTATATTCGTTCATTTTAAAGCAACAATAAAAACTTGCACGTTATTATCATGATTTGCTTCAACACAAACACACACACACACACACACACACACACACACACACACACACACACACACACACCACATTTCCCTTTTATCAAATATTACTTTTTCCCTAGACAAGAAAAAAAATTTCTCACAAATTAAAGTTATTCCTGCATTTTAAAAACATGCATATTAAATTCCCCTGAGTGTGTGTGACTCTCCTGTGACGGCGCTGTCCAGGGTGCACCCTGCCTTCACAGTCAGCTGTGATTGGCTCTGACTCTACACGACCCGGCGTTGGACGAAGCGGCTAATTGGAAGAACAGAATGTCCTGACGCTTCACCATGAAGTGGAAATTGTACAAACAAATTGTATAAACAACGAGACATACAGTTGCCATAGTAACATGATGCCTAACAGTAAGAAGGAAAAAAAAACACATTTTGATTATAATAGACACCAATATGGATTGGAACAAAAATTTTATTTTGGGTTCAGGTAAACCCTTTAGTATGTAAAGAACATAATTAACTTTCTTAATGCAAGTTTGTCTAATACAGACGTTTAGGGCCAGTTTAAATGAAAACTTTCATTGGGTTTTGGGTGTGTGTTTACACGACAACGGAGATCAGGGTCACTAAAAGTGCAACTTTTTCAGAACGGCTTCCAAGTTGGAATTTTTCGAAAACACTCTGACCCTGTCGGTTTGTAGACGACAAAAATATGACACTTTGTAGAAACGCACGGGGACTGTCTCTCTGTTAATGGCAAAAACGCTGTTAGTGTGCATGCTCGCCGCAGTACATGGTTCTTCTGCACATGCTCAGTAGAGCCAATCAGAACAAAGTGTCATGACTCCCAGTCCAAATTCTCCTGGACTTGGTGGTTTTATTTTGGCAGTCACCGTAATAACAATCCAACTTGGTGGTTTTATTTTGACAGTCACCAGCTTTCAGTACTAAAACAAACAGCACCAACTAGTGGCCCAAAATGAAAATAACATTTTCAGTGTTTTCACCATTACCATGTGAACGGACATCGTTTTCAAAAAGTTGTCGTGTAAATGAAATACAAAAACGGTGCGTTTCATAACGGATATGAGAGTTCTGATTCATCCTCTCAACTTCGCTCACCTAATCACATCACTGCCGCTGTCATTCTCATTAGAACCACCAGAGGGGTCTCTACCATAAATCTCTGTATTTCCGTGAATGAGCACCACTGACTCACACCAATCAGCCATAACATTGTGACCATCAGCCTAATGTTGGGTAGTTTAGCCTTTGCTGACCAAAACAGTCCAGACCGATCAATACAGAGACTTCAGTACACCTCTGACACCAACAGACCATTTAATTCCTCCGAATGTATCAATAAACCTTCATCTGCCTGTTGTGGCCTCACTGCTTTTCCACTTTGACTGATACTGACTGAGTAAAGCTGCAGTTTGGGAAAAGACGGATCAAGTTGTCCAACAGCCAGTTTGTCTTTTACTCTTTTCAAACTCACTCGTTTCCTGCTTCAAATACAAGCGAGGAAAAAATACTAATATCTATCTAATAGATAGATAGATAGATAGATAGATAGATAGATAGATAGATAGATAGATAGATAGATAGATAGATAGATAGATAGATAGATAGATAGATAGATAGATAGATAGATAGATAGATAGATAGATAGATAGATAGATAGATAGATAGATAGATTTCCACAGTTTGTATTTTGCTTTCATCATTTTATTAGAATCACTTTGAGCATCTTGTGGGGTTTTTCTGTGGAACAAACAAAGCTCGATACCCTTTAGACTCAACCGAGCGTATCTGACAGGATGTTTGATCTTTTCTGTGTGGCCTCATCTGCTCGACCTCTCTGCTATAGTACACAGAATAGGACACAAACCCGACATGGCTCCAGTGGGAATGCAAACAGTTAAATACCTGAAAGACCAGACCGCATACTCAGGTATTTTATGAGGCTTTTGTTTTATTGGCTTTTCTCTGGAAGACTTTTTTTTTTTTTTTTTTTTTCTCGGTTATTTCGGTGGTTGGATTTGTATAAACTATAGCATATAAAGTATATGAAACAAACATTTGCTGCTGTTTTCATTTCTCGGACGTAGAGACGAGTAATGCCTGAGGATCTGAAGTTGAACATGTTTTGTCTGCTACTCACTCACAGTTTACACCTCAACACACCTCAGCACACTTCAACACCCAGTGAGTTATGATGCAGAGGCACGCCTGTGGGTGAGGAACAGACAAACCAACAAAGAAGAAAAAAAAAAAGAAGAGGGGGATGTAGAAGGGGAAACAAATGCAGTTTGGGAAATTTACAGAGGAGAGAGAAACTAGGCTGGGGGGGGTGGAAGATGGAAAAGGGGAAGAGGAAAAGAGGTTGGTGGAGCGAGGGAGGACATGAGTGAGTGAGTGAGTGAGTGAAGAGCTGAAGGAGGGTAGGAGAGGATGAAGGGAGGAGGGGGAGGGGGGGTTGCTTCCTGTCGCCATTCCTGCCTGCCCACATAGACAGCCCGTGAAAGAGAGCAAAAAAGAGAATATCTGGGCGGACTGCGGGCCACATGACATTCTCTCTGGGTCTCTTGCTTCTCCTCCGCGCCGAGTGATGTGCTCCCTCCCTCCCTCCCTCCCTCCTTCCCTTCCCGTTCCCTCCCCCTCTCCCTCCCTTCCCCTGCCCTTCAAAGCTTCGACATGTCATCTCCCACCACAAAAACAGAGGTGGGAAGACTCGCTGGCGCTACCGCTGCCTCAGGGTGTCTGGCACTAAAGCTGACTGCAAATACAGCAGAGAGAGGAGGAGGAGGAGGAGGAGGAGGAGGAGTGAAGAGAGAGAGACAGAGAGAGAAAGACAGAAGGAGGGAGGGAAGGAGGAAGAAGAGGGAGATGGGAGACAGAAAACTCGAACAGGGCCACAGCGACACAGAGACAGAAGCCGCTAGTGGGACAGTGAGCATTAAAGCATCGGAGTGTTTGCAGAGAAGAGCCGTTATTAAGACTAAAGACGAGTCCTGTCTGTTTTCTAAACTGTCTGCCTCCTCTGTTCCTCTCCACAAACATCGCAGCAGCTGACCCAGGTTCACGACGAAGAGATGGGGGGGGGGGTCCTAAACTGAGGGGAAACCTCCGGGGTGCAGGGCAGCGACGCTCTTCTCTCTGTGTGGCCAGGCCCACCATCACAACCACAAGAAACACAATGAGGTTAAACAAATAGCATCAGCTGTGCCAAAGCTAATGTCAAATGGATGTAAACCACAGCCTCATAATTGAATGTATCTTCCCTAATTCACATGTAATTTTCCCCGAGATGCTGTAATACTTTCTTTGACTTTAAACACATGCTATGGACAGTGGGCGCTTTCTGAATAAAACGATTCCAGGCCAACTGTTTGCAGCTCGGATACCACGAAATTTGCAGATTGATTTAAGGAGCAATTATGCACTTGGCTTTTGAACCTCTGAGGCTTTGGAAATGAGTTGGTGATTGGCTCTTGGACAAAGTAAGCACATCTGACCGAAGGAGGCCTCACCATTGGCTGAGAGAGTCGTAGAAGCCACAAGAGCCCAGCAAACAAGAACATCCCTAACGCGGCTCGTTACGGGGCTCTGGGGAGCGGAGGGCTCTAACCTAAGAACCAAGGGATGAATGCTGGGAAGAGGCCATGAGAACACGACTCATAATCACACTGGGATCCAACAGAGTAAAGACCAACTCAACAAAAGAGGACAAAAATGTAAAACACTGGCATTCTGGACGAGGTTCACGCCACTTCGTCACTTGAAGGCTATTTTTAAAAGTTACCCACGTCCGAAGTGATCCAATGACCAGTTTCTCAAAGTCTAATGAGAGAGTTCAGTGCGGAGACGGTACAGCGAGGCAGTGGATGGCCCTCTCACCGCACAGTGTGGAAATCTATTGTTCAAATCCGGGCTGGGGGGGCCTTTCTGTGTGGAGTTTACATGATCTCCATGCATGGATGGATGGATGGTTGGAGGGATGGAGTGGTGACCCGTCGAGGGTTTCCCCCCTTCCCCCACACATGTTCAGCTGGAATTGACTTCAATGCCTGATGAGCCGATTGGATAAAGATGAATTAGACTGCGCACACTGGAAAATTCCATCTTTCTCTGAGCGTTCCGAATAGTCTAACCTGATGCCAAGAAGTAGATATAATTCATCTTTTCAGCATTACTTGTTCAACTTGAATTGAAAAGCGCTGAAATATTTATAAGTGAGGATGAACTGAAAGCTTCCAGAATGACTCCTCCAGTGACATAAGCAGCAGTCATAAACCTGACAATCATTTCAATCACACATGACAAGTGGAAAGATTTATGCAGTCACGCTGGTTGTCAAACAGCAATAGCAATACTTTGGGAAATATACAGCATTGTGTAATGAACAAGGAATATTGACGTCTTTCTTTAAAGCTGATAAATGCTTGTTCCCCCCCAAAAATCATATCTGAAATATAAAACTTTGCATATAATGTGATTAAGAAAGAAACAAATATATCTGCTTCAGGGGTTCAGACTTAATTACAAGCAAACAAAGTTAAACAGCAACAAATCTGAACCGGATCCAAACCAGCATATCAGCATTACTGTCACACCTCTATACGCCTAGGGTGCATCTGCTGGTTACTGCAAAGCAACATCATGTACTTCAGTGGTCTTGAATAATTTAAATGCAAATCTGGGGTACATCAGAAACCAGATGTGGAAAAGAAAGGAAATTGTTATGAAGACTTTTGTCAACAGTAGTAAAATTAACGTGTACCTTTATATATGTTTTTCACAGAAAACACTGTGTTTAGCGACAGTACTGCTGTTACTGTAAAGTCATTGAATTTACAAGTGATGTTTCAGTTGCACTTTTAAAGGTCAGTATATTCCGGGATTCTATTCAGGTATTTTGCAATAACAGGACAAACCACAACAAGCAGCCAATTTTATCATTGATGCCAGTCATCTGAATGGATCGAGCCACAGCCCAGCACATTTCAGATGCTTCTATTATCCAGCTGGTCGCAAACCTTAATGATGACATATTGATTAAAACACGTGCAAGAAACTGGACGTACAGGAAGAGGACCTGGACCCCAAGATGGGAAAATGCTGGAGGGGGCTCAGGTAGAGGACTGGAGAAACACTAACCTCCTCCTGGGGATTTTACCTGACTGCAGGCGTCAGCTGCTGGTGAGGCGGGCCTCTCATGGAGGATCTGCTGCTGGTGTGAAGAAGCTTCACTGGATCTCCTGACAACTGACATCACCTGTAGAAAAGCATGACACTCATAAAATGTTAAACAAGCAACGAATGTGTTGGCGTTGGAATGCTTTTATTATCTGTATCAATGAGGAAAGTAACTTTCACAATGTGTTTACTTTGGAAACCGTGTGTAAACCGTCAGCAGCTCTTTTCTCTGAAAAGAAAGATAGGATGACACTGCTCCGGATTGGTGTGGCAAGATCACACACACACACACACACACACACACACACACACACACACACACACACACACACACACACACACACACACACACACACACACACACACACACACACACACACACACACACACACACACACACACACACACACACACACACACACACACACACACACACACACACACACACACACTCTCTGAAGCCCCCGGTCTGAGCATGCAGAGGCAGACTGCGGCATTTCATTCTTAAAGGCCCTTGAAGAGTCAGATCCATGCTTCTCTCCAGAAGCCACTGTAAAGTGCCACAGGGCGACGATGTAGAAAAACAACTTGAAGAACAAGAGCGTCAGAAAGCATCCAGACAAAGAGAAAAGTTCAACATATTTTATAGTCACATGTACAGAAGGTTATGCTGCCCACTATTGTATGCAAGTAAGCAATCATCCATCTAGTCTCAAGTGTCTGAATATAACATGAAAATGGTGAGTCCAACCGTTGTCGAGGTCGATATTTCAGGAGGCAGTTTTATCAGACATTCGATCAAGATATATACTTCATCAAGATGTTATATTCACAAATCTGCTTTTGTTTCCTGCAAAGTGATTCTTGCCTACAAGGTTTTTACTAGGTTGTCTGTGCAAATGTCATAACACACAAAGCCATACAGTGTTCCTAACGTCTCTAATGTGTAGCACTGAGTGACAGCAAATAAACAGATCCAGTTCTGACGATGGAAAAAACTCTGCTGACTCTTGTTTCTCATTCCAAAACTTAAACCTGAACAAATGAAATTATAAACTGATCACAGCTTGTCTGTCAGCAGGGGAGAAAAACAGCTCGAGCACTTCTCTTTCACTTCTGAGAATGTCAGTTAAAACACACAAAAACATTTAAACAAAAATTAATGAATAAGTAACTTTACCAGGACACAGAAGTCTCACTGGCTCTGTGAAGAACAATCCTTTACCAGCATGAGGCAGCAGCCTGCAGGCTTTAGTTTTAGTTTGATATGTTAGACAACACTGCCACCTCCTGTGTGTGTGAGATAGATAGATAGATAGATAGATAGATAGATAGATAGATAGATAGATAGATAGATAGATAGATAGATAGATAGATAGATAGATAGATAGATAGATAGATAGATAGATAGATAGATAGATAGATAGATGGATGGATGGATGGATGGATGGATGGATGGATGGATGGATGGATGGATGGATGGATGGATGGATGGATGGATGGATGGATGGATGGATGGATGGATGGATGGATGGATGGATGGATGGATGGATGGATGGATGGATGGATGGATGGATGGATGGATGGATGGATGGATGGATGGATGGATGGATGGATGGATGGATGGATGGATGGATAGATAGATAGATAGATAAAAAAATGTGATAGTTCCACAATTCTCTTTCATTCTTTCATAAAATGTGCTTGATATAGCCCTTTTGCAGAATAGAATAGAATAAACCCAGATGTAAATTCCTTTACAGCGTTGCTCCACAGAGACAAATAGATATTATAAATAGAATAGAATGTTAAAATGTCAACAAGTTAAGGCTGAGTAGTGATTGTTATGTGGATGGACAGGAAAAAAAAAAGTTTAAATAAAGGCAAAAAGAGAGAATGAAATCAACGTGCGCATTTGGCACACGAACACTGAAGTATATCCCTGATTTGGTCACAGAATTAAAATCAGATGAATCTTTATATCTATAGTCCAAATCACACAGGGTGAAACGTGCACACTAAAAAAAAAACCAAAGGTTGAGTCCAAGAGGCCAAACACACTTACAGGAAAAAGGCCTGCAGGTAAAAGACACGGAGGATCGTTTCCTCGCAGCTTGTTAAACTCCATCACAGGACACAAGTTTAAAGCGTTTCACTAAAGCCAGACCAGGCTGAGAAAGAGTCAAACCTGAGGAGTGCACATTACCTCTGAGTTCATGTCTTTCTTCAGCAGGTGGAAACTGATGAGACCAAGAAGAGGAGGGTCGGAAAACAGCAAGCAGCCCCTCATGGAGGAAGACTGACCAAAACACCAACATCTTATCTCGCAGTTCAAGATGACAAATGTTCATTTCAAAGGTGTGACGTATACCTGATGAAAATGTCTATATTTTCACAAAACGAAACAATTGCTGCAGACAAACTCAACATAAAACTCACTTTAACAAAACCTTCTGCTGCAGAAAACAGTGAAAAAAGTATTTACACAGAAGTAAGAAGTACACATTTACTCCAGATTGACCTTCGGCCTTCTACATTTTCATTCACGGCCGTTTGTTCCTCATCTTCCTGAATGTCGCTCTGCTCCTCAGACTGACCAGGCAGATTAACCCCACTTTGTCGCGTTTCCATACAAATGAGGAAGGATCATCACGGTGTGAAGATGTCACCCTCCAGGGTAGAATGAGGGTCTCAGGTTTATCTCATCTGACAACACAGCTGCTGTCAACAGGAGATTATAATCCTGAGCTGGTGTCGTACTCTCACTTCACCTTTCAGAGGAATCAAACCAGCCACAGCTCTCTGGTAAATGGAGATTATGGATCTATTTCTGAGCCGCCACGTGTAAGCAGTTATGTATTATAGGAAAGAAAAGATGCTTTTCATTAGTTCAGACCACAAAGAAATTGTGTGCAGACGCCATATGTTGTATCTGCCATGTTCGATTCCTCATCGGACAGCGGTCGGTGTAACACTGTGGTCTGTGCTTCTCTGGTAATACATGGAAAGCCCGCAGCTAAATGGAGTCTGTGTGATCATCATAGAACAGAGTGGCTCAATGGAAGATATCATAAAGACATAATAAATCTTTGTGATGAGGCTGCTGGAGGGGATTTCCAGGGAAATGCTGAAGTGAATGCACCGTTTAAACGTCTCGTCAGCAGGATCCTGAGACTCTATTCCTCTGAAGTCAAAGAAGAGATGAAACCCCCAAAGGAAGACTTTATGAGTGCAGTGAGCGGATCGCTCTTCACTGCTGCTCTCCGAGGCCCCGTTTACACCACAACACATACGAGTGTGTCCGAAGAAACTTTCTTCACTTTCAGGGGGTCTGTTTACATGACACCGGTGTTCTGATCCACTGTATTCGTGAAGTTTTTAATCCAGTTCCCAAGGTGGAAAGATTCTTTCATGGTCGCCGTTCCCTCCTGCCGAGACCGCCGGAGGCTACCGCTCTTACTGCGCATGCGCATATCTCTCCCCGTCTCTCCCCCTCCCTCCAGTTCATCGAGTTGTAAACAAACATGGCGGACCGTAGTGGTACCACTCACGGCTCATATTCTAGTTTTATCGTCCAGATCAGTAGTTTAATAGTTGAGACTCACCCCTGATTTCATCCGATGCGTCATCAGTCCATACGGATGTCGGGTTCTCTCCATTGTCTTCACGTTTGTAGTGTATTGCTCTCTGCACACGTCTGTGCAGTTTCATTACAAAATCAAGCAACAGCGCCCCCAGTGGCCTGGTATACTAACTACATTATTGTCTCTGTTCTGCTATGCAGCGTAAACACGCTCCTGTTTTTAACGGATTAGGTGTTGTCACGTGAAACGTTGTCGTGTAAACGGGGCCTGAGAGTTTAGAGGCAACTGGTCTATATTCCGTTTGAAGCACCACATGAAATGTAGAGTTTAAAAACAAAACACTTGAAGAGGATGAACAGATAAAAGGTCAGGGTGAGCCTCGGCAGGCTGCAACACCGCGGTCCCCCTTCACCCCTTTATCCCCCCTGCATCTGATGGAAATGCGGTGGTCCGGCACCACTGCGGCTCTATTGTGACGCAACCATTTCATGTGTAAATGTTGTACCTCTGATTCCTTTTGATTCCAGCCTCCACATTAGACAGTGTGCACACGAGGAGCTGTTCAGGTGTAATTGCCTTTCAGGCCTAATTGCCGAGCCTCTTTTTGTTGCTTCTGGAAGCACCTGGTGTGGATCAAAGCCCGCGACGTGTGTCAGCTTCGTTTGGAGTGGGTCTCCTCACTGCCACTGAATTGTTAAGTAATTGCCTCTCCAGAAATTTCTATGGCCAGAGTGTTGGAAAAGGAGCTCGGCTTTTTATGAAAACACATCATTTGAATGGCTGAGTAAGTAAAGATCTTGAAAAAAAGGTTTGATAACAGTGTGATTATCTCAAGAGACTCAAAATAAATGACCTCACAGACTCAGAAACTGCAAACATTGAGGCAGTGTGAGTGGAGTTCTGGTTGTTAAACCCTGGAAGAATGAAATACTCTGCATCTGTGTTAAATCTCCATACAAACAGTTTGACTCATTTTGTGGAGCTTCATAAACTCAGAAGTACCAGATGACCAAGTGGACAACCGCGGCAATAAAATCTTGAGACGAGACGGTTAATATTTGCAAAGCGCTGCCCACACGTCCTGTCCTCTGATGTCAAAGAAGAACCACAAGGTCTGAGCAGAGACACACACTCGTCCAATAAAAGCAAGTCAAGGGAGCGCATTTTAAATGTCAACATTTGAGATTCTGTATCATTGAATCTTTTATTTCATTTTTTTCCGTTGACTCTGCTGGTAAAGCTTTGGACAAAATAGAGTTTGAGCTGTGAGAAAAAAAGAAAAATTTTGTTTTTTCTGTCAAAAAAAAAAATCATCTTCTCATCTTGTATTCAAAAAAGAAAAATCATCATTAATAAGGTGAGAAACGTGACAAAGGTGTAACTTTTTAAATCCAGCAGAGAAGCAGCTTCATGTTTGGAGGGAGGGGTCTCCCGGCGGGGGCTGGAGGTATAAAAGCTCCAAACAGAAACACTGAAACTCAAACCGCCGCCATCGCTTTTCAAAAATTGACTTTGTTCCACATAAGATATAGAGTTTGTTCTGGGGGAGAAATGGAGAAGTGGAAGATCCAGCTTGTGACGGTGACATTCATCGCTCTGGGACTGACTTGTAGAGCAGAGGAGGAGAGAGCGAAACCCAAACACTGGCAGGTGAGAAACACATTTACAATATTAGAATTTACAAGAGATCAATTAATACAAGTTTGCACTAAGATTAATAGACTTTGATATTGGAATAAGTTTAAATTGTAGAAAAACCCACAAATTTCTAAATGTATAGTGTCTAACATATGAATACACTTTTTACTGGCCATAACATGCACATACTGTAAAAACAATGCTGAATGTAAATGAGCGAGAGCAGATAGATAGATAGATAGATAGATAGATAGATAGATAGATAGATAGATAGATAGATAGATTGTGCAATAAGTTTTGTGTAAATTCTACTTGCAGGATGAAAGAGGGATGACAGACTCGGTAGTGGATCTGATGAAAAGATCTAAATCTCTGCGTTTCTATGGACTCATGGGGAAACGATCAGGTGGGAATCAAACCCTTTCCTGTTCTCCAGTAGATTTCTGCGTCTCTGTTTGTCCATGTTGCTGTGAAGACCAGCCTCCCACCCTCATCATCACCCTCCCCTAGTTTTGATTTGATCATACCTTCGTCTCCATCTTATTCTTCACCTGCTGATTTTTTTTTTCTCATTGATTTTAAACAATGACAATAAATTCTACTCTGATTCTCTCTAAGGTGCAAAGAAACAATTTCAAGTGAAAAGACGTAAGTAAGAAGCTGTCCTTCTTTAAAGATAATCTAGAAATGACTAACTGTCCGATGCAAAATCTGTTTCATCAATATCTTTATTTCCAGAATTCCAATAAATGTGATTATGTTCCGCGTGCTTGTAGGGAATAAAGGAGAGACGTTTGTGGGTCTTATGGGGAGAAGCGTTTCCAGCGATGGTGAGGTCAATTTCTGGTTCAAGAGTACTTTATTACTACTACAAATACTGAGATATTAAAGTAATTAAAACACACAATAAAAACTCATATATAGCAGACTCACAGAGTAACTAACGGGCTTTAGCAGAAAGAACAAAGAGGTTTTTTTTGTGTTTTTTTCTAGAAGAAATATAAATGAATAAGAATAGATATTATAAAGGAAATATAAATAGATAAAAATGTAATTTGATAAAACTGTTATTTTCATAAAAGTCTGACTTCCACTTAAGTGGAAGCAAATTTTTTTTTTTTAAAAGTCTCATTTATGAAGAAATGATTGGATTTACTTCCACATTATATTGTTCTGTTATTTATTTTATTCACTGTTTATTTGGTGAAATATATTTTAGTTGATTGATGTCAACTGATTATTTCATTTTGTTGCATGTTGGAAATGAAAAAAACAGAGCAAATGAAAATGTTGAAGCCCGTCTGATTAATGTGCCAAACCCAGAGGACAGGATGAAAATCTAAATAATTGTCTCATATGATGTTTATCTGTAAAGTCGCTCACCAGCTTGGACGTATTCAAAAGCAACGAAACACAATTGGCGCCATTCAAAATCGACATGATGTGTAGTTGAATACAGTGAAGAAACTGAGGCATAAAGGAGTTGAACTCAGGTTTTGGCCCTCTGGCGGCGTGCACTTTGCTCCGCCCACTCACTTCCTGTTACCTGGAAACGTCTAACCGTCTTCTGAAGGACGACGCTGCTGCAGGCCTGCAATCACTCCGTGACTGTGGCAATCCGCTTGAATTATACACATTAAAACGATTACAGAAGAGACTCGAGTCACGTGAGAACGTCTATGATTTAAATTACAAGGCAAAGACGGTCCCGTTAAAACGTTTTGTTTATTACAGAGTCTTCAACCGGAGCGGTTCCTGCCGGCACAACCACTGAGAAACCACACAGGCAAGGTATGATTGTATCAGTACAAAAACCTGAGGTTCTTTTATTTCCATGTGCATTCTTACAGTGGTATCGTTTCCATTGAAGTATTTCCAGCAAATTAAAGATGTGACCTTTTATTTGGCAGGCCCACAAGATGAATGGATCCCAATCCTGTATTGATGGAGCCAGAGGGGGAAAAAGTACACGATAATATGATCTATACAATTCCGTATCAGCCAAAGACGTTACCAATAATCATACTCCTAAAAATACACGCTGTCTCAGTACATGCTATCGATTACTGCATCACTCTCAAACAAGAACAACCACCATCATCAAAATGCACATTTCCTTAAAGAAATAAAAAAAATAAGCGGGAAGCGTTGCCTGACGTAAGCGTGTTTTTCTGCAAAGCAAACATTCATGTTTTCCACCTCACTGGACGAGTTTTCAAGTTGACAATCAGAGTTTAGTCGACCTCTTAAAACAAAAAGGGCCGATCCTCAGAGCGACGTCGGCCCGGGACACGTCTGATACTTAACGTACAAAGAGAAAGTAAAATATAAAAGTAAAAAATAAAGTGTATGACACATAAACAGAATCAAAGTGTTGAAAGGAAAAGAGCACTGATCTTCACTGACAGTCCGTAGGTCGAGGCTACTTGTGGCTGGTGAGGCTGAAGGAGAGTTTATTCAGCAGCCTGAGGAGGAGGAGCTCATGTCCCTTTGGGAGGCGTCCATTTTAGTGAAGTGGGGTCAATAGTTTTGTTGCTATTGCCTCGCTTTATCTCCTTCGCTTTCCACTCGTCAATCAGGTCCTGAAAGTGAACAAATAAATGAATGTGATTGGAATCGAAGGATCACGGCCTCATTCTACAATATGAGTTCAAACATTTCTCCATTATTCCACATCTTCATGAGGCTCAAAGAGAACGAGGTGATGTTGTGGCTGTTGGAGGACGAACCCGACATCATAGGGTTTCAAATACTTTCAGGCCACGTTTACACGACAACGTTTCAAGTGAAAACGCATCAGGAAAGTTCAGAGAAGTCGAAAAAGTTTACACTTCAACGTTCTGTAAACCAGGTCGTTTCCAAGTTGGTCCACTAGTGGGCGCTGTTGTTAGTTTTAGCACTGAAAGCACACACACACACACACACACACACACACACACACACACACACACACACACACACACACACACACACACACACACACACACACACACACACACACACACACACACACACACACACACACACACACACACACACACACACACACAGAGCTCTAAACATTAACAACAGGAGAACACGGACATTCTAGTGGACAAACCACTAAGTTGGAATGTTATTATGGTGACTGTCAAAATAAAACTACCAAGTTGGATTGTTATTATGGTGACTGTCAAAATAAAACTACCAAGTTGGATTGTTATTATGGTGACTGTCAAAATAAAACTACCAAGTTGGATCGTTATTACGGTGACTGTCAAAACAAACCAACTTCCAGGTCCCAGGAGAATAAGGACTGGGAATCATGACACTGCGGAAGAAACTTTGTTCCGATTGACCATCTAACAAAAGAACTAATTACTATAATCTAGTGTGCCCAAAGTAGCAGCGTTTCCTTCATTCACATGGTAACAGAGTTGGCACGTTTTCAAAAAGTTGCGTTCTCAGTGGCTCCAAGCTCCAGCGTCGTGTAAACGAACAACCAAAAGGCAATGAAAGTTCAGAATTTTCGCTTGAAATCGTTGCCGTGGAAACAGGCCCTCAGATCAGATTAGATAATCCTTTATTTGTCTCACAATGGGGACATTTTCACTGTTGCAGCAGCGAGTGGACAGTAATAAAGAACACAAACAATAATAAATAAAATTATATTCACATTTGAATTATCTTTACGTCTTTATGTAGAGTCGAAAACTGCTGTCATAATTTTTATGCGTCTCTATTAGATACAATGAATTCAGTTCAATGTGAATGTTTAATTAAAAAGACTCATAGTTCTTCTCAGATTAAATGAAAAAATGAAAGCATAAAGGTAAAAGACCTTCTGTAATCCCTGGATTCCTCCAGCTGCTGCACCCTTCCTGATGAAGACCTCCACATTTCTAAACTTTTGATGAATGAGGAGTAATTCAGACGACGTCAGTCTTTTACCAGGAAACCTTCCCAGTAAAGAAAGCAGCCCTGAAGCAGTGCAGGTGAATGAATGGCAGCCTCACCTGTCGCTTCAACACCAGGTGCTTCCCCTTCCAGTACTTCAGCATCTGCAGCGACTGCAGGGTGCTCACGATGTCCACTGGGTTCACCGCAGTTTCCTGACTAATCTCTGCACATCCAGAAATATCATATCAGTCAAGCGTGTGTTGGTCTGCTCATCAAACGATAAACATGGCTGATCTCCCGCCCACCTTTGATGGAGATCTCCTTCCCTTGGAAGTTGTACATATATCGGAGTAACACTTCCTTCCAGTAGCTGCGATAGCTGATGAGGCCGAGGTCGGACAGCGGCCGCTCTGGAGAGCCCACCTTCTCCTCCACTTTGGACAGCAGGTAACCTGACCAACAGCAGAGGGTGAGCAGTGAGAGGGCTGCGCTCCACTGGGAAAATGCCATGTCAGCATTAATCATCAACCACTGCAGAAGTGACTCCTGACGTCTACATACTGAAGTCAATCAGCATCTTCCCAAAGCCCTGCCTCATGTACTGCGGCATCGTCAGGATGCAGGACACGTTGTAGTTCAGGAAGGAATTCTTCTCCTTTCAGTGAGAAACACAAGACAAAACATTTTAGGGTTGAATATTATTGAGAGGAAATCCTACGGAATGCATGCGCACCAGTGATTACCTTGGAGAAATATCCCACTAAGTGGCAGCCGGTGTTGTCCGCCTCCGTCATGACGTAGAAGAGAAAAGGCTCCACGTCGTAGTAAAGAGTTTTATGGTCCAGAAAAAGCTTGGCGAGTAAACACAGATTCTGGCAGTAGATCTGTGGATAAAATCGCATTTAATCACTTTATGACAGCGAGACAAGTCGTCATCTCTACACTGATAATGAGCTCAGTATCGGGTCCGATGCCGCACCGAGTGCTCATATTCGTGAAAGCTGCTTGATACGACCCTGCCAGAATTACATGACCTCACGTGTCAGCAGTGCCACCTGCAGGTTCAAAGAGCAACAGGGACGTCCGCGGTTTGAAGATTCTTTAAAATGAATGAGAATGACAAACATAAGCCAAACTGTACGTGACGTTCTGCTAAAATATCAAGACCAAGAGAAAGCAGAGTTTGCCCGGTGGGGCTCTTTAGTTGCTCAGCACCGTGCCTCCTGCTACATGGTCAAGACTTTCACACACCAGTGACACCACCTCCTGATCATGACTAAAGTTTGACTGATACACTCATTAACAGCGAGCTGGAGCCTGAGCCGAGCTCGCTCCATCGGTCTAAAGTCTGCAGAGCGCAGTTGGCAGATGCTACACACTACCATATGTACTGTAGACACAGTCGTATACTGGAGCCTTCAAGACGTGAGGTGGCTCGTGGAAACACATAGCCTTCTGACTTTGTGTATGAATCAGGCTTCGTGGCATTCAACGAGCCAGTCTGGCCTGAACCTCGGCTGCAGACCAAAGAGCCAGAAAACACTGCGTCTCCTCGTCGCTATATTCTTCTTTTTTCACGTCCATCTTGGTTTGGCGATATGCGCTGTAGATTTCAGAAAGCCGGTTCAGCATCTCTTCCGCCTCGGAGGTAACGATAACTCCGCCCCCAGCCGATAACGTGTCAGACATCACTCTGGCCCAGCAACGATGCGGGGCCAGCTTAGCACCAGTATTAGCCCCTGATAGGCCGGGGCTTTGGGGGTGGAAAGACAAAGAACTGGGCTGAATCGGTTCCTGGCTCTGAACTACTGCCTTTTTTTGGTGGGTTTTTTGTGTGCCCGAAGTGAAACTGTCAGACGAACCTTATTCTTCTTGCCATCGACTTCAAACACAGATATGGAACCTTTCCTGTACACCTCGTCTCCTGGAGGATGCTTCCACACACACTTGGCCTGAACAACAGAAATAGAAATATTTCCTTCTAACTTTCGTCTCTATGAGTACAAGGTCTTTCTGTCTCACAGAACTGAGCCTCTCACTCTCACCATGTGTCGCCTGAGGATGGTCTGGCTTTTCATGTACTTGAGGCAGAACTCGCAGACGTAAAGACGGCCGAGACGTGCGTACTCCTCCGGGTAGGGCGAATGGTACCATGTGTCCAGCTCGTAGCGGCCAAACAGGATGGTTTTAATCATGTTACTACCCTCAGTGATCTGACCCTGGATACGCAGCTTCTCCTGCAGCACAGAGGAAAGAACAAAGAACATTGCAAGTAGCTTTTAAAGATCAGTATGTCAATACTGACGGCAAAATGTTTCTGCACGTTATTCGTCTGCTTGTGGTGGAGATAGAGAAGAGTCCATACCAGGTCTTCAGACGCTCGGGCCTGGGCCTTCCTGAACAGCTCCAGGTCGTACTCACTGGTGATGTTCTCCAGCAGAGGCTCCCTGGTGTTGCCGTGTGTCTGTCGATGCTCCTGTGGCAGGAAAACACATGAACTGAGGCAACATATCAGCCGTGCAACAAATCACCAGCACCATCGGCAAAACAGGAAGTGAGAGTCTGGACAGTGTCGGCGATATACCATGTGCTTTTCTTTCTGCTCCTTCTGCAGGCCGGAGTTTCGACCCTTCCTCATCTCAGCCACCTGCTCTTTGTATCGGCTCTGCTTCAATGTTGGAGTCTGAAAACAAGAATATGGATTAATTCCATTCCCTTGTAATGTCAGCATTAACGTTCACTCACATACTGGACGTCAGAGATAAAACAAAGGCTACCTGGTGACGAGTTGCGTGGCGCGAGTTGCTTTCTTCCTGAACCTTCACCTCCTCTTCTTGTTTCTCGCGGCTGACAGCTTTTACCTGAGAATGAAGGCTCACGTTTGACTAAAGTCAATGAAATGCAACCAAACATGGAAAAGAAACACAAGCTCTTAATGAACCATAACATTACAACAACATGCCGTTCCCGACCCAATAGATTGGTGCTCGCAGGAGACGAGTCCCATTCATATTTGGATCAAGGTTTTACAGAAGAAAACTTGTTTCTATGACGACCTGCCTTTCATCTAAAATAAATATAAAACCAGGCAGAAGTAAACAGCAGTTGTTAGCATTGTTTCACCGAACAAAAAGCTCATCATGTTTGTGTTTTCACTTCAGAAAGATTTTGCGTTTTATACGGCAACGTTCTGAAAATGAAAATAACTATTTACTAGGGTCGTGGCGTGCATGTGCCAAAGTAGTGTTTCCTCTTTCTACACGGAGATGGTCATTTCAAAAAGCTGCATGTTCAGTGGCTTCGAGCACCAATGTTGCATAAACGAATCCTTCAAACGCGACAACAGTTTTGCGGTTTCACTTGAACACGTGTCAATGGGGCCTGAACTGCAACATATTTCCGTCCACTGTACATTCACACTATGCAGCAGTCAAATGGGCGACACCGCCCTCGATGACCAGAAGCCGAAGACAGTGTAAAAAGCAGAAAAAGCAACACACCCGTTACAGCTTGTGTGAATTTGGTGCACGAGAAGGAGTACTGTTTCTTGCAATCTCAAAGTACAAATCCATTAGTGCCATCTACTTAAACGTTTGTGCTTAACCACAAATCATATCAAGTTCTTTGCTCCTCCTGCTTCACATACAGTCTAGTTTCCAGTCTATTCTTCACACAGATCTCCTGCCTCACTGCTTCAAAGCTATTATTACAATACGTTAAGACACATTCGTACGAGTCCATTTGTTGTGTCCAGACACTTAAACTTGTAAATATACAGGTGTATTTTTTGTGTAAGCCTATTTCATATTGAAGTTCATGATGTAGGCCAGCACACAGAATCCTACTATTTAACATAGACTGTAACACACTGTTATTGTGATTCATTTGACCTTGACTTAAAAACATGTCCATGACTTGTGATGTGACTGAAGTTCTCGAACCTTCTCACTAATAAAATACAAACGATCTCCAGAAAATAGACCTCATATCAAAACTTTTTTCTTCCAGCAAGATATTTTGTTTGACAGAAACGCTACCGATGCACTAAAATAACATGGAGTGTGTGTTGGTTAAAACACAAACCTTGCACTCGTCAGCAGAGAGATTGTGGTAAAGAGGGCAACCCGACACAGCAAAATGACGCTCATGTTTCCCTGTCAGGTGACCTGAGCAGACGGAGAACAGGTCATCATTCTTCATTCCCAAATCCAGAAAAGAAAAATTGTAAGACTGAATGTAGTTCAGTGGAATTATTTTAAAAACAAGATCTGATTGATGACAGCAGGTGAAAAGGTGAGATAGAAAAATTTGCATCTACATATTCCCATTTTGAATAGTAAGTCCCAGATTGAGAGAAGTGCTACTAAAGTTTTACCGAGGGAATTGCATCCCGGAGTTGGGCACTTCATATTAAAGTTGTAGGTTTCATGGCAGCGGCGGCGCTTGGGTCTATGGGAAAGGTCCTTATCAAAGTCTCTGTTGGCTTGATCTTTAGCCTGGCTCTCGTCGTGAGACGCGTTGGGGCTGGAAATGTCCAGCTCAGACTCGGAGGATGGCGCGTTTCCAGTGGGCGTCAGCGGTGGTGATTCGTCGTGGTCTGCAGCCCGCTTCAAGTCTGGAGTATCTGTTGGAGACGATGTCAAATTACCACATGGATGTACAAACAGCAGAGAACTGTAAATGTGTGGGTTATCATCCATCAGATGTGTGTGCCGACCCTGAGAGCTTTGGCTAAGGCGAGTCGAGGCTCTGGTGAGGCGCTGCCTCTTGTGCAGGTTTCCATCACTTTCTGAACTATTGGTCTGTTCTCTCTCGGCCGAGGAGTCCGAGTCCTCTGTCCCATCAGAACCACTACCAGCCATGTGTCTCTATCGGGGAAAGAGAATTCAGAGGAAATATTCACACCAACTGCAAAATCAGGAGAGAGAACAAAATGTTCAGGGTGATGTGCTTTGGCCATTGACAGTGATGATGTGAATGTATGACAACTAAAATCAGCAGAACACATCACTACTCACTATTCAACAAGTGTTTTTAAATCCATATACATCATGTAAAAATCTGGAACACAAAGACACCATTGAAACGGCAGGTGTGAGATTTTTTTTTTTTTACAGTTTGTAGCAGATGATACTTTAATTATGCTTGTTGGAGGCCACGATCAGCTGTTAGCTCACCGCTAGCCGCTTTTCTGGAGGCTAAACTCAACTTAATCGTCAAACAAAGTTTCTAACTACTACATTAAATCACTGTGAAATTTAACACCTTCCTCAAAGCAAAGAAAACAACGCTGTAGTCTCCAGTAGTTGTATTTCACACAAATAAGTACTGAGCTGGCGCTTTAGCTCAGCCTTTTATTGTTGTTAGCTTAGCATCTCGCGTTAGCCAAGGAGAGCACCAGACTGCACTGACGACCTGAGCAATTTAACGTTTAATGCTGAAAACGAGCTTCACTTAAGCTATCAATACACCCATAAAGGACCGGGGCACATTTACTGTACGTTCACAATGAATTCTGCATGTACAAAACAAACGAAACATCCTTATAACACCTTTAAATAAACGCTTAACTTACACGTCTTCTTGGCAAGTTGTTACCAGCGGGAAATTAGATTTTATTTACTTTGAACGAAGCGGGACGTGTTTCCCCTCGAACGGAGTTCAAAACCAGTTCCGTGTGTTAAAGGATGGAGAGTCCCGTTGTGGTCCGGTTCTAAGACGTTAACGTTTGAGATTTTTGAATGGAGTCTGGTTGGAGCCGCCAGCTAATCATCCACACAGCGGAGCTGCTAATTCAGCTAACATTAGCCCGTCGAGCGACCTACATTCGTTCTTACCTGTCGTCTTCGAGGCATGATCCCCTTATTTCATACGAATACAAAGTCACAAATAGAAAACAACCCGGAGACAGCGAGGATGGGATGGAGTAAACTATTCGATGCTTTTTTAATGCATTATTTTGTACGTTACATATGTATCGTGCCTCAATCCACGCGCACAGCGGAGAGGATGCAATGTACCGCCAAGCCGCCAGGGGGCGAGGACAACAACACAGCTCACTGAAAAACTCACTTTAAACAAACAAAAAACAACTCAGAACTTACAGCTAAATTAGTTTTTTCTTGCATTGATTATTAAATATTATCTCAAAAATAATTGTGATACTTCCATCTTTCAAGCGGGACTGACCATTTGACCACCATCTGCTCAGATATTTTAAATTCAATAGGAAACAATATTGACCACTTGTTTTCTACAAACAATGTCCAGTTAAAGTTGTGATGAAAGTGGTTTTATTCACCATCCAAATTATTGATCATTCTTCCTATAAGCCTACAGTGCAGGAGACACATGTAGAGATCATCAATGAAACAATAATCCATCCATCCATCCATCCATCCATCCATCCATCCATCCATCCATCCATCCATCCAGCCATCCAGCCATCCATCCAGCCAGCCAGCCAGCCAGCCAGCCAGCCAGCCAGCCAGCCATCCATCCATCCATCCATCCATCCATCCATATCCTGTTCAGGAGGGATTTAAAACACAAGGCCTGTGGTCCACAACCATCCCACAAGAGGCTCCATGTCAGCCTACCAAACCACCCAAAAAATTGTAAAAATTTCAAAGAAAACATTGATTTTTCTTTTTTTCGAAACAAATTTCTTAAGAGTAGCGACAAAACCAAACACTGAGATATCTGAGCTGAGATAGCGGGATGAGAGGTAGTTAGCTGGTTGCACAAAGTCATGCTGCCCAACATGCATAATACAACAACTAAAGGAGAAGTTTTTCTTTTTACTAGTAATTTTCTGTAGACATTCTTACAACTGTAGGTAATAGTAACAGATATTTAAATTTTTTATTTATTTTTTAAATAGATATTTTTAATTATTCAAATTGTTATCCAGGGACTCCAACTGCTAGTATGAGAAAAGTGTATAATGAATATATAACTACCAACCCGAGACAGACTTACAACTGAAGCTGAAGTGTTTGTTAGAGCAAGTTATCCTCTTTTTTTCTTCGTTGTGGAGAGTAGATCTGTTTTACAAAACAGTTTCACTGTGTCTGTCAGACTAGAAAGGGGGAGGGGAGGGGGCTGTGTCAGACTCCCAGCAGCTGATACTACCTGGTCTATACATAGCTGCCCAGGCCTGGTGATAGCATTACAACACACAGCTGAACCAAGGAGCTGCATGCTTTTTACTTTTTCAGTGTTGAACAGACCACTGATTTAGCTGTTTGTGCAAGATGAGTAAACCAAAGATTGTCAGACCGGAGGAAAGGTAAGCGCTACTTCTTTCTTTGAGTAAAAAGATGGACGCCAAGTGATTTCTAACTCTAATAAGAGAGAAGTGTTCACCCCTGTGAAGAAATGAGTCACTCAGTTCATATTTGAGTCCCAATGGTGTATTTCTGTCTCCACAGCCAGCCAGCACACGCCTTGTGGTTTGATAGAAAGAAATATGTAACTGTTACCTTCATGGTTCAAAGGCCTAAAGATGTCAAAGTGGATATCCAGGTCGACAAAATGATTTTATGGTGAGTTCATATTTAAAACTATCACTCTGTGCTTGTTTCTGTGTTGTGTAACTTTTGTAATAGTGCGTAGCCCTTGTTAAAGAGTGAGCGTTTGTTGGATGATCCCTCTGTACAACAGCTGCAAAAACGAGACAGACGACGTGTTCTACAATGAACTGCACTTCTACGACAAAGTCCAGATCCATGTAAGCATTCAGTTCATGGCTGAAAAAGACTGATGATGTTTAGGAAATCATGTGATTTGAGGATAAAATGATAACCAGCATGTTTTATGTCTCCTCTTTTCTGGCAATAAGGCAAGTAAGAGTTTAAGACAAAAATATGTACTGTAATCACAATATAGTAATATGATCAAATAAGCTGGAGAGTAAAACCACAATATAAACAAAAGAGATTGTTTTAAACCTAAAGATACAGATCAGATTGAATCTTAATGTCAAATTCATGAAGGAATCTAGGAGATAAAGTGTGTGATCTTAGATCTCATAGCAGGGATCTCTTAACAGTCCTGCTTTAGTTTCATTTTAAAATATGATTAAAATACCATCTCATTATGTACAATCGAATCAATTTGTGATGAAGATAATTTGGCAGGAAAAGTGATGCATCAACCAGAAGAGGTTAGATCTCCCATTGCACATTGAAATCTCACCCTGGGAGTAATCAGTGTTCAAACACACAGCCTGTGTACCGGTGGGGTTTTTAATTTCTGCTTCGTCTTCACTTCAAAGGACTCCAGAGAAAGAGTTTATGACCGCACTATCAACGTCCTGCTCAGGAAAGTCAAACCGGATTACGCCTGGCCTCGTCTACAGAAGGATTCAGCAAAGGTTGTGTGTGTGTGTGTGTGTGTGAGAGAGAGAGAGAGAGAGAGAGAGAGAGAGAGAGAGAGAGAGAGAGAGAGAGAGAGAGAGAGAGAGAGAGAGAGAGAGAGAGAGAGAGAGAGAGAGAAAGAGAGAGAGACCGTTTAAACCCCAAAGTTAAAACTTACAAACTTCACACAGAAGGAACGTGAGGCTCAGACTCCCGCCGGGGAGATTCTCGTTGAGAGGCGACGGTGCAACCCACTGCATAGATAATAAGTGTGATATTACCACATGGCATCTTGACTTTTGATTCAGATAAAAGGTAAAAAAGAAATGATAATTGTTGCTCTTTCTGCAGCCCAGCTGGATTTCTGTGGACTTTGACAACTGGAGGGATTGGGAGCACGAGGAAGACGAGGGAAAGGAAGAGTTTGACAGATATGCGGATGTGAGTGGAGAAAATATTCCGAATAATATTCAACGGAGCTCTGCTGAAGAAGGCCTCAACAACATGCCTTCTGTTGAATGCGCATTGAGATGATTTTTGTTTTCTCTTATAGATGATCCAAGAAATGGCTGGCACTAACCAAGGAGGAGTTCCAGACATGGGGGACCTCAGTGATGTACGTTCCGTCCTTTAATCGGCAAACTTAATTCTACTTTATCTAATATATCCTGCAGGCCATTTATTCTTTGTTCTTAGAAGCCAAATGATTTCTCACATGCAGCAACCTGCAGTACGTAAGCACAGTGTTTTTGACTGATAAACCTTCATTTACTGATGCTTGTTCATTCTCTTCCTTCCACAGTCTGACTGACACTCCCAGAACCACCAACAGTGTACAGTGGGATATTGAACACCGTGTTGCTGAAGCGTGCGATATTTCCTGAGGATTTAATGTAATATTGTTCAAAATTTTACATGACATATTTTTTATTGAATTATTTATTCACTGTACAATGTGGGGGTGATTTTCAAGTTTAATAAAAATAAATTTTATCAAACATTGATTAGTTCATATTTTTTTGGGGGGGAGGGATATATAGATGAGTCACATCTTGCTTTTTTAGGGACAAATGTAGACTTTATTTTAATAGAATCCATTCTGTTTATAAGTAAACTTTTTTTCTTTTCGATGAAATTCCTTCAGCTTTCTCACCAAACCTAGTAGTTTTTTTTGTGTGGTTTCTATGGCGTTGCTATGGATGCTATTAACAACGAACCAGAAGGAAGTCGCGTCTATGACACTAATGATTATAATTAGTGTCAGACAGGAGAATATCCTGAGCCACCACTGAATCATAGAAATAAATAAAAAGATCATCTCACAGTTATCAAGCCCATACACAGACCTCATACTCTGCAAAACCTACATTTGATCTACAGCTACTAGCAGCACAACTTTGCAGACATGAACAATAACTCACAATATAAAAACGTAATTTAAAAAAAATATGGCCTCTGCTGTTACAAACTAACCAGCCTGGTGCTTCGAAAAGTGTAATTACTCGGTATGGGGACGCATATTACTGTAGGAAAACCATTAGAAAGTGAATTTTGCATGATATGTCCCCTTAAAATATATTCCATTCAATTTCATTTGGAAAACTGATTCTTACTCCAGTCCAGTAGATGGCGATAGTCAACCTTTACTCGCAGCTCGAACCGAGAAGAGGAAGTTTGTTCTGAGTCGCTCGCCGGAGTTTCCGGACAGTCGTCTGTAGTGCTTCTGTCACTGATAAAATCACTGTTTTTACAGAAAGCGTTTCTTTCTATTCCAGGACAAAATGGCTTTCCAGTGTCAGCGAGACTGTTATATGACGGAGGTATGATTGTCTTTATTAACGTGCAGGAGAAACCGCAGAAGACGCTATTAGCTTAGCATTGCTGTGATCAGTTTCTCTCGAATTAGTCTGACACATTTTTGTATTATGTGCATACTTGTCCAGTGTGTTGTACCTGCTCATATTATTTCAAAACCATTTAAAATAAAACAATCCCATTCATTCAGCATTACTTGGTGTTAACTGGTCTGTAAAGTATCGCATTACTTCTTGTTACTATTCAGTAGTAACGCTGCTTATTATTTTTGCAAGCAGAGACAGTATAACGATTAAAGAGCTGCTTTGCACTTTGTTGAATGTCATCTTTTAATCTCCTTTCAGTTCGTGACCTCTGTGGTGTCCTGCTGCCCTGCTGACATCCAACATGAAGTCAATGGAAAGAAGGAAACTATCAAAGGTTTCCACGTCAAACTGCAAGATACCATTTTGTTTCCTGAGGGAGGTGGTCAAGTAAGCTCCACTTCACCCTGTCAGCCACTGATTATTGCTTCTGTCCCAACCTTTTTCTTGAGGGATGCTTATTTTTACCATTGTAAACTTGAACAACCCTCCAATGCAGCCTGTACATTTACAAAGAAAGGTTGAAGGATCATAATAATACACTTACATACAGAAATGTACAGAAATACAGCTTCTTTGTTGTGTTCAATAATGATGTGTTCTTTTTCTTTGAGGAGAAACTCTTTGGCTTTACACCCCATCTCCACGTGTTTGTTGGTCTGCTGCCGCTTCAGCTTGTTCACTTTCACACTTTCGTTCAACAGTTTTAAAGTGGAAAAAAAATAATTAATTCAGCTCAAACTTTGTCCAAAGTTTTTCTGTTACTCTCTTGGTACACTCTTTTCTTTTTGGCAGTCATGTTTCTCTTCAGCCTGATGCCTATTTCCCCCCACTGCTGAGCCTAGAACTCACCCTGCAGACAGAAGTTTATAGATGTCATATCTTTGTTTTGTTTTTTAACCATAAATGACAAGCGTATCCCAAAATATAACAAGAGGAACTGTTCGTCAGATAAAAACTGCGGTTCCCAATGAATCAAGGTAACTAGGACACTTTAGAACGGCTTGGGTTGTTTGAAATGGTGTAGAAATTTGGAATTTCACATCGAAAAGGAAAAGGTTATGAATGATTTCGGACACGTCATGTTTTTTACAAATGTAAATAAAAGCTGATCAGTATTTTTTTCCACATTAATGACTCTTGTACTGGGAACTAGAAAATGTCTCATTTCAAATCAATACATAATGTGTTTGCTGCCCCCCGGTTAGGAATCACTGGTTTAGACGTCACATTAATGCATTAAAAGTTGTGCCTACATGTTCTATTGGTGTGTTCAGCCAGACGACCGCGGACTGATTAGAGACGTGGAGGTTTTGAGGGTTACCCGGCAGGGACCGGACGCTGTGCACCTGGTGGCCTCGCCCCTGCAGGTGGGTCAGGAGGTGCAGGTGAAGGTGGACTGGGAGCGGAGGTTTGATCACATGCAGCAACACTCAGGTAGCAAACCACTGAAAACTTTTTATTCTGTTAGAATCACTTGTTCTGATCCACAACTGTTTCCTCTTTGACTGCTAGCTCAGCATTTGGTCACAGCGCTGGCAGACTCAATGTTTGGATTCAAGACCACATCCTGGTACTTCACCGCTGCACACGTTCCTCCCTCTGGATTCCCTCCGGGTCATAGCTTCACCTCTCTCTCTCTCTCTCTCTGTGTGTGGGTTCATCAGGGAACTGGGCCGTCAGAGGAGCAGCATCGAACTGGACACTCCCTGTATGAAAGCAGCTCAGCTTAAAGCGCTTGAGGAAGCCGTAAACGAGAAGATACGAGCTCATGTTCCCATCACCGTTCAGCTTCTGTCTATAGACGATCCAGCTGTGGAAAAGGTGTGTGAAAGGATTGTTGTACTCATAGTGGCTTTTTGATCATGAAAACAAAATACAGTGTGTGCCCAAATATATGTGTGTGTAAACCAGGTGAGGAGTCGAGGACTTCCTGACGACCACGCAGGCCCCATCAGGATTGTTGATATTGAGGGAGTCGATGCCAACATGTGCTGCGGGACTCATGTAGCCAACCTCAGTCACTTACAGGTACATTAACATGTATACAGGCACACTGTAAACACAGGGACGTCGCTAGAATTACATTAGAAATCTGACTCTTTCTAACAATTTAACTGAATCTTCCATGTTTGAAGTGAAATATATTGAGCGTTTTATGGTTTAATCATGAGATGTATCAGAATAAATTTTTTTTCATTTTGTGTTTCTTCCCTTTTAAGGCAATAAAGTTACTGGGAGCTGAGAAAGGAAAGAAAAACAAAACCAACCTGCTGTTCCTGGCGGGGAACAGAGTGTTGAAGTATGCGGAGAGGAGCTACAGCACCGAGCGCTCGCTGGTGACTCTTCTCAAGTCAGTTCAGAATCTAAATCCTCTGTTGAAGTCGTTCATAAAGCTGCAGGTTGAAAACCAGACGTGTTTGTTGAACAGGACGGGAGCAGAGCAGCATGTGGAGGCTGTGGACAAGCTGCAGAAATCTGTCAAGCAGCTCCAGAAAGTGAGAAAAGCTTCAGTGAATCTTCGTCTGTGCCGGAAACTGAATGACGTCGTAGTTCCAGTTTTTCCAGACGAAAAATTTACCAAAACAAAAGTATTCTAAATTTTAAAAAATCTATTGTATTGTCATTGTACAAGTACAACGAAAAAAACCCTCTTCCAGACTAACCTGAGCCTGCTGCGAGACATGGCTGTCCTCATCGCCCACAACTTCAACAATGAGCCGCACAGAGGGAACTTCTTCAGCTTCCACAAGTAAGAGAGTGACGTCGTTTAATCAGCGTATGTTACGCTACGCTACGGTCCGTTGCTACGCTACGCTATGTTACGTTGCTACGCTATGCTCTGAGAAACCAACAACAATAAACAGACTTTGCGCCAAAGCTCAGTTTGTATTTAAATCACACTCATCGTCAGTATAATTTCTTTTCTTTCCAGAAAAGACGGCGACAACGAGTTCATGAATATAATCGCCAATGAAATCAACACTGAGGTAAGATGGTTGTTGGTTCTTTGTCTTTTACAGTTTAATGATGGAGTTGAATTTGCTCAATGGCAGGAGACTTTAGTGTTCCTGACGGTGGGAGAAGAGAAGGGAGCAGGTTTGTTCCTCCTGGCCGGACCTGCTGGACCATTGAGGGAGTTAGAACCTCGGTAAGAGAACCAACACAGCAACGCAGTGGTTCCAGTTCTGCGCTGAACATCTCGCTGCTCTGCAGGGTGCTGGAGTTGCTCCAGGGCAAAGGGGCGGCGAAGAACGGACGCTTCCAAGGCAAAGCCAGCAGCCTGAACCGGAGGGCGGAGCTGGAGGGTCTCCTCAGGCAGCGCTGCGAACGCCTCGCCACAGAGCAGGAGTAGTAACACAGGAATGATTTCCTCTTTGTCTTAAAGATCTGCCCCGTTAATCTCTTATTCTTCTGCATGAGTTGTTGCTTTGCCACTCTGAGAATGAGTGAAATGAGCAGTCGGTATCACTTTGGAGTATCTTTGCTTTATTGACGAGTTGCAATCAGCCCATCTGATCATGTGACGTTTCACAACACGAAGGACTGAAGCCACTGAAAAGGATTTTTAAAGGGAGGATTGGACTTCTAGTGACGACTGATGTGATGAGAAAAGATTTTTTTCGAAATGAGCAACGAAAATGCTTTTTTGTTTTGCGATCACTAAACTAAACGATCTGTTAAGGTCTCATGACTTTTTTCTTTTAATTTATTTAGCCAGGAGAACCACATTGAGATTAATAATCTCTTTTTCAAGTGTGTCCTGGAGAGCTGGGGGGCCTGAGGGTCTTGCTCGGGGACCCCCAGTTCATGTTTTTGGGACTGTGGGGGGAAACCGGAGTACCCGGAGGAAACCCACACGCACACGGGGAGAACATGCAAACTCCACACAGAAAGGCCTTGTGTTCGAACCCACAACCTTCTTGCTGTGAGACTTCAGTGTCACTTGAGCTTTTACAGAGTTCAACTGTTCAACTTGTTTATTTACATGTTTGTTAATGTTGATTACTGATCTTCAGTTTCAAATATCTAAATACCTAATTTAATGGGGCCATAACTTGGAATAAAACATGAAACAATCCACCCTGAATATTAAATTTAAGAGATCTCCAGTTCACAAAAGCCTCCAGATGAAAGTTTCCGCTGTATTTTGTACATTTGCAGATCCAACAGTGTTCACACTGCGACAGTAATTTACAGCTTTCATCCAAAAGACACAGAGTGACGTTACCAACCCCACAGATTCACACACTTTGCTAAGTTTTCTTTTTGTATTTGATGTTTTTTAGGGTCTGAGCACTGAAAGTGCAGGAGGGCCTTATTGAAACCGTAGAGGTTATTATTATTATTTGTCTGCCTGAACAGACAGGTTTTTGAGGGCCTTAGCATACATAAGTTTTTGTGAAACTTTGATCATTTGGAGTGAAATGGCTCAACAGCGCCACCTGCAAAATTGGAGAAGGCTAGCCCCAGAGTGCCGTTTCACTGAGAGCTACGAAAATCGCCACACATATGTAACAGGCCAAGACGAACAACAAATTCTCTTATGGCCGTCCCGAACACTCAACAGGAAGTGGGATATTTGGAGGAATATGGTCGATTTTGGTGAATTTGTGCCCAAATTCACAAATGTTCTTGCGCGAACTCGTCCCAGGGGGAAATTTAGTTTTGGCTCCACCGTCATCGGAGGTTTTCCAGTAAAATCTGGATGAAACAGAAGCGTTTGAATTCCACCGCTCAGTGAAGGTCCAGCGAGTCGCTCTGAAGTCTCGTGTCTTTATTGTGTTCATATGTTGATAAAGTGCCAGCGAGCAAGCAGCCGTTCCCATTGTTAAAAAGCAAAACACACACACACACACACACACACACACACACACACACACACACACACACACACACACACACACACACACACACACACACACACACACACACACACACACACACACACACACACACACACACACACACACACACACACACACACACACACACACACACCAGGTGCTGAAGTGGTTGATCAGGTTGATATTTTGCTCCAGTTACTTTAGCGGCTTCACAATCTTCATTGAAATGTAGTTCTGGAGGAAAAAAAGCAAAAGAGGAAAAAAATTTAATGAAATCCCGCTCCAAATCCAAATCAGTGACTTTGGTTATTTCCGCTGTGCTTACCGGTAAAGAGTACAACAGGATGGCCAAGAAGAGAACCACGATGATGAGGAAGATGAGGCCGATGAAGAGACACCTGAACCTCCTCCACACGATGAACTTCATGGTCTTGCAGGGGCTGGTGAACCAGAAGAAGGACGTGTCTGGACGTCTGGTGGAGAGAGAGAGAGAGTCAGTTTGACCTTATGGTCTGCTCCCCGTTGTCATGGCGATCCTGAACAACGCTCACTTTGGGAAATCCAGCTTTGGGTTCATGTTGGGCTCGTCCCGTCCTTTTCCTGCAGGCTTCTCGTCTGCCGCCGCTTCGCTGACGATCTCCAGCGTCATTTCCACTTTCCCCTGCAAACGGAGGAACGTTCCAACATTCCTTCATGGAAGTATTGATCTCTGCTTCACTCATAAATAGTTCACAAGGTTTTTAAATGTGTATGCGTTTGTTATCAGTCGGCTGCAATGAGCTGAACATCTTGTCATTTCTTTCTGTTGGTTTCTTATTGGTTGAACCTCCACAGCGAAGAGGATGGAGCTGAATGAATGTGTGAAATAGATTTATCCATAAAAAATTTCCCTTTTCTTGTGTGCATGGGTTTTCAGAACTCTTTACATTGCATTATTCACTCACTCCATACTCGCTGTATGGTCAAAATAAGAACATGGATCGTGTCTCTAACACTCCTTTATTTTTTTAAGTATAAACTCATGATAGTGCAGCCGAGTTCCAACATACCAGGGTCGAGACTTAAGACCCTAAAAATCAAGATATATGTAAAAAAAAAAAATTTGATAAAATAAATAACAAAAATGAAGTCAAATGCAGGAAGTTTGGGAGGTTTTGTGTTGCAGGAACACAAACTGTAAAAGAACTAATAAGTGGCGAGTTAGAACTGCATCCTGGTCTCTTCATTTTGGGATTTTACCCTCAAAAGGAAGAAACACAAAGTGTGATCAGTTCCTAAAATGGAAGGCGACTCGAGTGAATGACGTCCAGGACCTGCCGACGTTTGTGAGAATGTCTGGAGATTTGTGAGGAAGAGGATGGCTGAGGACAATGATGTCTAAATAGACAAATTTAAGTCTTTAATTGAATAATGTCTGTCTATTTTTGTTATTTTCTATCTATATACTCGTACTTTGTTAAAAATCTATAAAAAAAAAAAAGAAGATCTTTTTCATTTGCGTGACAGACGTGGGATGGAAGTCGTACTTACACCCAGCTCCTTCTTCCCGTCCTGATCAATAGAACACGGCCACCAGCCTCGGACCGACTGCTGAGCAAACAGCGACTTGGCGTTCTCCGTCTTGTCCCTGCCCGCCTCCGCCCCCTCCATCATCTCCAGACTGCATTTCTCTGGAGTCTTAGCCGGAGCCACCAGGTGACGCAGGTCCAGCTCCAGCGAGCCTGAGGCCACATTTCATCACACGCTGGGTAAGAATCTGCTGATGGATTCATACTGGATCTGCAGCTCCTCTCCAGCGGCTCCATGAAGCGTTCAGTACATTAATATTAGTATAATAAACATTTGCATTCCTCCCTGGTTTTCAAAGCTGGTCTCGTCTCCAGGATGAAAAACGGCTCAAACAGTCAGGAAAGATGGGGAGAAAACGGGTAAAACTACTCCAAAAGAAAATGAAAAAGGAAGAGCAGTTAAATTAGAATCATTAAAATTGATAGTGCAGCTGAGGGTTTTTGTTCTGGAAAAATTAAAAAGAGAAAGAAAAGGAAAATGGAAACTGAAAAAGAAAGAAAAACTAAAATTATTTGAAAACAAAGAACAAAAAGGGAAAAAAAGCTGAAAAGCTAAAGCAGGAAAATCCATCAAAAAAGAGGAAAAATCTGTTAAACTGGCCACAGAAGTTAAAAATATAATAAAATATAATTAACATCTCATGAATGCAGCCTCAGTTTTTGTACTTCTTGCCCTTTTCTCTATTTTCTGAAACGGTCCCAGTCGAGGTTCCTACCGAGGTAATCGTCCAGAGAGAACTTGTCGTTGTCCCAGATCTGAACGATGAGCTTGGGAGGAATCCTGAACTCCGTCTTATCGAGGCTCCAGAAGCGTTCCTGGTGAGGACGGTAAGAGTTTGAGCGACTTCAGGAAGGTTCCTCCTCCAGACAGAAGAACCAGCCTCACCTTCTTGGACACCAGGCAGAGTTGCTCCGTTGGCAGGAAGTCGAAGTCAAAGACGAACCTCCAGTTAAAGTTTCCGTCTCCGTCCAGAGATCTGTAGTGGACGTCCGTCTTCTGCTTGTCCTCCTCCATCCCGGCCATCCATCTGCCCAGAGAGCAAACCGTTTGCTTTCTCCACAACCAAATCAAATCTGAGATCGGGAGGAAATGATGCTGCTGCTTGACGAGTTGGAAAGTTAGTGAAACTGAAGCTGGAGCAGCTTTTACCCCTTCACGTAGACGTCGCTCATGTTCTCTCCGGTGATGCTCGTCTCATCCAGAGTCACGTCTGTGGTGTTCCAGATCACGACTCGCAGGAAAAACCTGAACAGTCAGTCAGACTCCAAATGAAACCAGAGGGAAGCACATCCAAAGAGCTGGGACTGTTTTTACTTTTTACTTTCCCTCCCTGTAATATCTCAGTAAAATCACTAGACCTCAGTAAAATCATTATATCTCAGTAAAATCACCAGTGTTTTTTATTTTGATTTGTTTGTTTTCAAAAATACTCTCCTGGCTAAAAAGGCTAAAACTGCAAAATAATTTTTTTTTAAAAAAGCATCGAGGAGGATTGGCTTTAAAAAGAAACGTTGCCAAAATGTTTGAAAATCAAAAAAGGAGCAAAAACAGGCCAAACAGTTAAAATGGTGAACAAAAGTAGAAAATAATGGTAGAAATGGTAAAAAAAAAAAAACTAAACTAACTGAATCAGTTAAAGTCGACTAAAAAGGTTAAAACAAACAAAACCTAAAACAATTAATTTGAAAGTTTAGTCATGAAATATTGATAATGTACATTTAGCAGAAGTACATAAATAACTTCATCTTATATCAGCTCATTTGCTGATAAGAATGACTTTCATGTTACTGATTCCACAGCTTCCTTCCTGTTTGGCTGCTGGTTTTAACAGGCGTCACAGAGAAAGTCTGGATTTGACTCCAGATGCTGTTGGTTCTGCGACCCGGTCCGTCACGCTCTGGTTCTAGACTTTACCTGCACACAGGAGGCGATACCGCCGCCGTGTTCCAAAAACCCAGAACCAGATTTGGTGGTGCAGAGCAGCAGCACTTACTTCTTGGGCTTGCGGGGTGTGATGTCGAAGGGAGGCCCCGGCAGGCCGATGCTTTTGGGGAAAACGTCCACCCACATCTGAAGCCTTCCCTGAAAGAAAAACACGGAGGAAGAGGATGAGGGAGAGCAAGAGGAGGTGGAGTAGGGAGAGGAGGAGGAGGCTGACCTGGGAGAGGTTGGGCTGGAAGGAGCTGTAGAGGGTCCGTGTCTCCACGTGTTCGGGTACGAGTCCCTGCTTCCGCAAGACGTGAAGACACAGGCGCTGGTGGGTCGGACCCAGGTGCTGATGAACTTCTCTGTTGGTTTCTTCATGGAGACAACAGGACGGATGTTGTTAAGGAAACGTTCACACGGTGAGAGAAGTCAGACTCTTAACCTCTCTCAACGCACGTGGAGTCGTACGTTTATCTTTCCTTCACAAACCTTACCGAACTCGGCCAGCGTGTACAGTTTGCCGTTGAAGCTGAGCGACGTTCCGTTGTCTTCGCTGCGGGGTTTGGACAGACCTTTGAGACGAGCCAGGTTCTCCAGCAGCTCGGAGGGCTTCAGCTGGTCCCTCCACTGGTTCACACCCGAACTGAAACCAAGGCAGAGGCAGGATTCATCAGTGGCGCGTTGTGACTCGGCGGCTCCCTCAACGCTTCCTGCTCAGTGCCGGAGCTCCTCACATGCAGTAGGTCTGCGGCAGGCCGCAGTACGAGTTGTATCGGGACAGGAAGCGGTTCTCCAGGTCGATCACCGTCTCGCCGACCTTCTCGTCTCGACTCAGGAGATCGTAGTCGTACACCGAGATCTTCAGGTCCTTGTCCTGGGGCAGGAAACACGTCATCTCAAACATCCTGCAAACACAAAGGACACATGTGATGCAGATATTTTCCGTTTTAGGTTTATTATTTAACTTGGTATGTCCCAGTGAGGTTTACCTTCCAAACACGGGGTTGAGGGTGTTGGGAATGTGATTATCTCGGTCTTCAATCGTGTTCCTTCCCACCGACATCTTGATGTATGGATCGCACTAAATGGCAGAAGGTCCCGACAGGTCAGAGCAGAAGGTCCCGACAGGTCAGAGCAGAAGGTCCCGACAGGTCCTGATGATGAGGATCAATACTCACTCGGCCGTTATTGTCTTTAGGCTGCAGGTCGACGGCGCGAACCACATAAACCCTGACCAGACACTCCTGAGGTCCGCTGTGCGGCAGCTCTCTGAACTGACGGGGGGGCGGAGAAACCCCGGGGTCGTCTGGTAACGGGTACACCTTGAAAGAACCCTGGAGGCACAAGAACACACGGTGAGCTTCGTGAGCAGGACGTGAACGTTGTCGTCACTCGAAGAGGCTCAGATGACCTTGAACTCTCCGACCACGGTGGGGTCGTCGTCCCCGTTCTCATTCTTTCCTCGCTGGAGTTTGAAGGTGTTGCAGAAATCAGTCAGCCCTTTGAATTCTGTGACATTTTCCAAATCACAGTCGTAGACCTGGAATTCCAAACAGTTCACGTCATTCGCTGTTACAGAAGAGACGCAGCGGCCGACGAAGAGGGAGTGAAACCGGCAGCTCACTTTGAGGGTGTCGTATCCTTTCTTCAGGTAAGGGCGACATTTCTCCTGGTCTCCGACTGAAGCGTAGAATTTACTCCACCAGTCAACCGTCTCTTTTTCCTATTCAAGTGGATTGCACTTTAGCTTTCATACATTTACAACACGTACAAAAAGTGTTAAATCATAAAATCTGATCGACTCACCTTCTCTGCCTGCGAAGATGTGATGCCAAAAAACACAGAAAAGAGTCAAAAGTAGCAATTACAAAATACAGAAGGTTCAAACTGTTAAGAAACAATATGATAGAAAAAAAGGATTGATAAAGCAATTTCAGGCGAAGTTTCACAGTCATTCAGTGAAACAAGGGTGTAACAATGTGATTATATTTCATTTAAAGCAGATAAGACTTGTCCTGAAAAGAGCTCCACTACATTCAAGAGAAGACGATACCGTCATGTCTCACTTCTTCAGCCCTCCTTAATATTAAGACTTTTAGATTGGTTCTCATTGTTCCTATTTTTTACTCTGACTTATTAAAAACACAAAATTGCAGTACAGCCACTGTCCACCAGAGGGCCCACTGACACCAACTGGCTGTTATCCTCTTTCCTGCTCAAACATTTACTGTTTTCCAGTGAGATCCCCAGACGTGGTAAAGAAAAAAAAGGTGAAAATTCAAGGTCGTGAAAAATGAATGACATTAATGAATATAAGGACGATGGATGACTGTGAAGCTCCATGTTTCTGCTCTGCTTCAGCTCCGGTGTGACGAGTTCCTCTTTCAGACATTTAACAGGAGCCTTTTTGTTGTCGGATCTTCCTCTCTTTATTATGTTTTATGTGATTCCTGTCTTTTTTCTGTGTGTAAATCATGCACAAAAAAACCTTTCATGTTAGAATCTACAAGATCTGTGCAAGGATGTAAAAACATGATCATTTAAATAATTTCATTAAAAACAAAAAAGCTAAAATAAGGGTCTTTTTAGGGGAAAATAATACAACTAAGCACATTTTAATGCAATGTAGGAGGGGAAATTCAAATCTGGAAATGTACAAGCGCTACTCAAGCAGTGTAATGAAGCATTTAAACTCCATTAGTCGAGCTCTTGGTCGCTGTTAAGAGCTGGGTGACTTATATTTACTTAGTTTTGAGTTGAGATTTAAATAACTGCTTTAACAATAAAAATAAGAGGCTCCCTGTTTTGCCCTGTTCCAGTGTCTGTACTAAGCTAAGCTAAGTAGTTTTAGGACGGAGGTTCAGATTTAACATAATTGGCTTGAATCTGTTTTCTCATCAATGTTTGTGGAGGAAATAAAGTGAAAACTCCACGTGGCTTTCCTGCCCTGCATAGCACGTTGAGCATTTACATGTTACACCCTTGCTGAGAAGAAATAATTAAAGAGTGCTCATTAAAAAAAACTTGAGTAAAATCACAGATATCATCCCACACTGATTAGTGGCGTTGTGACAGCACTGTGAGGCTTCCAAGAGCTTTCTGCGGATTGAGTGATGGTCAGCCTTGGATTCATTGGTGCCCAGCGAGGTGAATTAGGAAGCTACACGACAAGGAACCATACATACAAAGTGGGAAGTGGGAGGAGAAGCCATTTTGTCGACAGCAGCAGACATGCTGCACATGAACTGAAAGCCAAAGTCGTTGAGTTTGTCAAATTTGACTTTGGAGTCAAATTCAAGCTGAACAATCAATTGAGGGAAATAAGCGTGTGTGTGGGGGTGAGGGTGGGGGTGAGGGGGGTCGTTTTTACCTGAGCCTCCAGCAGAGGTCTGGACTCGTCCATGGTGATGGAGACATCTTTGTGAGGTGTGGCCATCATCAGAGCCACTGGTGGAGAAGAGGGAACAACATCAGCACAAGGACTTTAGTTTACGCTGGTTGTCTTGAATGTGAATTAAAAGAATACTCCTTACTTTTGGAAGCCATCGCTCCCTCTGCGGTGATGACGTACGGGTCGCACCTGAAGGCCTCCAGAGAAGTGACGGTGCACTGACCCACCACGGGCTTCCTGCCAAACGGACGGTGGTCGATCACCTTCAGCACAATGGGGGGCGTGTACATCTCTTCCTTGGGAAGAAGCTGGATTTAAAGAGCAGAGAAAATGACAATTAATAGGATTTACAATACACCAGAAATACACCATTTAGCTGAACATGGCCGTTACCACTTTGATGAAAAGGACCGAGCTGGGGAAGTTGGGACTCTTCTTCATGTTCTTGATGACGGCTGACTCCACCCTCTGCCCGCCGCACTCCACCACGAGGCTGGGCGACGACACGGAGGCCAGCTGATACGACTTCATGTTCCTCAGTCCCCACGCTAGGATCTATAAACACAGAGACTCATGAGACGGCGGAGGAGGACGGAGCGACGGCGTGGTCGTTTGACGAGTGTCGATCCGAGGTACCTCCACGGCAGTGAGCTGCACCACAGGCCGGATTCCCTGAGGAACCATGTAGAGGTTCTCCGCTCTCTTTGGGGGAACCAGCGGGAGCTCCGACTCCCCCGACTGCAGACCAAAACAATTATTGACTCCTATTGTCTTCCTGGTGTGTTAAACACAATCGCACTCAGGAAATACACGTATGAGCAACTGAATATGTTGTTACACCGGCTGTTTGTCATTCCTCGTGATCTTGACTCACCTTGTCTTTAAGAATAAGTTCTGCAGCCACCAGAGCTTCTCCGGCCTTATGGCCCCTCTGGATGACGGGATGCCACAGCAGCCTGGGCGCTTCGTCCACTCCAGGATTCAGCTTCACCATCGGGATGCAAACGCTGCGGCCCAGCAGCTCATCTTTTCCCTGAACAGACGGTCACACCACTTGCTCATGTCTCACCGTGGCAGGAGTTTTACATTTCTGAAGCGATAATTGTCTTTCGGGTTTAACCTAACACGAGTTTCATTGCAGATTCTCAAGCTGGTTGCTCTAACCTTCAACCTTTAACTCCTTTTCACATTTCTGATGTGTCAAAGATAAAGAGCGAAAACAAAAAGCAGTTCCTGTCGATTTGAACATGTGGACCAAGAGGTGTGTAGAGTAAACAGGAAAAAGAAAATTCTAATTTTAGTTATCCATTCATTCATTTTCATTATTTCCTGGACTTAAAGTGTTCAATCCATGTCAGTCGGTTTCCCCCACATAACATTTCCAGGTCAACATCAGAAGGTTTCCTGCCTACCACTTGGTCGTGGTCGTAGAACTCCAGAACGATGCTGGGCGGCTGCTCAGCGACGCTCTGAGGGTCTCCGTAAATCTGTACATCGTTGAAAATCAGAGTTTGGTCCCAGGTTGGGTTCAGTGTCGCCCGAAGCTTCTCTGTTGTCTTGCTGACATGCAGGAAGGAGACGTGCGCATAAGGATCTGAAGTGGAAATAATGATTTTATTTGAGCGAAAGCATCAGTGTTGTTAATATAAACTTAGCACAGAAACAATTTTTTGAGACTCTTACCAGAAAAGCTATCTTTGTCCATAGACGCCAAGCTCTGTGCCTGATAGACGTAGACACGGAGATGATATATGTAGGATCCTGAAGACACCAAAAAAAAAAACAGTTTCAACTGTATGACATTATCTATATTTTATTTGTACCTAATAGTCATTAATAATCATGTATATAGTGATGAAAGAACAGTTCTATTCAGTTGTTGACTAACATTTGCGTCACTCACTGTGGAAGAAGCAGGACACGGTGGGCGTGTTGGCGCCAAACAGCTTGGTGGCATCAGCTTCGCTGTCCTTCTCTTTCTCCTCTGTATCAACGCCCTGCTGGGGAAAGCAACGTCTCAGAGTTCATGTGTCACACGCTGCCAAGTAAAACCCCGGCCAATGTGTTTGAAGGACAAGCAAATATTTGATAACATTTAGTGACTCAGTCATCTCCGTTCAGTTCCTGCTGTGAGGAAACCGATTCGCCTCCAACTCAAACAAGACCTGCGTTTTTTTTTCTTTATGAGCTTTGACTCCCAACAGGAGACACTCACCAGCGCCCCCTCCAGCTTAAAGATGGCAGACGCCCCAAGGCGATCTTCTGGTGCCATCTTCCTCCTCCAGCGCCTTCGACGAAACGTGTCTGACGAACGCTCCTTTCGATGAAATTTCCAGCCAATCAGAGAGGAGAACTCCCAGCCTTCAGGGTCGCCTTGCTCCCGTCTCTGTGTGCGACAGTTACTGTGCTGAGCGGGCAAAGATAACAGCTGGACAGAGAGACACGTGCTCACATGATATCAAATGAACAGACGCAGGAGGGGAATTTGTAATTGTATTTTACAAAACAAGATAAATGACAATAAAACACACTATGTTATGCAAAGCTATCGGACCTCCATAGCTGCTCCTGCCGGCAGCGCGGCTCTCCTGCGAGGCCGAACCAGCCGTCTCCTGCGGTGGACATGGTACACCTTCTCCGCAGGAACCCAGGACCGAGGCTTATCATCTGGAGGAATGGTCACTCCGTACTCCCAGCCTGTAGAGGACACATTCAGACTATATGCACAGACAATTCTCCTTTCTGTGGTCTGTTGAAAAAAATAAGTCTGGGATTTGAAATTGAGCTCCAGAGCCACATACTGATAGAGGGTTTATAACCTTTTATCATGGAAGTGCTGCACATTGCTTCTGAGGAAGCCTGCAGATCCTGTCTGATGTCAGTTTTACCAAAATGTTACAGTGAAGAGGAAAACCTCCATCACCAACACATAAAATCCATTTCACACTTTTGCTCCACATTCTAAAAAAGATCTTTCTAAAAAAAGAAATTCTGCTAATCGTAAATCAACCTCCGCAAAAAACTTTGGTTTCCTTATTCAATTTCATTTGGCTCCGTGACTCTTGATATTTGTTTGTCCTCGAGTGCAGGTTAATGCCCGCACCTTGATCATCCACAGCTCTGTTGTCGTCCACAGTCCATTCGTCCTCCCATACCCAGCCTGGAGGACAGTCGAACTCTGCAGGGTTTCGGCTCTTCTCCCCATTCTGTACAAACCAAACTCGATCAGCAGCATTTATGGATTCTGACATTTATCTATAAATTTTATCGCGGGAATAATTACAGGCATTAGAGGAGTCAATTGGTTAAAAGGCTCATACTGTACAAAATTCCCTTTCTAAAGGTTTTCCAGCAGTACTAATTGTCCCTATACCTGGAACGACGCCCCAGAAGTGAAGACAGTCTGTCCTCTCTCTCCCTTCGCTTGTTTCAGGTTTTAAAAAGTGTGTTGCTCCAACCAGCCAATCAGAAATCAAACCCTATATAGTGTCATCGGGGGTTTAGCCAATCCCAATCAAGGCAGGCCCTCCCTTTGACTCCTCCCACAATTAGGCAGCTCTCCTCTGGCACATGGCACCACGAGAGGAAGTACTTCTTCCTCTTCCCAAGATGGGCATATGTGGGCAGAGCCAGTCCAGCTCACACAGACACAGCAGATTCTGAATGCAGCTCCTATGATCCAATATTCAAATGAGGAAAATCAAAGAGGAGCTAGAAACTTAGAATACTGAAGGTTTCTGGACCAACCAGACCAGGAGGAGGAGTGGAACAGGAGGATGATGTGACTCCTTTAAGTAAGAGGAGGAAATGAATGCTGTCTGGATCATAGATGAATACTTATACATGTATTTCTGTTTGTCAACGAGACAAGGAAGAGATTATCTGTGTGCCATTTGAAGCACCGCTGAGCAGTATTTGCATGCCAGCGTGTCGTTCTCACCACATCAGTGAAAGGCTCAGAGGCAGCCTTCCACTCTCCTCCGGGGAAGCGAGTCTCGTTCTGGAAAACTTCATCCATGAACTCGGTGTGTCCCGCGTCCGCCTCGGTCAGCAGACTGAAACACAAAGTGTGTGAAACAACGCACTTAAATTCATCCTGATAAAATGGAGAAACACAAAACGACAAGATCAGAGAAAGTTCAAAGGGTTTGTGTGTGTTGTCAGCTATGTTTACAGACTGGGAGTAAATCACTATGCAAACTAACTGCAGTGAAAACGGCTCATTGTATATTATACTATGGGTGAAATTTGTGTGGCAGATGGAAAACAAAAAGAAAAACAGTCTGATGCCTTGCATAAAGAAATGATTCTCCTCTACATTTAACTTTTGTGTGTGTGTGTGATAATTGTCTGCTTCTTGACACACCGAAATCTGTTTGGGATGTTGGCATGGAAAATGAGAAACCAAAATTATAAATGTATTTGTAGAGGTCAGGACGGTTTTTCCTGAGTCAACAGTCAAAGGCCAAAGCAAAAATTTTAATAACTTCCTACTTTCGGGCACGGCCTGGTACTTTCTCATTAAATCATGGTCTGTTGCACAACAGGAATGTAAAGTAAAGTGCAGACCGTCACACTGCTTTCAGCCAGCTGTGATCTGGAAAAATACAGTCCCAGCCACTATAATGAGCAGTGTATTTTCCATTTGTAGGACTTTAGGTAAATGTTCTCATAATTGCAACAACTCTGCATGTTTAAAATGAAAACTTTGTACACTCATTTTTAGAAAAGCGATCACTGAAGCCCCCTACAGGAAATGAAACGTCACTGATTAATTGCGTGTCTTTGGATGAAAACTCGCATCTGCACAGGAAAAACATGCAAAGTCGAGAACCCAGACTCAAAGCATTGCAGCACCAATGATCATCTCCAGTCGAACTCACGCTCTCTCTGGGTCAATGAACCATTCATCCTCCCACTCCCAGCCTCTGGGTGGCAGGAAGTACTGCTGCTTCAGCTTCAGCTTCCCCGTCACGTCCGAGAATTTATGGCGGCCCACGAGTCCTGTGGTCCCCCACTTCCCAAAGACCTGGGCCTGGTTCTCATACTGAAGCGTCAGGCGATAGAAGTCACATATTTACAATATGTACAAATAATGCAGGCTAATTGTCTCTTTGTTTGGAGCTGTCGCACATGGTTGGCACAGGTTGTGATCGGGACGATTTTGGATCAACATACCATCTCAGCAAACACGCTGAAGGTTCCTTCAGAGAACGAGTTGAACTTTTTCTCGTGTGCAGACAGACCCAGCCACGTGTTGACCCGAATCTGAACCGGCACCTTCTGACCCTTGGTCTTGTCCATGGGGTACTGCAGGGATCAGAACACGTCAAGGTGTCGTTGCCGTTCTGCTGCAGGTGCCGCATCGCATCGTGATTTGAGAGTGAGAACGCACCTTTAAAAACACCGTCTGTGTCTTTCCACAGTGGCGTCCGCAGGCCTGCTCGCTGTAGGTGGAGTAGAGGACTTGGTGAGCGGGGATGCGACAGTAGGCCACCCTCTTCTCGCCGCGCAGCATCCAGATGATGACGTCAGGCATGCTGTTCTGGGGCTGCACAACACACACACCAACTAGGGTTACCTCTTAGTTTGAGCTGTCATCACTTGTGACTGTATTTCATTTATTTTAGGTGTATGAGTTTCTGGGATTGACCGGGCTAGGTGAATATGGGTTTTTCCTGTGTAATGTTATTATTCTCACATGTGTTGTGTGTACAGATTCATAAGCATTAGCTTTTATTCAGCTCACGTTTGGTTCATTTTTGCAAGATACTATTTGGTGCATAAAATCTTTAAAAAACATTTTTGTCAAGTATAAATGGGACACATGTTATTTCAGTGATACAATTTCAGGAAGCTGCATACAAAATCTCAATATTCTCATTTTGTGTAGTGTTCATTGTGGGTTGTCCATGTATGTAAATACAGAAATGATTGATGAGAGAAAGAATATCAGCAAGGTCTCCTTTAATCCTACAGCTGAAATCACAGAGAAACAGAAGCACATTTGAATGGACACGACGAACCTCTTCAGCCAGCTGGTGAAGTTTGTCCAACCACAGCTCTAAGTCGGGCAGAGTGTCTCTGATCTCCGCCGCCTCCTCTCTCATGCGCCGGGCTCCATCCTTCATTCTGGTCAAAGCGCTGTCTCGCAGCTTCTTGATTTGGATGTCCAGGGAGGTGAGGTTAGAGCGACCCTCCAGCTCAGGCATTGGGAAACTGGAAGGCATAATTTTTTGACAAAATGCCTTCTTAAACCATCGTCTGTGTCTGTGTGTCAATATATATATATACAGTATGTAATGGGGACTCAAGCAACATGAATCATATCCTCTATTTACCTTTCTAGATCTTCGATCAGCTGATTGAGCATCTTGAGCCACACCTCGACCAGCCGGTTTTCGGGAACCTTCGCCAACATGGCCGTTTTGAATGTCTCCAGGTTAGATTGCTACAACAACAACAAAATAGGAGAAAGGATTAAGTTCCCTACTGGAACACCGATGGCTGCCACTCGCGCTGATGCAAGATGACCTGACAACCAAACGTGAGTATAGAACAAGCTCATCCCAACCCTGAAGCAATAAATCTAGAACTATAATTTATATTGTGAGGATTAGTTTGTGAGGATTGCAGATGACTACCAGGTGCTGAGTAATGTAGAGGATGATGTTGACGGAATCGAGGCGGTGGCTAATGTCTTCCCAGAATGAGGTAAGAACGACCACCGGCTTGGTGTCAGCCCAGGGCAGGTAGTAGTAGTGGTTCCCTGAAAGAGTTGCACACCATATATCAACATTTTGTGAAAAGAAAACCTGTCGTACTTAAATACATTGATACAAAGCTGTCAGACACTCACCATCAAACACAGCGCAGCTATACTGGGTGGTGGAGGCCAGGGGTTTACAGGTGGTGTCCAGTTTGTTGCCATAGTTACCGATACTGACCTCGAACTGGATGGGTTCGCCTGGCTCCTGAATCATGGTGGCGCTGTGGAAGACTGCACACAGACAGTACTTTCTCCTCCTCTGGTACTTCTGATTCAGGAACAGATAGAGAAAAGAGAAAATGAAAGAAAGGTAGAAACCAGTCAGTTAGCACACAGCCTGAATCCTCACTCCACCGTGAGCCAAATCACTCAATGGAAAGACAGACGCAATACCTGCGTGACCAGGATGTCGTCGCTGTGGATGCTGTCGACTGTTTTCTCTGCTTTCTCCTCAAGCTTTGTGGAGAGCTCGACCAGAACTCTTCCCCTGTATGCCACGCCTTCGCCCTTCAAGAAGACAGACATAATGGTTTGACAGACAACCAAAAGATGTGCTTGTAACCAGAAATCACAAAGGAACAATGGGCTAGGTGTACTGCGTTACCTTGCCATAGTTGAGGTCCTCGTAGGGATCTGGCAAGCCAGTGAACTCTCTGGGGCTGCCGTACAGGTTGACGTAACAAGGCCCAAACACAGGGAGGAAGCCCACCTCCGATGACCCCGAAGCAGCTGCAGAGAGGTGACAACAGACGAGACGTCTCGAAAGAAAGTACTTGAAGGAAACTGAGCTGAGCTGAGCAGAGCTTCAAGGTTAGTTGGTCAGTTCGTCTGTGCATCAGGTGATAAGGCGGAAACAGCAAATGCTGGGAAAGCAGGTTAGAGAGGAGGTGGTTACAAAACTGAGAGGGCTAACAATTAGGTCTGGGTCGCAACGTCACAACACATCAAAGCAGGGTTGTACAGACGATGCGCACGGACACGGCTGGAATTATTCATGTGTGCACAACATGCTTAATGCATTACATCTCATGCGACAAAGCAAAAAAAAAAAAAAAAAGAGGACAGGTGAACCTTCATAGGATGGCATTTCCCCATTTTCTGCATGTTCCTCTATTTCAGAAGAGAAAAAAGACAATTCAAGTACCATTTAAAATGTAATAAATCCACAACCACAATGAGAGTAATGGAAACAGTCACACAATAAGAAACATCTTAGGAGTAAAATGTAAAGTCAATAAACCTCAAAACAAAAGTTTTTTTAAATTGTGTTTTCTTTGAAATGTAATATTAAACAATACCTTCTATCTCTCCACCAGAGGAGGCGATCTTGGCGAGGTTCAGGTATGTGGCACCAATTGCATCATTTCCTGTCAAACGATCCCTGCAATCACACAAAATAATAACTTCACACACACACACACACATTTGCACACATCCTGTAAAATAACATGCAGATTAGTGCTCTATTGTGCTCTGCCATGTTTTCCTGAGGAACTTTATGATAGGCAGAAACAAGACGTCTCTCGTTACTCTTAAACTCACTGTTTTTAACAGGGAACTCACTCGAGTGCTTTCAACACCATTTTCCCAACCTCTTCCTCTGAGTGCAGTTTTTTCTAACCTCCTCTTCCACCTATTTCCTTTCAGCCTTCCTGGACCGAACTTATCAGACTGTTGATTTGCTCCGAAAAACACAATGATGAAAACTCGCGAGGAGCCAGGAAGGTTTGTGGAGGGGAAGGGAGGTGTCACTACAGGCTCTGAGTCACACACACACATTATACTGATGTGAACACATGGACAAACGCATACACACAGAAACACACACAGATGACGACGCTGCAAAAACACTGTGGTACATATTTTCAACCTGAGCTAACTCAAAGGAAGCTCTGTATTACCGACTAAATATCCTGTAAAATCAGTTCCCCTTAATTCTTTTGCATGAAAACATCTTGTTTGACTTACCAGTCAAAGACGGTCAGTTTGACCCGCTCACACATGGATGGAAACTGCAGGAAACAAGATAAATGAGTTACACAAAGAATTAAATTGGAGGTTTTGCTGCTACTTTGTCTCTTACGTTGTTTTATACTCTTTCAATTTGCACCTGTGTGACACTTTTTCACTCTTTGTACTGGTCATATCTACAGTCTTTAATCTGTTATGTGCCTTTTTTGTCACTTTAATCAAAATTTACTTTACTGTATTTCTTTTTGGCTCCTAGTTTATATGAAAGGGTCATATTATGCAAAATCCACTTCCTAAGGGTTTTCCCACAGTACTAATCGTCCCCATACCTGGACTGACGCCCCAGAAATGAAGACAGTGTGTCCTCTCTCTCCCCGGCTTGTTTCAGGTTTTAAAAAGTGTGTTGCTCCAACCAGCCAATCAGAAATCAAACCCTATATAGTGTCATCGGGGGTTTAGCCAATCCCAATCAAGGTAGGCCCTCCCTTTGACTCCTCCCACAATTAGGCAGTTCTGCTCTGGCACATGGCACCACGAGAGGAAGTAGTTCCTCCTCTTCCCAAGATGGGCATGTGTGGGCGGAGCCAGTCCAGCTCACACAGACACAGCAGATCCTGAATGCAGCTCCTATGAGCCAATATTCAAATGAGGAAAATCAAGGAGGAGCTAGAAACTTAGAATACTGAAGGTTTCTGGACCAACCAGACCAGGAGGAGGAGATGAACATCTGGAGAACATGACTTCTTTAATGTTTACAATATCTGTATGCGCTGTACATATCACATCACTGATAATCAAGATGATTTTCTCCTTTCCAGCCTATTGCACCCTCAGGACCTCCTACCTTAACTTGAAGGTTCAGTACTTGGTTCCACTCTGGGTTTGCATTCTTCTCAATGACTTCAGTGCGCAACTGAATGAACAGAGGACCAACAACATTAGTCTTTTTCTTCTGTAGATATAACACAGGATTCTATCAGTTTAATTTAGCAGTGTCGCCATTAAAAGACCTTTATTCCAGCAAACTGGGCCTCTAGAAAAGGATCCACCAGGTTTTTCTTGTTTTCATCACCTCCGAAAATCCCTTTTAAGGTCTGGATAAATGCGTCATCCACTGAATGAGAAAACATTCGAACAATCAGTCGATGGCGAATTTTATGTTTTGCAAATGAATGATTGTTTTTCTTCCTGTTTCAAATGATTACTGGTTAGTAAAAGACTCGGAGGTTGTCTTACTCTGGGGAACGTCCTCGGCTCTAAACACCTTCAGCATCAGCGTGGCCCATCGCAGAGTCACGCCCGCCGGCAGCAGCAAATTGCTCTCGATGTCGTCCTGATCGTCGTTACACTCTCTCTTCTCCACCTGCAGCAGGTGAGACAGACAGAGCAGGGAAAGTCGATGAGAGACAGAGAAGAAGATCACCTGCGTTTTTACATAAAGGAAGAGGAAGCTGCAGCATCAGACCAACCGGTGGCTCGTCTCCTGCCCCCACGACAAAGAGGCTGACTTTGAGGTAGCCTTTGGCCCCAGAGCTGGATTCCTCTGGATCATTCAGCAGGAGCCACTTCCTCATGATAGAGTGTGCTGCAATAGGAAACACATATAAATAAATACCCTATTTATAAATATCCACATCGTTTTGACACAAGCATTGTCAAGTGGAGTTACCCAGGTACCCACTGCTATCCTAGCAGTGGGTTTGTTGCTATGCTACTTGCCATTGAAACGGTGCTACACTCTTTAAGGAACATGTATTTTGCTCTCAGGAGAACACTGCTCTGCGTACTGAATGTAACTGAAATAACCCCGATCTCTACGAGAACGATGCATCTTCTGAACAAATGTAAATGGTATTCAAATCTGTGGTTTGTGTTTTATCTTACCTGGTTCATCATAGATGTAACCGACATCCAGCTGTGTCAAAACAAACACACGGTGAGACAGACTACACTCAAGAATACTACATTAACACTTGAATGTGGAGGACATCAGGCCAATACCTTGAACTCGCCCATGAGACTGTCGGCTCTGAGTGAATAGGAATCATACACCTGCAGTGGAGAGACGATAAATTCTTACTTTATGTGTTTATGCACTAACAGAGGAGCTCAAGCATTACATGGCTCGTACTTACCCGGAAGCTAATGTTCTGGTCAAACAGATCTGACGGCAGCATGTGGACGTTGTAGAAGAACAGCTGCAAAAGTAGAGCAAGATCTAAATAGGTAAACAGAAACCAGGTCATTTTACAGTGTGAGTTTCTATCTCTTGTAAAAGGAGAGAACCTCGTCAAAGAAAGGGTTGTTTCCCCTCCTGATCCTCGTCCTGTGGGTTTGTCCACACACGTTAACCTTCACCACTGGTTTGATGTTGTTACCAGACAGCTGGCGAGCCTCGATGATCCGCACGCGGATCTGAAGGACACGCATCAAATAGTGTCAGTGGATAAATACCTTCAATTTATGTACAAGAACAGGACTGCACATAGAGGCTCCCTGAAGCTCCACTAAATTATACCCAAATAAACATTTGAGCTTATTTCTATTTCAGTTACACACCAGAGTATTTTTCAAAATGGCTTTTATCTCTTGTATTAAAAAATGGCTTTAAAATAAGCCACAATAACTAAAATGGGGGGAAAAAATGCTAAAACGAGTAGAAAAAAGCTTGAAAATTAAAAATACAGTAAACCCAAGTATAACGTCTTGGAAAAGAAATAAGATGGTTAAAATGTCTAGAGTCCTTCCTTCCTTCCTGTGGCCATGGGACTCTATAACTCCTCCCTGTAAATAGTGTTGGTGTGTTTTGGTTCATCTCATCCTTTGTGTGCTCATATTAGTCACCGCTAAGCCTTGATGACATTAATATTTATAATCACTTCCTTGATTTTTATACTGTCTTATTTGTTATTGAACTTTATTTCAATGTTGTCTGTGTGGAGCTTTTCTATTCTATTCTATTCTATTCTATTCTATTCTATTCTAAAATGTCACAATAGTCTGAAAAAATGATGGAAAAGAATGATGCAGACTTCTACACAAGAATGTTTGTTTATAGCCAAAATGACTCCAATATACTAAATATACTATACATATTGACGTACTAAACATATATAAACCAAGAAAGATATTACTGCTATGGACACTTCAAACTAACACACTTGGATTTTAAGGGAAAAAATATCCGTTTTTTGTTTTTTTTAAGCAAACGATTTTTCAAGTTCTAACAAAACTTAGTTTAGGTGTTGACTGATTAGAGGAAATACACACCAGGAATATTAGAGGATTTACCAAGGACGAGTGTTATCAGATTAAAAAAACAAAAGGAATCATGCTTACTTAGAATGATCTTATACTTAACTATAATTAGCATTCTTCTCCTCACATTAACAAACTAACTTTTTCACCTCATTCTCAAACAAACAGGAAGCGTTCAATCACACATCTGAAACTGAAAAATTCTTCTTAACTGAGAAAGTCAAGGGTTTTATTCTTTCATTAGGTGGAATTTGTTGATAATCATCAATCAAACCTGAAAATCTTGAGGTTTATTAATAAGTCGATGGCGATTCCGCGCTCTGGCTAGTTTTTGGCGAAGGCTGCTGCCCTGAGCACCGGAGGACGGCGCCGCCAGAGACCCGGCTTGGCCCCCGTCTGGGAGAGTCTGATCTCCTTCCTCCCCATCTCCACCTTCATTAAGGAAAAGAAGAAAAGGAGACAAGAAGTCAGACTTCTAATCAAAGTCGCCGCCACAGTTGAAGCTGTCCTGCATGAGCAGCGCCACGAGACGCACCGGCGTCCAGAACAGAGTCTCCCGCTTGAGGGTCGTTGGGGTTTCGCGCGGCGCCAGCTGGAGGGTCGTAGCCAATCACAATGTCGATCGTGGCCTGTAGGAAAACAATGGGCTGCTCTATCATTTAATTCTCAATGGAGACCGCCGTTACTGACAGAGTGAAACTTACTCCGATATTCTGTCCACTTTCATTGGCCAAAGGAAGGTTTTTGGACGGCAGTGACCTCGCCTGACCTGAGGCCAGGTCTCGCAACCAGATCTTGGCAGAACCCAAAAATCTGTTGAGATGAAAGAGACAGATTCATCTCTGACATTCAGTTTATGTGATGTACTTACATTTGTGATGATCACAAAGCCTTGGTTTACATGAATAATCACATTTCTTCCAGAGTCAGTAGTTACATGGTGAAACTCAAACTTCCTGTTATCTCAGAAACATTTCATGTTCCTATTGACCTGCCTGTCATGTTTGCTGTCTATTGTCTTCATCTCATGTTGTGAAGGCGTCACTTTGTACTTTTACACTAAAATAAATAGACTAACTGGAATACATGCACAAAGACATGAGAGGATTAGGGAGATATCTCATAATCAATAAGTAATAGTTCTCGACTGGTTTGACTCCCTGACCCTTAAAGACAAGCTGTGACACCAGATAAAGATGAAATATTCTCAAGTTTACAAATCGACATGAACATTACGAACTTGAACGGGGGAAAGTTCAGGACATCATAACAATATACCGACAAGAAGGAACGAAATATGACATATAACTGCCAAATAGGGATGTTCAGTTGAAAATGTTCCCTTTAATGTTAAAATCAAAATCTTCTTTAAACAGACTCAATCATGTTTTCGTGCACAAATATGAAATAAGTCTGATCTCTAATGAGATGTGGGACAAAAAGCCATCATGCTTCACCTCGCTGCACAAAACACATTGCTCACAAAAAATGAAATATTATGTTTTGTTCTTGTCTAACAGGTATAACGACACAAACACTCACTGTCTGAAGGGCTTATGGAAGAGAACTCATTATCAAAATAAATGATGATGGTTGGAACAATGAACAAAAAACCACAGAGTGAGAGCCATGCAGCTTAAGATCCTCAAACAAATTCAATCCCAACTCATCCCCACTGTGAACGCAGCGTCAAATAGAAGCCGGTAGACACAGAGAAGTACAACTGTTTTAGGAGGAAATTAACAAGATTCTATTAATCGAAAAAATAAAAAGTATTCTTGTTGTTTTATCCTGAATAATGTAATAAACATATTGTATTAAATAAGTTGAAGCTGCAGGTGAAGCTGCAAGTGAAGCAGGCACTACTGTTGGAGTCAGTGTAAATATCAGTAGTCACAATGCAAAGCTCCCAGATATGAGATTTTGAATGTGTGCTCAGTGAAGTGACGTTCACAAAGGGGGTATAGAACTGGTGGCCTCCCAGAGCTAACAAACCCTGCCTGCTGAGACAAACATCAGCTCGCGCTCATCAACACACACTCCACCAGCTCCTTTGGCTCATCGCTACACATTCATTCTGTTTGGGGAATACCATGCCACCAACAGCAGTGCGAGCTTTGGTCTTTACAAACCGCTCTTTGTATGAATAATCTACAGTTTTATCTCCATTAAAACAGGTTGAAATAACAATAACTACTATCTGTGCCATACAACAGAAAAAAGGAGAAGCGTCAATGAATGAGTAGCTCATTTTCTAAAAGGAACGTTAATGATAACTATTTCTCTTAAAGGAATGAATTAACATTTTGATCATTACGATTAAAATGATTGTTAGGAAATCCTCGCCACAAATTTTGATTTATGAAAACAAATAAAATTCACATGATATTGTTTCACCCTGTGAGGTTAGCACAAATGATAACACACTGTTTCATTTCATCATATAGTACAACCGAAAGAAGTATCATAGTATTGCTTCGGAGTAGTTTTGTGCTTTGCTCCTGGTTTAAAACATTTAAAAAGTGGAAAGTAAAGTTTGAAAAAATTATAAAAACTCTGGTTTGGGCTGAATGGAACAAAACTCCACTGTACTGAATCATGAGTAGTTAATCTAATAGAGTGTATCTCGTGAGTCACATCTTTTCCTTGGCTGGAATAAATCATTTCGTTTTGGCCACAATCCTGAAATGAGGAAAATTCATGACATCAACTCACAAAATGGTGAAAACGTCAACTGACACCAGAGGCTCAGATACAAACAGAGACGACGAAAGCAGCATCTCTCTTTCATTCAGTTCAGGGTTGTGATGTTCTAGTGATCATAGAATATATTCTAATATTGACTACTAATCATTACTAACTATTCCGGTCAATGTACATGAAAACACTCGATATGAGAAGCAGTGGAGCTCAAGACAACAGCAAACCTAAAATTCTAAAAAGAAAACGATGAAACCTCTTTGAGGGTCTCAGTCCAAACTGACAGAATTTATGTTGGAATCGTTCTGGATCATACCATGAGGTAAACATGAGGCCAACCGGTTGTTCAGTGTAAAGTGACTGTAGTTGGAGTGTATCACAAAGTGTACTACAGTGATACACTGCCAATGAAATACCACAGCTGCAGATGAGGTTAGCAATAGTTTAAACTCAGATATTTGGGCCAAGTTTTACTGTGAGGAGGAGAGTTGTTACTTTTTTATATTCTGGCAGTAGGAAGGAGAACAACAGATTCAGTGACTCCATAAAGCTGGTATGTAACCTAAAGTAGAAAGAAAAGGCCTCGAAGCCCCACAACCCCTAGTTTTTAATGGAATCCAAGCAATATAAAAGCAGGATGTGTAACGGGGGGTTTCAGGTAAAAGGCCTGTGAAGATGGAAGTTTCTGTCTACAAAATAAAACCGGCTTACAGGAGGAGGAGGGATCAAGGAACACTCACACTGGAATGCCTACAGGTAATAATATTCAAATAGTGAATGCGATAAAGCCATACAATATGAAGATATGAACAGTTTCAGTACAGTATCTGCAGTGAGCAGTGGAGGTTCCACCGCCCTGCAGTTTGCTCGCTGTCACTGGAGCGGAAAAGCTGTGCTTGGACTGATAACTTCCCATATAAACACTCAGTGTCCAAAACAGACATGATGACTACAGTCGAGCCTCGTGAGTCATAGAGAAACAAATATCACTCATGTGCAAAATATTACACCCACCTCCATGCAGGGTACAATCAGAATTGAGTTATTATTGGATATACATGCCGATACACTTTCTTATCGTCACCCAGATGAACAACAACAAGTGGCATGTTAAAGTTCTTATTTATCTGACCTCAGGAGGAATTAAAAAAAAAAACTCTCTGTAAATGGGAGTGTGTGTTTTTCAACACACACACACAGCTGAGAGTGTCCTTGGCTGGGTTTCAATCCACAAAGTAGCACCCTCCCTCCGTCAGCCATCGTTTCCTTCAACACTAATGTGAGGACGAGACATTGAACCGATTCCAGCCCTGAAACGATACGACTTTCTGCCCAAACGCTGAGAAAACGTGTTTCATGAACCAGTGAAAGGCTCCAGACTCTAATATAAAATATCAACGGAAATGAAACAACAGAATGAAGTTTGATACAAAAACATTTTCACAGCCGTGACCTCTGAGGTATTCCAACTCCTCCACTTTCACGCATTCCAACAACAAACAGTAAATCTAATAAAGTGGGTGTTTTATTGTTCTTTTTGGGCCATAATGTAAGAAGCTCTGTCCACAGTTGGTCTCACTACTTCATGGACCCTCGAGTATGAAAAGTGTGACTCAGTCGTTCTGGGTTGCAAATGAGTTTCATGGAGGTTAATATTCAACCCGGAACTTCTTTTCCTAACGTCTTTGTACTGATACTGTACTCTCCTGTCACCTCATTAATGAGATGAACCATCTACTACAGCAGGAAACTACCTGGAAACACACACAGGCATGGGGAGAACATGCAAACTACACACAGAACTAAAATAACTCCTGATCCCCGGAGGATAAACCAGACTGACTCGTGAGTTTCTAGCTCCTGAGGTGGCACTACATTAGCATTTTGTTTGTTATATCTCCACAAGAAGTCTTCACAATCTCCAGACGATGATTTTTAATGGAAATCTTAATTTTTTCTTTTGAGCCGCCACCAAAATGTCAAATTGTTTTCTTATTCTAACAAGACTTCCATCTTTAAAATGGAGCTCCTACAGTTGTTTAGACATATTTCCCCTCACAGTCTTACCATGTGTTACACTTTTAATCTATAAACTGTTTTCTGTGATATTTGACATTCTGACCTCACGCCAGAAGTCCTGGTTCTGGTCTGGATTTGTTTGCATCTTCTCCATGTGCATGTGTGGGTTTTCTCTGAGGTTAATATGAGGTTAACTGGTTGATCTAAATGTCCTGGATCTGTGAATATGAGTGTGTGTGTGTGTGTGTGTGTGTGTGTGTGTGTGTGTGTGTGTGTGTGTGTGTGTGTGTGTGTGTGTGTGTGTGTGTGTGTGTGTGTGTGTGTGTGTGTGTGTGTGTGTGTGTGTATTTGGACGAGCGCTCTGTTCAAGATGTAAACCGTCGGCTCATCTCTAAAGCTGTACAGGAAACAGGTAATATTCCACCACCTACCATGATCTTTACTTTACCCATCACCCTCTGATATTCTGTTAAAGAGCTTTGACTTCCACTAAAGTTGTTTTAGTCACTAATCACAGATCAGCAGATTCTAACGGTGCAGGCGAACATGGTCATTCTTACTCTATTACTCCAGAAGAATACCACAAGCTGAGCTGTAAATTCTGCAAGTGAACAATGCTTCAGTAAAGAAGTCACCTCACGCACTATGTTTACACTCACAGAGCTTACAGGGAGACATTCTTGCCCCACATTTCATCAACAGGATTATGCTCATGCCTTGTGCTCAGACACTTTGTCCTACAACCTTCAGACTCCTCTCTAAAATCCTAATTTGACTGTGATTGCTTTTTTCTCTCTCCTGTTGCCATGACGACGGGGATTACCCCTGAACATCTGGGAAACTATTTGCGAGAGGGAAGTCCTTGTGAGCGCGCCCACCGTGTAGGTCTGTAGGGAGTGTGTCAGCTCGGCCGGCCCTGTGGAAAACTTTGCTCAGTTTAACACAGACTTGATTTGAAGCTCCGCCCTCGGTTATGACTGTCGCATGCAGGAGGGAAACTCCTCCTCAGTAAAGCACAGAAAATGTATATCCACTCAGAACAGATCAGAAAACAACATTTTAATGTGTTTCTTATGAAGAAAGAAGACTGGTGGCAGTAATCACTGACGTAGAGGAAGCGTTCTTTGTGGCCGGTCTAGAATTGGTCCCATATGTGACTCAAGCTTGGAATAGTGAAATCCCCCAGGCGACATTTTGTATCACAGCACATCTCTGAACTGAAGCCCGTCTACTTCGTGTTCTCCACGTTCACGTTCAGACTTCTGCACGTTCTCCGTCAAACCCTGGTGCTCAAATTCCAGCGAGAAAACAAACAAGAAGTCAGCCTCATCCATTGTTGCTCAATCATCCCACACAAGCCAGCAAGTCCCGGCATGGCAGGCAGGGAGTGAGGGGGCAGAGGCAGCCACAACTCCAACACTACGTCACGATCAACATATCTAACTTCAGCTTATGTATGTTTGAGGGAGGACTGGAATGCTTTCAATGCAGTACATAGCATCTCCTGCAACTCATTACTGTACTAAGAATTTTATCATTATTTATTAAGTTATCAAAAGGTCACGCTGCGCTGGATGGACGCAGAGGAATTATCAGCCTCCTGCTCTACCTGAGTTAAAGAGACGCATTTGGCTGGGAGTCATTGTTGAGACAAGACTCTGTGATTCAGTGAGGCGAGGCGCCAAACATCTCTTTCCTCACTGTGAATCCCCTCCGATTGCACAAACCGCGAGGCAAAGCAGACTTCATTGGACTTACTTGTCTTTCCCGATGGTTTCATAGTCTTTCACAACCACGTCCACGTAGGAGCTGGAGTCCAGCGCAACACCCTTCAGATCAAATTCAAGCACCTGTGATGAAGAGTCGGTCGGTTATTTGGCTTGTATTTAATAGTGTCATGTTATGAAGCACAGTGAATATTATAGATGTTTTCCAACTCAATGACACAAAATAAATTCCTACAATCAGTCACATCACAAGGGGATGACATGCTGAATCTACGTTGTGAATATCATGTGATAATATACATTTTCCATGGGATCTGACGGTACTGTAGTTATGCAGCAGATGTCATGTAATAAATTGATTATTTCTGCTTTACTGAACAACTTAAAGGATTTTATTGCAATCAGAGCAAATAAGTGAAACATCTGTACAGATGTGATGTTAAGGAGATTTACCTCATTCCACACAGGATTCACGTCACTGTCAACCGATTTTGTTTTCTTCTTTTCATCTGAAAATACATTTATGTTTCTTGTGAATATTGGCAGTTTGGCTTGTCTTCGATTTGGGACAGCTAAATGAAAACCACATCATTTTGTGTCAATGGTCTCTAAGCAAGAGGCGCCTGGTGGTGCCCCAAGCCCACCCTGCAACACACACATACACACACATTTTCTTTTATAAAACGTTCCCAGTCGACAAGCAGGAAGGAGTGGTAAGCAGATGTTGATTGGCATTAAAACATGCTCGCAGGAGAAAAACAGAAGTGGCCACACCTGTAGAGAAAACCATGATGGCACATAGCTTATTAACAAAACCCTCACCAGGAGAAAAAAAAAAAAGACTGTTCTGTATTCTATAAACTGTGACCTGATTTCACTTTAATTCAGTAGCTGGAGGCGATTCTCCCCACAGTTCCCAACTTGCCTTTTAATGTTTGTGCTGATAACATCTTACATACTGAAGCATAATCCATACCCAGCTACTTTTGACATGCTTATAAAACCAGAATTTATTAGACTGTTGGATATTTTACTCAATGTTTACAAGAAGGATTAAAGTGAAATGCTTCTTTTCATGTATCCTTGTATAACTGAACCACTATGTTGCCAAAATAACACTCTGCATCTTAATCTGAAGGACAATCTCTCCAGAACTTGTTCCTAACTTTCAAAGACTTTTAAAAAAAGAGGCTTACCTTTAAAAATCACAGAGACAATTGGATCAGGAGTTCTCACTTTCTTTTTGGGCAGAGCCTTGGCTGACTCCACCACCACCCGCAGCATGGCAGCAAAACAACTTTATTCACTAAAGTGAAGAAATGTAGGCAATCTACTGGAAACTGTCGCGCATTGGCATCCTCACTGCCCCATCACTGCAGCACAGACAGGGTAGGGCTGAGGAAGTATATTTCCAGGGCTGGTTGGTTGGACTGAGGGGAAATGAGGGCGGATCACGGGAGTGTAATTATCCGGAGAGGGAGAGAGAGAGAGAGAGAGAGAGAGAGAGAGAGAGAGAGAGAGAGAGAGAGAGAGAGAGAGAGAGAGAGAGAGAGAGGGAGGGAGGGAGGGAGGGGGAGAGGGAGAGAGAGAGAGAGAGAGAGAGAGAGAGAGAGAGAGAGAGAGAGAGAGGGAGGGAGGGGGAGAGGGAGAGAGAGAGAGAGAGAGAGAGAGAGAGAGAGAGAGAGAGAGAGAGAGCGCACTGAGCTGCTACTATTTTGCTGTGGCTCCATCTAGTGGCATGTTCTGGTAACACACTCAAGAGTGAAATGAATAATTTATGACAAAAACACACTTTTGTGAACTTTACCACTAAATAGAATCTATATGGAACTCAAAGTGAAAGAAAAACACATATTAAACCTTTAGGCAAAGCTTCGTAACTTAATATATAGGCATTCAAACTCAAGGCAATTCACAGTGCTTTACAAGGAAATTAAGGAAGAATTTAAACAGGCGATTAAGAATTATAATCTTAAACGATTAAGATAAGTATATAAACTTACACATAAGTATATGTGTATGTGTATACTTAGATACAGATTCTTTATTTTGTGTGAATGTATTGTCTTACGACACAGATTTATTGATTTATATAGGGGTTTGTGCACATGTGTAAATAGGTGTGTTTAAAAAGAGATTAATTCAAATCAATACAAATAGATTTTTCTTTCTTTTGTATGTATCTTGTTCTTTGACATGTCTGAAATGAATTAATTAAAAAAACATTACAACGAAGCAATTAATAAATGAATATATGAAAAGGAGAATAAATGAAGTGAAAGCTTTATGGCTTCCTGTAGCGTGTAAATATTGTTGTTGCAAAGTAATATTTTGCTGGAATGAACTCTGATCTTGCAGTTTGAATTAAAAAAAATGACACTTAAATCAAATAAATAACATCATTTTTCAATAATTAAAAAAACATGGTCCATTAAAACACTATTCAATTTGTTTCAATTCAGTTTTAATATTCATCCATATTTAACTTATGACAGTTCCATGTGTGGGAATGAAATATAAAATTAAAAATGTCGTGGCTTAAATGTTTTAAATTGTAGAACCTTTGACATTGGACCTGACTTTCTTTCTGGATGTGCATCAAACGATCTGACTTCTGCTCAATGACGCTTTGAATGATCCTGAGCCTAAATGCATCTCAGATTTACTTGTAGAATATGAAACATCCAGACCCCTGAGGTCCTCAGGAAGACGTTTACTCGGTGTTCCTGAGTCAGAAGAAACAAGGTGAAGCAGCTTTTAGTTCCTCACCTGTGGAACAAACTTCCTGTTGACACTCGCTTCTTTTAAATCAGAACCTAAAACACTTTTATCTGCTAAAGGTTTTGATTAACTTTGTCTTAATATTGCTTTTACTCCATGCTGAGGTTTTAATGGTTTCAATCCAAAGATCTAGAAATTGCAGTCAGTATTTCCTCTCCACGACTCGTCGGTCCGGCTGGTGAATATTGAGCCGGTTGCTGGTCTAAAGTTAGACGCGGAGCTTGGGAAGCCCAGCAGACCAGACTCCGCCGGGACTCGGACACCTTCATTAAACATGGCAGCAGCCCCCCCGGACACCTCGTGCTCATTGAAATGTAAGTGCAGCGGGTTGCTTGGCAATAATTGAACCACGTTGGTTCAAGAAGTGCAGGATCTATTTTAATTCTACTTGTTTTTCACACGTCCTTGTTGAGAAGCTCTGCAGAGCCTGAATTACATCAGATCTCTAAAAGAAAAGAGCTGCTGTTTGATCAAGTTACCGATCTTAACCAACCAGCGTTGCTTCTTTAAATGATTAACCCGCCGAGGCCGCGACTCTCCAACCCCCCAGCAGACCTGCAGCTATTCTGAAAACCCTGGGCTCTCCTCCGGCTGCTCTCCAGGGAGGTGTTGACTCTCCTTCTGTCAGCCTGGTCAAACACAGCAGACGGGCGGTGGACATTCCTTCCATCCGAAGACGAGGAGCTTTTGTTTGGGATGAGAACGAAGGCCAGAGAAGTGAAGGACTGAGACCGAGCTCCACTTCAGGACAACATCGGATCTGTATGGATTCCTCAGGAAACAGCAACAGGCTGTGGAGGCTTTACGACACCGAGGTGCCAAACAGCCGCTTCTGGTGAGTTTCTTCGAATGGACGGCATCTTAGCAACAGTATGACAATTCAATATAAACTTCCCTCTCACTTTGTCTCTTTTCACTCTGCTTCTGTTGCTCGTCCATCAGTAAACCCAGGTCTCCTAGAATGATCACGAATTGCTGAAAGGTATAATTTGAAATGTGCACAAAGAGTAAATGCACTATAAATATCATGTCAACGTTTGTTTACTATCGCCTGTGGACACTCAGTCCTCTACACCTTCTCATCTCACATCTTCTCTCTTCGCTTTAATTAAAAAAAAAAAAAAAGTGTTGAAGTTCAAGGTAAAGTTGTTATTTAGCATTAAACTGAAATCTTTACATTCACATACTTTCAGTTCAGACACTTCCTCCCCAGCCTTTTCAGACACAACGGTCTTTTCTCACCTCTTTAGGAGCAAATTGTTACGAGTTTATCACTTAATGATTTTAGGGTTTTGTGTGTTGATTGTGAAGTGAAGGATCATTCAGCAGAGTCCAGATGGACGGAGAAAGAAGCTCTCAATGCTGGGGCATGTGACGTACTGTTTCAGTCTGTAGTCTCCCGGAGCAACAGGCCCACACAGGAGGAAGGATTTCTCTATTGAACACACTAAACGTATTATCTGCTTTAAAAAAAAAAAGAGAGGGTATTTTAGTATTTCTGTTTAGATCAGTAGTGTTTTACCTGTGGTGCCACATGGGGGCGCTAAACTAATTCACCAGATATTTTAGTCTGGAGTAAGAAGTCAAATCTAACCACAAAAAAAATGAAATAATAAAATAGTCAGTGGAGGGGAGATCTGTTGGACAGGTGACATTCTGAATTCATCAGTGTTGTGTTGCTCTCTGCAGCGATGCAGTCTATGGCCTCAGTCCTGCGGAGAAGCTGAGCCTGGAGCAACTGCAGCTCCTCAAACATGAGTTCGATTGTCCAGCGGCTCAACATGAGACACAGGAGGGCAGGTTGAAAGAAAGGAATGGAGGCGAAGAGCGCGGGATGAAGTTTGAGGAGTTTCAGGAGGTGCTGCGGTCTGTGATCGGCCCAGATATTGAGGACATGTGGGTGGAAAGATTCTTCAACGAGGTAAAAAAAACAACACAAAACGACAAAAAAATCTACTGAACTGAAGGACAATGAAGCAGAACTGCTGCGACTCCTCCATTCTCCAGGTAGACATCAGCTGCTCGGGGCAAATCAAGTGGCAGCAGCTTTGTTCATACTTGCTTCTGGAATACACTGAGAGGCAGCGCGCCTCCATCCCCATCGCCGCCCTGCTGGACACCCCGCCACAGATCACACACTGCTTGGACAACAAGGTGACCCCAGTAGCTTGGGGGATGGGGGGGAGGAGTTCAGTGTGTACTTTTATACCTAATAATAACCACCAGGTGGCGCCATAGGTAAAGATAATTTTAAGTCAGCACCTTGACCCTGTTTGGAGACAGGAAAGAGAACAGGAGAATATTTGACTAAAATGAACGAATCTGTGTGTGTTGAAGGTTCTTCACAATAAGTCTGATTAAACATGAGCCTGATAAGACAAGTATTGTGTTAAACTATATGATTCCGTGATAAAGAAATATATAAATATACAGCAAAGACCATTTAACCCAAACCAAGGCTACTCTCCAGTACTACAGAAGCCTAAATTAAATTGGGTTTTCATTTTTTTTTGTGTGTTTGGGCATCTCTGTAGGGATTTTTCTTACACATATTCTGAGATTTCCATCTCATTATATTGCAAATTCAACGAATCTAAAATCTTGGCATGAGTGTAATTCCTGCTATAATCTTTATCAATACTTTGAACGACAAGTCTTTACATTTAAGGTCTTTACATGAGTTTATATGTAGTAAGTGGAAAGAGTGTGTTTCCCCACACATAATTAATTCTTCTGCTTTGAATGGGGAGAAAAATCAATATTGTACAAAGGTCAGGAAACATAGTTATGATCATTTAAAGCTGATTTGGTCCTGAAATAATGAAATGGCGAGAACCCCACTTTAGGATTACTGAGCTTTGACTGCCTTTAATAAAGCCTAAATAACTCCGGTGCACAGAGATAAATAAGGTAAACTGACAAAAATCCCGTTGTAATTGACCTTTTTAGTGCTTTTAAAGCTCAATGTCTCGTGAACTGCCTCGAAGCTTTGACTTGTTAGCATCTGTGCTAACTGGAAATTAGCTTCAGGTCTTAACTGATAAAGATCTGCAAAAGAAATAAAACATGGTGGAAAACAGTGAATTCAGTTTTGAGTTTTGTCAGCTAAATGCTAAGACAGAAACTAAATTCTTGGGAAAATTTAACGTTATATTTTTGTGTATTGAAGCTAGCTGGTTAGCATGTCACTTAAGCTTCTAATTTAGTCTCAAAACAATAATTTTGACATTTATTTATTAGTTAATCTAGAGTGAGAGTGATTTTTTATCAGTTTACATCTAACTTTGAGCAAACAAAACACATGCCTGTATTTTAACTTACTTTTGTTGATTTGTTCTATCCCCTTTGTGTTAAACTGACTTTTTGTTTTTTAAATAAACTTTATTTAAAGTTTGTAGATACAAACATAAAAACAAATCACTCATTTCAATTCACAGATCTTAACTGCAACAGCAGCAACAAAGTTTACAACAAAGATTATGACAGTAAAATGGTAGAGATAAAGGAAGAATAAATAAAGCAAATAAGAATAAATCAGTGTGACAGACTTGATTGTTGTGATACTTTGTGTAAATTGAGAATTATATAAATTACAGTTTAATTATTGAATATCTCAGTGTGGATACTGGTCATTGATGTGCATTTTTTATTTGTAGTTAACATAAGAGACTCAAGACAATAACCACTTCCCTTCAATATCTACTTTATATCCCTCGTATGTGAATTATGACATATGCTGATTTATACTGTAAAATAGTTTCCCAAGTAATAAATATAATTTTGGGATGAATAAAGGAAGAAAATACAAGTTCAGCAACAACAGCAAGAATGAATAGATGTAGTTTATTCTTCCAAACACCAAGAGTTTGTGCGAGTAATACTTAATTTCCTGACCTTCTGTATTAATTCTGCTTGTCTTGTGCCGGTTGCCCTGCAGCGTGAGCCCACGGTGCGTTTAGTTGCTGTTTCATTTCCTCCTCCACTCCGCTATGTCAGTGTGAGTAAAGGAGGTCAGATCACTGTCTGGAACAGCAGCCTACACATCCTCAAAACTTTCAGGGTGAGTGACATCATGTGCTTTAAAAATAAAGATAAAACCCACATGAAGTTACAACAACAACAACACGCTGACGCCTCAGTGTTGTGACCCAGCTGGCCGGCGACCCGGCGGAGGAAGTGGCCTCCACCAGGAGATTCAGAGGCTGGACCACTGATGCGGTGTACATGGAGAACTTCCACAGGGTTGCTGTAGCAACTGACTGCAGGGACCTGCACTTTCTCAACGTGTCATCAACAAACGTTTTGGAGGATTTGCATCTATTTGGTAACTTCATGAAAATGCATCGATCTGGTCGCTTTATAAAATTGTGGGAAAAGCCAAAATATATGATTATTGTCTTTCTTCTTGAAGGTTTCAGTAGCATCCCGACGGCTCTGTGCTACTGGCACGATGCACAGGCAAGACACCTGTTGACTTAAAGACCCTTTTGCTTCAAATGAATAAATCCACTTAAAAAGTAATCTAAATGTTTTCTTCCTCCAAGCGTCGAGAGGAACCCCCGCTGTTGCTGCTTGGAGATGAAAAAGGAGGCGTTCATCTGATGTGGTTCCTCAACCGATCCAAAGACCTTTTCAAGAACTCATCCAGCAAAGACAAGGGCCCACAGAGGATATTCCTCCCCGTAGGTTTCACTTCCTGTGTGAACTCAAATATTTTGTTTTTAGAATCTCTGACCAGCCGTTTGTTCCCACCAGGACCTCGGTGAACACAGCAGCGACGTGTCCTACCGTCACTTCCCTGACGTCCACCAGAACCCCATCAACAGAATAATGTTCCAATCCAACGTCATCATGACCTCATCAGAAAGCGACGCCACATCGGTGGTTTTCATGAACGTGTCCATGGAGCAGAAGCCTTACATCTGGAAAGTTGAACAGGTAGAAGAGTTCAATTTTAAAAAGATGACACATTGAGTGAAGGTAGTTGAGCTCTATGTTCCCTCTGGGTAGTAGATTTTTATAATTATGTTTGCTTTTACTCTTTAGTTCCAATGTTTTGGAAACAACACACTGTTGCTCTTAATTGTTAATTCAAAGAGTCCTATTATGATTAATTGGCTTCCTAAAGGTTCTCCAGCAGTACTAATCGTCCCCATCCCTGGACCGACGCCCCAGAAGTGAAGACAGTCTGTCCTCTCTCTCCCTGGCTTGTTTCAGGTTTTAAAAAGTGTGTTGCTCCAACCAGCCAATCAGAAATCAAACCCTATATAGTAAGGAATACCCGATCACACTTTTTTGCCCCCAATACCGATCCGATTTTTCAGAATTGAGTATCGGCCGATACTGATACTTTCCCGATCCGATACTCACATTGCTATTGCAAATATACTCAAAAGTCTATTTTTGGAGCAACTAAGATGTCTGAAGCTAAAAGCACTATTGGCAGAAGCTTTGTTTAGCTAGAAATTATTGGAAAACTCACTTATTAAATCAGAATTCTTCTCTTTTTCTTTAGTTGTTGTTGTAAGCTGAGGGTACATCCACACGACGAAAGAAACGATCTTTTTCCTCCCTGGCCTTATCCCAAAAAACCATCCACACCTCACTATGAACACGACTCAACACGAGGCTTCAGGGCATGTAGTACACATGCCAGGCCTTTAGGGGCGCTGTGACTCACCAAACACAATAAAAAAAAAAAACAGAAGAAGACAGACCACATAGAAATTTAGAAGTAGACTTCTGCACATTAAACACATAAACCACTGTATATAACTCTAGTTTTATAGGTCTATGGCCCCGCTCCGCCTGCTTCTAGCTTCTGCAGCTCGACCGGAGCTTCTAGTTCTGATTTTAGTGGGGACATTGTGGACCGTGTTTTTTTTTTAGATCGGCGGGGTGATCGGCTGGGTTTGCCGATCCCCGATCACTCACAAATCACTAATATCGGCATCACTACTATATAGTGTCATCGGGGGTTTAGCCAATCACAATCAAGGTACGCCCTCCCTTTGACTCCTCTCACAATTAGGCAGCTCTGCTCTGGCACATGGCACCACAAGGGGAAGTTCTTCCTCCTCTTCCCAAGATGGGCATGTGTGGGCAGAGCCAGTCCAGCTGACACAGACACAGGAGATTCTGAATGCAGCTCCTATGAGCCAATATTCAAATGAGGAAAATCAAGGAGGAGCTAGAAACTTAGAATACTGAAGGTTTCTGGACCAACCAGACCAGGAGGAGGAGATGAAGCTGGTTAACAGGAGAACTTTAAAACCAGGTGGTTCTCGCCTGGTTCATGATGAAAATGTATAATTTTATGTCCTTTGAACACACCTACTCTACAGCGTTGTTTGCTTGGTGTGTTTCCTAACATGAAAACAAAATGTAATCTTTTATACTTCGTTTTCAAAGAGCTTTAAATAGTTTGACTTCCCAAAAACACTTATTTCATACTTCATATAGTCTTACATTTATAAGTCAGAGCCGATGAACAACTTTGTGTGGATTATGTGTGAAAGAATTGAGACAGGCTTATTTTTCTGAAAGGAAACGTGACTTAAATGTTTTTACAACAACTCTTTAAAATTGAGCATTTAGAATATAAAGTTGCATCATTTAGCAGAAAAGGTTCTACAGAGATTTATAAACTAAAAGACGTTGTTCTGATGTTAGGAGGTCAGAGGAGCACATGCAGGTCACAGTACTGCGGTCAGGGTGACTGCGACTGAAGATTTAAAAATAAACTAAATCTGTGACTCCAGCAGAATTGTTGACACAGGGCATGATAAATTACATAACACAGTATAACAGCACAGTAAGTTTAATCTACAACAGCAAATATTTAATGAGAGTTAAGTTACTGATTCATAAATTCTGCTTCATGCTTTTGTCACTACAAGACGGAGTGCAGCTCTTGCTCACTGCGTTATTAAACTGGGTGGTGGTGCTTCCTGTTATTCACAATGGTTTTCTTGTCAAACGGGCGTACTAGATTTATACTCCAATTAACTGTCTGGACTTTTTTTTTTTGCCATCGTAGCCCCCCTTTAAAAATGCCTTAACGGAAACTCATGAGACTGGATGGATCAAATGTTAAACCTCAGTTTGTGAGCCAGTTTATCTTATGAAGCCATGTTGCTGTGTTCTGCCTGTTTTCAGGGAGCGAAATGTTTCGACTACAGTGCGTCTCTTCAGCTGATGGTCACCGGCGGTGGCGACCGGACGGTCAGGCTGTGGACTCGGTATGTGACCTCCAGTCCGGTCGCCACTCTGCCGGGTCACGGCGCCACCGTGCTGGATGTCGCAATCTACCAGGCTGTCGGGCAGATATTCAGCTACTCCAGAGACGCTGTGAGTCTCTGAATGTCAAAGGATGCAGCAGAACAGCCATTTGACATTGGCAGAGAAGATTGTGACAATTTTCTCTTTTATGTGACTCACATATGTTAATATTCATATTTTTTTAATGCATATTTTAGATATGAGTTCTGAGTGTGGATGGAGCTAAACCCCCAATAATAACTTATATATCCTGTCGTTTACATAATACCACACATGAAGTGACAAACCTTTATGGAATCAGACCTGCATAAGTTGTTCTTGAGGTTATTCTCTAGTTAATCCTCCCTTCGTCTTTGAATGTGTTTAGGATAGTTTTTATGAAAAGTGCAATTTAGGAAGAGAAATATGTTATTCTATTGAAGATATTTATTATTACCTATCAACTGGACGTCAACAGAACACCTGACACTGATTTGTCTGGATTGTGGTTGATTTTTGTCGGTGTGATTGTTAGGAGCTGAAGGTCTGGGACATTTCTACTCATCACTGCCTGAAGAGCCTCCGCCTGCACTTCCCCTGCCTCCAACCAGGTCGAATTCCAGAACATGGAAACTTCCCTTTGCTCTTGCTGTGCCCTCCTCTTCCCGAGGAGACGCAGCCTCACCTGGTGGTGGCCTGCAAAGATTACCTGGCCGTGCTCGGTCTGTCTGAAACCAGAAGAGGAAGTGGCGGCTGGCTGACGGATGGAGAAAAGGCCCAGATGGGGGTGAAGTCACTCTCCTGTGCTCTGTACAACCCCACCCTGAGAGAGGTGGCTGCTGGACATGCCGACTCCTCCGTCAGCCTGTGGGACGTGGCGACAGGGAGGAGGCGGCTTCACATCTTCAACGCTCATGGCGAAGTTGAAATCACCTGCATGACCCTTGACTCCTCCCACAGACGGCTGATCACCGGAGCTCGAAACGGCACCGTCAAGGTTCAACAGCAGAGCGCTGTGAGTTTGATGCATCCGTTAAAAGCGTGTTGTAATAAAGAAAAATGTGTTGATCGCTTTCCAAACAGGTGTGGAGTTTGTTGAACGGACTGAACCTGCATCAGCTGGAGCCTGTCAGCGACTCTGAGGTCAGCGGCCTGGCGTGTCTGCGTGGCAGTAAGGTGCTGGCGGTGGGGTGGAGCCAGCGGATCGCTCAGTACGACGTCACTCACGCCAAGGTGGAACAATCAGTAGCTGTTTCACAACATTGCAGTTAGATTACAGTACTGATTCCCTGTGAGAGGATTTGGGATGACATAGGAGCATAAGAAGTGTATTAATAAATACTCTCTTATTCAATATCAATCCTGTACAAGAAAATCTGTGAATTTCAATAATTTGACGTGTGTTCTTGTCCACTGCATTTCACATGCATGCAGCCTTATTTTTGTGCTTTTTGTACCTGTTGCTGTGCTTCTTGGTATTTCGCTGATAACATTGGATTGTGTATTGAATGCAATCCGACTTTTAATTTAGGAATTCCAAGTTGAATTTGCTGAAACTCCTGAAGAAAAAAAATGCAGCATTTGATGAACAGCTCTTGGGGGTTCATCGCTTAAGATTGCAAACAACTTGACATTAAAAGTAATGTAGAACATTAAATTCAATTTATAAATTTCTATCTTAACACCTAAAGCTCTTGTGTGACATCGTACCTCCCTGTCTCTACCTGACATGTGACCTGTGCTCGGAGTTTTCCTTTCAGGAGAACAGTAGGAACGTTCAGTATTTTGCTTCTCCAGCAGATTTTGATCCTGGTTTTCACCGTAGATATAACATTTCTCAATATCGTAGTCAAGTCCTACATCCTTAAATCCCAAATCCTGAGGCGAGAGACATGATATGGACCAAATACAGAAACATTTGCGCAGAAGGACACTTGAAACCGCGTCTTTCTAGCATGCTGAGCTGCTTCCCACTCGACAGCCCAGAGGTGTAAACAAAATCAGAGAACTGCAGAATTAAGCCCAGCATCTCTCCACAAGTCAACACAAATAATTATGGGCTGTTTCAGAGTACACACTTGTAATCTGTAACACAGACTGAAGCCATTTGCAAAAAAAAAAAAAAAAAAGCTTCACAGTTTCAGTTGGAAAACAACTTTGGACCTCCTTGTTCTGGAAAACTGCTTAAAACAGTAAGACTGCATTGAAATGTGTATTCAACTTTCATTTCCAACGTCTTGTGTGTACAGGACTTGAAAGTGAAGGCAGACATGTCGTGGAAGTCCCGAGGCGTCCACAGGTCGGACATGTCGGCGGTGCGTTCATGCTCAGCTCTGGGCGTCGTCGCCACGGCGAGTTACGATGGAGAGATAGTGATCTGGAGGCTGGACGCTCAGGGACCGTTGGTCCACCTGCGGAGAGACACAGTGGAACAGTAAGAACCCAAGTGTGTGAGTCAGTGAGGGTTTGACAGTCCTGCTGCCTTTATCCTATTACGACACAATACTCATCTGGTTATCAAATCATTCATTACTCGTCACTGCAGATTTGCTCTCAATCGATTGACCTCTCCCAAAAAGTTTACAAGTTAATCATTTTTTAAACTAAATATCTAAAACGTTAATCAACATTCAGAGTGATCAATTGTGTTAGTTTACAGCTCCAATAACAGACATTTTGAATGTTCAATTAAATTTTTGTTCTCTAGTGATTATGAATAAGTAAGTAAATAAGTGAGTAAATAAACAAATAAATAAATAAAAGAATGAATGAATGAATAAATACATAAATAAATAAATATGTGAGTAAATAAACAACTAGATAAGGAAGTAATTAAATAATAAAATAAATAATAAAATAAATAAATAATAAAATAAATAAATAAATAAACAAGTGAGTAAATAAACAAGTACTTACGTAAGTAAGTAATTGATTAAATAAATAAATAAATGAGTAATTGATTAAATTAATTAATTAATTAATTGATTAAAGGTCTTATCCAACAGTCACATTTTTTCTTTGACCTTGACCATTAACAATCCAAAACAACAATGTTTAAATGGTTTAACGTTGTTTTGTCTGCAAGTTTTAATGCGGTGAAGCATTAAAGATGAAACAACATGATGGGTACACCTCCTTTTTAAATGTGTTTTGTCTGTGTGCCTCCAGAGAGGCCCAGCCTGTGGACAGCCTGCTGTTCCTCCAGCATCGAGCTGAGAACAAGCAGCTCAGAACCCGGGGCGTCCTGGTGTCGTCGCAGGCCGGCTGGCTGAGCTTCTGGAGCGTCACCGGAGAGAACCACTCTTACGGTGAGAGGGAACCTCGAAAAGCAGCAGGAGGGCGTGAAGTGAGCTCAGTCAGTTAAGCACAACAATCATGAAATAAAATGTGCACTTTATTATCACTTGACACGCAGCTGTCACCTTCAACGATCCTCCTTTGGTAAGATAGATTCATAAACAGAGCGAGAAGTGGCAGTCGGGCTGAACTGTCGACTTGGCCTGCCCTCGGTACCATTCCTGGCAGCCCACAACTATGTCTCTTTCCAGATCCCGTCTGTGTTTAGTGGTACGGGCCTCATGCACTGTGTGTGTGTGTGTGTGTGTGTGTGTGTGTTGTGTCATCTTGCCCTCCTCGCACATCGTGACATAACCGACGCAGTTAAAAACAAGTTTGTCTCAGAAGTGATTCTGTCATTCAGGATCCAGGAGACTCTTGAGATCTGTACAAGTTGCGATTATAAATAAATTCTCTTGTGTGCAGCGATGAGAGTGAAGCAGCAGACCGTATTTCTGCTGCTTATGTAAACACTCAGAGGCCTGGAGTTCATTTCCTTTCTTTAATGGAAGCCCCTCTTTGTTCCAGGTCAGTTCTATGCCCCAGAACGTTCCGGTCAGCGTGTGCGCTGCCTGAGCTCAGATCCGCCTGGAAACACCCTCCTGGTCTCAGGTAGCACATCGGGCTGGGTTCAGATCTGGGACATTTCCTGCTATGCTCTGGATATCCGGGTAAATAGAAATCAAAGTGCTGTGGCTGCTCAACCATATCTTTTCATAGATTGAACACCTTCCCTCCCTGTGCAGGAGGCGTGTGGTCGTCCCCCCGTCCTGCAGAGCTGGAAGGCTCACGATGGGCCGTTGGCTTGTGTGGAAGTCCTGGATGTATCTGAGAAGCTCTTCGTCTTCACAGCATCAGTCGATGGCTCCGCTGGACTGTGGACGAAGAACGGCATCAGGGTTGGTGTATTTGGACAGCAGGTCATGTGGAGTCTCAGTGACCCGACTACGAACGGGAGGTAAGGTTATTTAGATAATTTAGGTTATTTAGGTTGTTTCCATAACCTCCAAAAAACCAACTGGTTCAGGGGTGAACCTGCAATCACCACCAGACTTAACATAACTCCTCCGTGACGCTCCACGGACGATAACCTAAAGCACATTGGATTATCCGCTTCACATTTTGAGGATGACGCACGTAAACACGGTGGAGTTTTGGGAACAGACCAGCTCGGCATATCAGGGCTTCCAGTATCGGATGAATGTCCAAACAAGTAATGATATCAGCAGTGAAAAGGCTTGAAGCAGATCTAATACAGACACTCTGAAGAGGAACATTTCAAGGCTGAATGCAGCCTCCAAAAGAAATGTCTTTAATAGAAGCTTCCCTTTGGTTGAAAGGTCATAAATCCTGGCTTGGCTCTGCTCTTCACTGGCTTAACACGGAGCATAAAGGAGAAAGTTGTTGCAAGTGACTTAATTTGAGGGGAAGAAAACAGTGAAAGACAGAAAAAGATGGTTTTATTAATCATATAACTCTTGTGAGGCTTGACTTGGCTGATCCTTTAGACATTTAAGTCCCTGTACTGTCAGAATATTTATTAAAAACCTTCCTGTTTGGGAATGTTTAGTTTTTTATTTTAGTTAGGAATTGTTTTTTTTTATTCTATATCTGATCTATGAGAGAAAACTCTGTTTACCTCCCGTCAGTTCTGTTTCACGCTCCCATGTTGGTATTTGTCGTCTCAAATCAACAATAAAAATGTCATGCAGACGAGGTGATTTGTGCATCAGAGCAGGATGAATACAGAGAATCAGGTGGACAAAAGCCCTTAAATAGGGGAAAAATTTGTGTTTATGACCTTCGCCAACGGAAGTTTGTGACAGTGAAAACAGTGAAAACATGAAGGAATCCAAATGACCATGACAGATGATGGAAGGACTGGCGAATCAAATAACTTTATAATCCGCTGGTTTCCATGGTGACCAATGTGGTGTTGGCGAAGTTCTGCGCCCTATCGAGCGCCGTTCCTGTCGTCCATATTTTCACTGTGAACCATAAAGTAGGAAATATTACTGACTTATTCGAGAGACATCAGGATGAACATTTAGTGCCTCTAGTGACTCACTTGACTCTGATTTTTATCTTTTTCTTGTTGAAGGTAAATCCAACACCACTGGAGGGAATTTCATTGAAATCTGGGACAAGACTACTGTTGGACCAGAATCACCTGATTCAAATTTGCTGATATTGAATTTAACTTGATCTATCTAGTATCATATACAACACAGTCATTTCTAGGTGATGTCAGGAATGTTTACAATTTTACCAAACTTTAAGGATAAAGTAACTGAAACCATCAGAGGCTGCATTGGGGCTCTCTATATTCAACCAATCAGGAAACACTGTTTGTATATTATAATAATTCAAGTGTAAATATCACTGATCTTTCACGTGTATGTAATTTCTGACACATCTGGTGTAGCAAATCAATCTACTTTCAAGAAATCAGTGAATAAAGATCTTTGGGCTGTTAATATAGTGTAAACTTGTGAAGTTGGCGTCTTAACAGAACCACACTGCACACCGGGAGAGGAACCACAGAGTGGCGGTACTCAGAGGCCGACATGAAGCACACAGAGAACAACAACAATAAAACAGTTTGAATGAAGTCCAAGAACAAGCTTCTTCATAAACATTGAGAGAATCGCAGAACCTGAAAACAAGCTGGGAAGTGGGACTCCGGAGGTCAATAACAGTGTTTGCCCACAAGTGGTTTGCTCTTTTGTTTGTGACACAAGCCGAACATCCTGGGAGACAACGCAGAGGAGGTCAAAGGTCAAGTGCCTGACCCCAGTGACCAGGATCAAACCTCACAGCAGAAAGGCTTCTCTCAAGGTGAATGTTCTGCACAAACACTCCGTAGATATTAATGTCACGTGGCAGAATGAGCTTTAGGCTCATTTAACCAGGTTCTGCGACTCGTTATGACGAGAAGAAGCAAAACATTCCTCACATTCTCCTCCTCGACGGTCTGGAGCTCTTCTCTAAAATATTTAGGTACAAGTTAGGTCCAGAGACACGCGCCAGGTATTTAAAGTGCTTGAATACTAAAAGCTTTGTGTGTGTGAGAGAGAGAGTATCTGCAAGACATTTCCTACACTTTTCCCCCTGCCTGTTCCTCACACGTCGCCAAAATAAGCGATTAGCCGTGATTTCCCTGCAACCACACCCGGGCAGACGCAGTCGCTCGCTCAACATTTTCTCCTGTCACACGCTTCAGCTTCGTCCCCCGACACAGCGGCGGAGCGGACCACAAGCAACCCGAGCAACCCCAGCAACCCCAGAAACCTGAGCAACCCAGCAACCGGAGCAACCTGAGCTACCCATGGTGAACCTGGCAAACGACTGGAGATAAACTGTCATTTCTTGTTCATCTCAATTCTCTTGTTTCCCTCCTTCATGCTCGTGTCTCCATCCATCCATTGTCTGTGTGTGTCAGTGTGTGTCAGTGTGTGTGTCTGTGTGTCAGTGTGTGTGTCTGTGTGTGTCAGTGTCTGTGTCTGTCAGTGTGTGTGTCAGTGTGTGTCAGTGAGTGTGTCAGTGAGTGTGTCAGTGTGTGTGTGCAGACATTTCCCAGTCAGCAGCTCTACCAGAACATCGACCACAGTGGTCTTTGCTGATGGGCTCCACTGCCTGTCTCAGACTTCGCAGGTCGTCCAGGTGAGCTTTTCTTCATGCGTTCATGTTTTCACCTGGGCAGAGTGAGAATATCCGTGGTTCATGGTTTGTGTGGAGTTTACATGTTCGAGAGTAAATATTAAAAACAAAACTGAAGCAAACTAAATAAACAGTTAACTTGCAAATCCAGCAAAGGCATCATCCACGTCATCGCTGTGACAGTTTTCAGCCAGAAAGTGAAAAGTAAACCAACAGTTGATGGTTTTTCATTGCCAGGTTTCTTTTAAAGCATGCTGGAGCGTTTATACACTTGGTTTTTATGATAAACTAACTTTAGGCTGAAGATGAAGGTAACCCTATATATATTATTCTTTATACTACATAAAATTCTGATTTTAGCAGCATTTGAAGCTTTTCCATGTTTTTCTCTTCTGGAAAACACAAAGTTGTGCTTTTGATTCTGGACATCATGAGAAACTGAAACTAGTTACGTAACAAATAAAAAAGCAGAGCTAGAACGAGATGTTCTCGTTTCCTGAGCCGTTTGGCAGTGAACATTTCTGATGGAGTACATTGATGATTTAACCGTCTCTTGGCTCGAATGCTTTAAAAAAAGAAGTCCGTTATCAATTAGATTATTGTTTTGGGGCCAACATATTCACTTTGTTTTGTGGAAAATCTGCAAATGAACTCATCCTTAAAACACGTCTCCTGTTACAAGTAGCTTGTTTGCATAAACAAGTGCATGAAAAGTAACCCGGTGTGTGTTTTTCACCACTTTCACTTTTGTCGATAAAGCACGACGTTTCTGTTGCAGAACAACTTGGCTGCTGTCGTAGCTTCTACTGTAAAGTAGTTTCTGTTCTGCTTCTAGCACTTTGAGTGACTCACTTCCTCAGATTTCTCCAATAAATACTCTTTCCCCCCCCCCCAGTACTTCACCTACAAATGTTTTTTTTTATGGACAGTGGCATGCATGAAAACACTGGTGTCGCTGTAACAGGCTGATCGCTGCTGGAGGAATGTGAAGGCGTACTCCGCTTCCTCGTGTCGGGCTGCAGAGCCACAGTCAGACTGGAGTCCAAAGAAACATGATTGATGGGAACGGATAATGAAAGAGAAATAAAATCCAGAAAAAAAGGCGAATACTTCTATTCTATTTAGGATACATATGATGGGAACCCATTTATTATATTTTTTTGCAGATTGGTGCCTGCTGGTCCTTCATGATTCTCCTTTTTGAATTTCAACTTGCATGATTTGTCTTGATCTTGAACTTCTTGGAGAGTTTCCTGTTTCTTCTCCACATCCTGACTTTCTGCGACGGTTGTTTGGTGCCGCATTGTGCATTTATGGTCTGCAGCTGCCGGTTCATGTGGACTAACCACCGAGGGGCCTGAAGGGAAGCTGGGAAATCTTCCACTGATCCGTCTCACTCATGCAGGGTGTTGCTCATGCCTGCTTAGAAAAAAAACAAAAAAAACATGTCGGCTTGCTTTGGTTTTTCTTGCTTCTTCTCCTTTTTAATATCAGATTTCTTCTAAAGTTGTTGCCCCTGCCGGAGAGTTTTTTGACTGGCAGCTCAAAGGTCAGCAACAAACCACATCTGGAATGAAAGTGAGTTTTTTCACGCTTGGACATTGTTGCTCTGCATTTCTTTCATTTTTTCAATCTGACCTGGAACTGTGGATTGAACGTGTCTGCTTGAAGATGTTAGTGTTCAGGGAGATTTCAATTCCACATCACGTGTACTGTATTTGTAGTTTTTCATTGTTTCAAATCCAACAGTTACCAACTATTCGGAGAAAATTGTGGGAAAATACACATTTCAAATGTATTGTAATATAATGTAACTGTAATGCTGCACACACTCCCAAGGAAAACTTGTTTTGAACCGAGTTTTAAATTACCGTTTCTCTCCAATTACTTGACATCGAAGCACCGTTATCCAAATAGAATTAATTCTCTTTTGGCGCTCGTCTTGCAGTGGCCGTGCCGGAGTCATGCCACAGTTGTCCAAGACAATCGAGACTTCTTCATCATATAAACAGAGTTCCTCCACAGTCCAGCAATCATTTTGTCATCAGACCTCAAGCTAAATTTGGCCAAACAAAAATATTATTTCGAGCCTGAGCTGCTGGATAAGGAGCAGACTGAGACGCTGAAAGTTCATTTCTCTCTCGATCTAATTTTCAGATATGGAGAACGATTTACTGACGGCTTTCAAATGTCTGTCATGAATACAAGACTATTCTGCAAACATTTAAAAAAATTATCATTTTTTGTTTTATTCCAAATTAAAGCAACATGTTTGCAAAGGAACTGCGAACTTCTGCGAATGTCGTGAGATATTTCATGAATTCCTTACATTAATGTGAGCCGGGAGCTTTGTTAATGCCATGTCATTGCTGCAGGAGTAGTTTGACTTTTTAAAACAACAACCACAGTGAGATAGTTATGTTTAGCACAGATGTTACAGATATGATAAGTACATTTTTCCAATCCAACATGTCAAACTGGTTTTTACTGTCCTGCCTTGTGTTCATTCTTTAGTGTGAAGCGCTTCTCTTTCTGTGGCTGTCGAACAAAATGTGCGTCAGTTTGAGTATGATGCAACTTTACTGTTGAAATGACAGACTTTCAAAGAAATCGGTCTGATTGAATCATCGGTGCTTGAGACTCCTAATAATAGTTGTAGCCAACACATTTTTACTTTGTAAAATAAAGAAAGAGATGTTATTAAATTAAGTTGCTGTCCTTTGATTACAACAGTGTCTGATTTGTTCCATCCTGTCTCTCCTCGTGTCCTGCTTTCACACGCTTTTGTCATAATTGCTAAAACCATTAGAGGTCACCATACATCCCGATGACTGACCTCAGGAGGCACAACATGTAGAAGTGATGAAAACCAACAATGGATGAATCAAGTTGTCTTCATAGAATCTGAATATATTGTGGTAGAGCCCCCGGTCATTAGTATCTCCCCCTGAAGTGAAACTAGGAATAGCCAGGATCAGACTTTCTTCAGTTTCTCCGATCAGCAGATATGTTGACATTTCATGGTGTGAAACTTCGGGGTCGTTCAGACGCTCATCTAGACGGACGAGCAACCCGGTGATCCCGCCCACCGAACAGAAGCTCCTCGTGCGAATCATCACAGCTCTGCTGAATTGCACAAATTGGTGACATGAGCTCGGTGCCCCGTTTCTCTGTTTTCTTTATTTTGAGACGTATTTGCGTTCGCATTCCTCCTCATCCTATAAAGCTGGTTTATTTTAAGAACCCGGTCTGGAGAGGGCGGTCTCCGAGTCTTTCTCGAGTTTGTTTCTGTGGGTGAAATACAAACAGACACAGCTGGAACGAACACACAGAGTCTGTAAAGCAGCACGGCCGTGTGATTTCCACCGACTGTGTTGTCAGACATATCTGGAGTGTACCCATCACCACGGTTAGTTTGAGGTTAAGTGATTACATTTACAATCAAAACTGTAGGTTTTTTATTATAATTTTTGTGGAGTTGAAGAAAAAACAGAGTGGCACATTTTTTCAATTTCTTAAAGCATTTGGGAATTTTTCTTTTCTTTGACATAAGTGTCCTTTTGTAGAAGTCAAAATCTTGTAGATGACAGACGTTCAATCCCTTTGACATGTGAGTATGGAGACAAAACCAAGACGCAAAAAATCTCCCTTCGTCTAATTTCTAACATTGGCTTCCCTCAGCCTGTTGTCTCTTCATAAAACACCCTGGAGAGGTACACACACACACACACACACACACACACACACACACACACACACACACACACACACACACACACACACACACACACACACACACACACACACACACACACACACACACACACACACACACACACACACACACACACACACACACACACAAGCGAGCAGACAACAGATGTTCCAAAATACCACAGCAACAACAGTACAGATGCAGGCTGGGAAATGGCCGGTGAGACTTTCATTGCTTCACTATGAAGCTGCTCAGGGTTTCTAAAGTAGAAATTGCAGGCGAACTGAAACTTGAACATGAATGTTTTGTCAGGAACCAGAAGGAGGGGGAGCGAAGCAGAGATAGACCTGTGGACGAGGGGAGGTGTTTGAATGTGAAGCTGTATGAAAACATGTTTTCTTCCCGCCTCTCTGAGCATGTTTCTCTGTAGATCGACGTGCCGGGCAGAGAAGTGAGGGATTCATGTGGGAACGGCAGCAGGAAACAGAGTTCAGCTGGGAATTTTTGCCCGGAGCGAGACGTAGTGGAGGTCTGTGGCGAAACAGGCAGAGTGAGTGAAGGAGAAGCAGGGTAGAAGAGATGAGAGGAGAGGGTGAAAGTTTGAAGTGCCGACGACCCTGAGCTGTGGGTCGGACGGAGGAGAGGGAGGGAGAGGGAGGGAGAGGGAATTTAATCAGGAAAAGTGGAAGAAGATGGCAGAGGGAAGGAGACTCTTCTTGAAGAAGGGACGTCAAGGCAAGTCTCTTTCTAGCTGCGCACATTTCTACACTTTTACAATCTTCCTTCCCGCCTGGAACCACACAGGACGGCTGACAGCCGATAGAGAGAAATGGACTTTCACACACACACACACACACACACATTCGCTGCGCTGCTGTGGATAATCCCGTTTCATTCAGATCTGCTGTGATGACAGTCAGTTCAACTCTGTCTGCTTATCAAGGACTTCAAGCTTCGACCACACAGCCTCTTCATCGGGTGACGTGTAATTTGATGCTTGTGTAGATACCAACAGTGCCCAGCAGACCAACACACACACATAAACACACACACAACCACACACACTCTCCCTCGCCTATAAACACGTGTGCACTCACTCACTCCCTCCCTCCCTCACTCACTCCCTCCCTCCCTCCCTCCGTCAGAGCAGCAGGTCTCTGGAAGCAGCCGAACTGTCAGTGACTGCCGCAAACACATGGTCGCTCTCAGCTCAACTCCTTCAGTCACTGCCAGGAGAGGAGGAGGAGGAGGAGAAGAAGGAGGAGGAGGAGGAGAAAGAGTAGGAGGAGGAGGAAGAGGAGGGGGAGGAGGGAACTAACTAAAACATAGTAGGAGAGCAGACAGAGAGAGACTTGGACGGAGCTGAGCCCGGTGGACTGGAGGCTCTGCAGGTGATGTCTCGCTCACCCTGGAGGAAATCCTAACCAGCCCACTTTCTCTCCTCCGTTATAACTTTCCATCCATTCCAATGATGAGAAGAGAGCGTCTCTTGCTGGCGGGGACCCTCACCGCCATCTTCTCCGCTGACCTCTACTTCATCCTCCTGCCCAAGCTGCGAGGTGTGGGTCAGTCACCAGGTCCCTCATGCTCCTGCGGCCTCAGCAACGCCTCGCTCCCCGGGCATGGGGGTCTCGCCACGCCGAGGCTGTCCAACTGGACGGCGGCACCGCCAAGCGGTGTGACGCCTGAGGCGACCGACGGAGGCTCGAAGCTGGGGCGGCTGTTCACTCACCCTCTGTACAACATCCAGACGCCGGCGCTGAGGCCGGAGGAGAGGCTGCTGCAGGCAGAGCAGCTGATCGAGTACTACAGGAAGAAGGTGTCACACTGGGAAAGGTCAGTTTCTGCTGTTTTCCTCCTCTGGGTTTATAATAGTCTTATTCTGCAATTTCTCACAGCGAACTCATCTGAGCGTGTTGGTTGTGGCGGTTGCAGCCTGACTGTCGAGGGGCAGGGGCAGTGACACGAAGGCCACGGCCTCTGGAGCCACACACACACACACACACACACACACACACACACACACACACACACACACACACACACACACACACACACACACACACACACACACACACACACACGAATCCACTTTGTCTGCGGCGGCACAAACACAACCACAGACATGTACGTGGAAGGACGTGTTGACAATTCTAGTGCGTCACAAAGTGGACGGGAGAAGAAAAACCCTCACAAACATGTCATTCTGAACGCTCTCCGCTGGAACGCTCTCCAGAAGGTAAACAAGGATTTAAGGCCGCTAAAGCTCCGTCTTAATCTCTGGGAGCCGGAGCTGCCTTGGCTCTCGGGGCTGTCTGTCTGTTTCCCACAGGGAGATAAAGATTTTGGGCTCCTATGATGGAAAAAAGAAGAAGAAATATGAACATTAGATCCCTCCTCGGTGCACAAACAATAGAAGAGTCCTGCTGCCACAAACACACCTTCTGACCCAGAGTCTCAGATTGACAGTTAGAAGTGGCTATATGTTGTCGCTGCGTGTGAATACGCTGTCCCGGCATATCTTGCATGTTATTATCACTTCTCTGCTTCCTCCTTCTGGCCCTCTTCACGCTCCGCTCAGCATCCATCCAGTTTCCTGATCCGCCGCTTCAGGCCGCTGGGTGACCGAGCTGGAAGATCCTATTTTTAGCTCGTCACTCCATCATGTTGCCCGGCCGGCGGAGGAGGGTGACCCACCCGGTGTGGTCAGGTCGAGCCCCTCGCGCTGCTTTCTGTTGGTTTCAAATGATTCTTTCTGCTGCTTTAATGAGAGAGCGAGAAGAAGGATCGCATTGGAAAGTTCAAGCTTGTGATAAATGCTTTTAAAAGGCCTTTAAGAAACACGAGTAACTCCACTGTCAGGAACTAAACCAGGAGTGACAGGAGTTAAAAGAGGCAAATAAAGAAGCAATAAAACCAAGTGTGTGTATTACATTATATCTGTGTTGTATTTCCTTGACGTTTCTAATAAAAACCTGTTGAGTGCAGCTCCATGCCACAGGTTTCTGGCGCCAGACGGAACCTCCAGATTTGCGGTTCTCACAGGATAAAATACTGCCTGTAAAAATTGTTTTGAGTAGTTTTTTATTATGGCTTGTGAGCTGGTACATTTCAACTCTCCAGCTCAGCTTCACCACGAGCCAGAATCTCTTAGTAAGCTACTTTAAAGCGTTGAAATAACATAGCGTTTAAAGAATAAGGCGCACACTAAAAATGGCCCTGTATTCTGATAGGCCACTGGTTTTCTTTTTCGATTAAAAGGTGAACTCAACAAGCAGACGACGCCTGCGGTGGTCACTGGTCCCGTTAGTCGCAGTGTGAAGTCTGGTTTCAAACTTTTATTCGTAGCTTTTTCATGACAAAAGATGCGTTCAGCTCTAGTTTTTTTCATTGCTTCTATAACTTCCTTGGTACACTTCTTTCTTTTTGACCGTTTCATCTTTCTCTTTAGCCTGATGCTCGGACATTTACTCTCCCGTTGCTTACACTTTTAGTGTGAATGCTTCAACTGAGTGGTTTTGTCACATAAACGAATTAAAACGAAATAAATTTTTATTCCCCTTAAATGAGGGGTGCCGAACATATTTTAGCTCAGGGGCCACAAATAGACCAATTTCATCTTGAGTGGGCCGGACCAGTAAAATAGAGTCATAATAACCTTTGAATTTAAACTTTAAAGTTTTTCTTTGTTGTGCGCAGAGTATACGGGATGAAACCGTGGCAACAAATTTCTAATATGAAAGGAGTCATATTATTCCATTTTCATCTCCTCCTCCTGGTCTGGTTGGTCCAGAAACCTTCAGTATTCTAAGTTTCTAGCTCCTCCTTGATTTTCCTCTATTTGAATATTGGATCATAGGAGCTGCATTCAGAATCTGCTGTGTCTGTGTGAGCTGGACTGGCTCCGCCCACACATGCCCATCTTGGGAAGAGAAGGAAGTATTTCCTCTCGTGGTGCCATGTGCCAGAGCAGAGCTGCCTAATTGTGGGAGGAGTCAAAGGGAGGCCCTCCCTTGATTGTGACTGGCTAAACCCCCGATGACACTATATAGGGTTTGATTTCTGATTGGATAGTTGGAGCAACACAATTTTTAAAACCTGAAACAAGCCAGGGAGAGAGAGGACAGACTGTCTCCACTTCTGGAGCGTCAGTCCAGGTATGGGGACAATTTTTACTGCTGGAAAACCTTTAGGAAGTGAATTTATCATCATATGAGCCTTTAAATTGACATTTCTTATAGTCCACCTGTGTTTCTGTCCCATCTCACTGCTCAGACATATGAAGATGTACAGCGAGGTGGCGGCTGTGTCCAACATCACCGTGACCGAACACGAAGTGACTTACGACCCACAAGCCAGCTGGCTGAAGTTCCACCTGGGAATAAGCCGCTACGCCTTGTACGCCCGGGACGACCCCGCCGTTCTCCAGCTCCTCCACGATATGCGGAACATGACAGTCGTCAGCGCAGGTGAACCATCTGACTCCGTTCACTTTGAAATACTGAGTCTGTCTTTGCTTACTGACAGTATCATGGTTCTCATGTCAGAACAGACATTTGTAGTTTTTATATATGAGACCAGTTCTCTAATAGACAAGTTGGTTCTCTTACAGATTACACTCAAGATGAAAAAGCCCTTAAAGGAGCTTGTGATTGCAGCCAAGGTACGATCAACTCACTGCATCTCCGACTGAGATTTTCATGCTGTAAACTTTCATTGTCATTGGGGTCACAAATATTCACCTTCAACAAGAGTATATGAGAATCATTATTAATAATTCAGTGAAAATTAAATACCACAAACAGCACGTTCGGGGGTTACAAGAGGCCTGCAGGCCGCCAGTCGTACCACAAAGTCTTCAGTGATTTACTTTCTGGTTTGTTTTGTGATATTTTATGTGCAGCTTCTTTCATGTTAAAACTGGAGCTTGATTTCTGACTGACCTCTTTGTTCCCTCTTTCCTTCCACCCTCTGTTTTCTGCTTGGCAGAGCCGTCAGACACAAACACACTGCTGCCTCTGTGATAGTGAGGATTTACTTTTAGTCATTTGGCACTAAAATTTCAGATTTGTCTCCCTGGAGAGGACAGCAGCTCTGGGGCAGCCGTTTGCATTCAGAGGCTGAGCTTTTAATTGAATGTTTGACGTCTGGTTGATGGTTTACACAGGAGGCTCCGCCCACACTGGCATCTCCAACTTCACCTCACTGAACACCATTACTGTTTCCTTATCTACAGCAATGACTTTATATGTCATGGTTGCTCCCAGCAATGCATGTCTTGGTCTCACACCCCAGTACGGAGGGTTTTCTCCTCAGGCGACACAAATATCACACATTACCAAGACCAAATAAGCAAAGAAACAACGAGTCCCTTCTGCTTGAATGGAACCTCGTCACATTCTCTCATTATGTCCCGACCACGCGGCGCTGCTGTTCATTGGGACACAGAAGCATTTTGTGCCACTTTGAGGTCCTTTCATTTGTCTCCAGGACATTTTTTCAGCCCCTCTATGAGTCTTAGCTAATAACAGCCCAGAGTTTCTCCAAGCTCAGCAGGTATCTGGTTCACCTGGCATTACTGCTGCGATGTAATCCTCAGCCCCGGCTGTGTGACCAACCTCCCATTACTTGATCACAGGCCAGGAACTGGCTGCGGTTAACCTCGGTAGATTTAATATTAAAACCTGAGTCAGTCACCTGACGATAAACACCAACTCAATGTGAAGTGGAACGTCGCTGTCCACATGATGTAAAACGGGAGCAAAGCTTCAGGGGCTGAAGATAGTAATGATAGGTGTTACCTTAATGGGAAAATGACATTTAAAAAAAAAAGATCAAAGATTCAATACAGAGGAAAAACATAAAAACTGTCATGAGCCACTTTAACATGTCATTAAGAGGAAAACTGCAGATTCTGAGTTACTCAGTGTTTCACTTCAGTCTGCAGTGCGAGTGGATCAGAGTGAAATGACCAGATCCTGGATTCTTCAGCAGCAAAATGACACAATAAAATATCTTTATTCTATTCTATTCTATTCTATTCTAAATGAACACCACAAAACACACCAACAAACTTCATGATATTCTGTGAAGGCGAGAGGAACATCCATCGTCCTTTCACCTAAACATCAAGTGGAAGTGGAGACAGACAAACTGAATCAGCAGAATTTCTAAAGTTTTAGTAAATGAATCATATATCTAAAAGTCACCAGCTCCATATCTGTGCAGTTCAGACGTCTACAAATCATTTAAAAAGTCATACAGCAGAGTTCGGTTGTTTATTTTCACATTCAAGGTTCCACAGACAAGCTGCCTCTGATTTATCTCAATGTTTTCTGGGTAAGGTGGCATCAGCAGCGTCACTAGAATCAGAATCTCCTCTCTCTCTCTCTCTCTCTCTCTCCAGTGGTGAAACCCAGCGGACATCACCTCAAACTGGCTCTGAAAATGAGCAACTTTGCTAAAGTCATGTTCAAACCCATGAGGTGAGGAAGGTTGAGTTTCTAACAGCTGAAGATTTTTAACTCAAATATTGATGCTATTTGTCCTTCAGCTCGTCGACGATCCGTCGAAGTTGAAGTATTTCTCTGGCTGATTACTTCCTGTGTGTTTGTGTCTCAGGCAGCAGAGAGACGACCAGACTCCAGAGGACTTCTTCTATTTTGTTGACTTCCAGCGACACAACGCAGAAATCGCTGCTTTTCACCTGGACAGGTGTCGTCATCACCATGTTGTTTCACACTTTCACACCGATGCCATTAAGAGTCAGGCGGCCTCTTAAAGCTGTTAAGTCCAGATTTAAACGTCTTCATGTAGAACATCATTTTCACAGGAACGTGTAAAAGAGTTTCTGGCAGCGTCACCAGCAGGCTGGCCATCAATGCAACCGAACGGATCAAAATGAAACTGGCTTCAGACGTTTTCACAAATTATGGTGGTTTTCAATTCAACATGAGAACGTTCAGCTTGAAGCATTTTGAAGCAAAACAGCAGGCAGCTGTCGACTCGGTCGTCTCTGAATGCAGATGGAAAAAACAGAGATAAATATAAAGTCAGTGGTTTTTGAACCCCGGGAGCTTTAGAAACAATCTGGATGTCTTCCTCATAATTTTCATTATTGTCAGTCTAATAAAGACAAATAAAAAGTGTGAGAGAAGCTTTAGTGCTAAACTATATAGATGATGATATAGTAACAACTAGAGCTACACTCGGTAGAGCGCAGACCTTCACCAACACCACATTTGCGGAACCGAGTTAGCATCACCAGCATGTTAGCTGTTAGCGCATATCAATAATAACTAGCCTGTCAGGTAGCTACATCACTGTGTGAAACAAGGAGCATGGAGTGTCTCCATGGCAACAAACGCTGATCTCCTTTGATCTCCATGAGGCGCCTCTCTCATCCACTTTGAATGGGACAGTTTTCCACATGTTTTGGGTGATTTATTCTGAAACTATTAGCCGTTAATGTCCCAAAATCTAATGTATTGGACCTTAATGATGACAAATCATCGTACATACAGACAAACCAGATGAAACAGATGAAAACATAACCTCGGCCAACTTTCACTGGCAAAGGTAATGAAATAAAACATGAAGAAGTCTGGCATTCAGCCAAGTTACTCTTGCAAACGATTGCAGCAGTTTTGCACAAGTCGTGATTTTCCTGACCGGCTGATCAGCACAAACCAGAGTGTGGACTCAGACGGGAACACACACCTCCTCCTCATGTGGCTGAGCTGATTCACCCTGAAGCCTTCAGAGCCAGACAGTATCATTAAGACGCCGTGATAAGTCATCGCCTCAGCGCACAGCAAACAGCAAGCGCCTCATCAACAGCTCAAACTGAATTACACTCAAACTGTCATCATCCCTTCGTCTTTCAGACGTGAACATGTCGTCTCGGTCGTTTTGAGTTCGGTGCGTCTGGCCAGCAGCCGTTATCATCTTGGCTTGTGGTCAGGGGTCGGGGAATGCCAGCACTTTAAGAAGCAGATACTTTATTACACCAAAGACAAAAAGTGAATACTCAAACATGAATCAGCCATCCTGGAGGGAATGTGGGAGAGTCAACACAGACCACACACACATATTTTGGAGTTGCCAGAAGATACAGACATTTTGGACAACTATACGTATAACAATGCAAAATATACTAGGATACAACCTTCCAAAGAGCTGTATGATACTGCATTTAGGTAAACTAACGGAAAACAACATACACACAGGATAGATATCTGGTTAAATTTTTTACTGATAGCTGCAAAAAAAAGCCATAACAAGAAACTGGGGTAAAGTGGATCCACCGACAAGGGAACAATGGACAGACATAATACAGGAAATCTACACAATGGAAAAACTGACATACTGACTAAGACGACAAGAAGCACAACAAGAAGAGAAGTGGAAGAAATGGACCTTTTTTCTTTCAGGAACCTCGATAGCGACAGACAATTGAAAGACTGATCAACGAAGAAGACGAAGACTGTACAAAAGAACTGAGAAAATAGATTGAAGCTCCCAACCGGATACTACCCTCTTTTATTTTCTTTCTTTCCTTTGCATTATTTATTTATTTACCCTATTTTTATTGTTTTGTTTTTAATATATCCTATTTATGTGTAGATTAAGTTAACCCTCAACTATCTACTGTCCTGTTTTTTTCCGTTTGTCTTGGGGAAAAAAAATTGAAAAATCAATAAAGACTAAAGTGGTTAAAAAGAAGCAGCTGGTTGCTGCGCAGCATGATTGTACTCTGATTCCAGTTCACCAGACATGAATGGAGTTGTGAGCTCCAGACAGTGTCTCTGAAAACACTGGTGGAACTATCTTTGATAGGAATCAGTCCGACTCCAGCAGCCGCCAGAGAAAGCAAGTTTTAGAGATAAGATGTTGATTTTCATAAGAGAATATAATGTTGGTTCCGAAACCGATGACTTATTTATTTAAGTCTTTCTCAGGATCCTGGACTTCCGGAGGGTTCCGCCGGTGGCCGGCAGGCTGCTCAACATTACAGAGGAAGTCCTCCAGGTGACCCACAATGAAGACCTGCGCTCCGTGTTCTTCACCTCACCAGGTAACACCTTCATGTTTCTATATAAAATTTCTCCTCAAGTCTCTCAAATTAGTTGGCCACTGATTCTCTGTTGCCACAGACGGCGGCAGCGGAAGTTTCAGAGGTTTCTCAGTGTAGTCACTTATTTCATCCTGCAGTAGTTATTCCAATAAAACCAGACTAAATGGCCTGAATGTGTCTGATTCCAGAGATTATCCTCCTTTCTTCCTTCTAGTTTTCAGTGCCAAACATTTCCAGACATAAAGGCTCCTGCCGACAGATTAGATTCGGTGATTGGAGTTTATCCAGGCGTCAAGACAACCGGGCGGCTGTGACCCGGTTTAAGAGTGTTCGTCTCTCAATCAAACGGTTGCAGGTTCCATTCCCCTGTGAATGTGATGAAAACAGTGTAAAGCTTTACAAATCTGCTCAACCCTAAACTTCTCAATGATTTTATTAAATTTTTTTAGTTTCTGGTGTTTCTCCAGCTTGTGATTAGACCTGACAGGAGCAGCAGAGCCAATCAGAACTCTTCTCTTCACTTCTCTTTTCTTCTTCCCATACAGCAAACAACACCTGCTTCTTCGCCAAGTGTCTGTATGTTTGTAAGACGGAGTACGCGGTGTGCGGCGGCCCTGACCGGCTGGAGGGCTCGCTGTCGGCCTACCTGCCCGGCCTCAGCATCGCCCCCCGGGTCTCCATCGCCAACCCCTGGACTCGCTCATATACCTTCGCCGGGCGAGAGGAGTAGGATTGTCAACATTTGCTGTCCTGCATATTCTATATCAAAGACAGAAACTCTAAACTGAACACATTTGCTCTGTGTCTTAAAGGTGGGAGGTGAATCCTTTCTTCTGTGACACAGTGAAGCAGCTGTACCCGTATAACTCTGGAAACAGGCTCCTCAACATCATAGACATGTCCATCTTTGACTTTCTCACAGGTATTCACTCACAGAAACAAATTCTTTTTCGTTTGGCTTTTTAAAATCACTTCAGAGAAGGTTCTTGTTCCAGGTAACATGGACAGACACCACTATGAGATTTTCACCAGATTTGGGGACGAAGGGTTCCTGCTGCACCTGGACAACGCCCGAGGGTGAGACAGCGGCTCAGCTGACGTGGCGCTTTCAGCCGTTTAACACATTTAACACTGATGTTTTGTGTTCAGGTTTGGAAAACACTCTGGGGATGAGACATCCATCCTGTCGCCACTGTCTCAATGCTGCATGTAAGTCTGATTCAGGTTCCTCAAACTGCTCGTTTACAGAGTAATAATAGTCCCTTAGTGGAAGAGCAGATCTTCATCCCGCCCTCCTCTTCCTCAGGATCAAGCGCTCCACGCTGCTCCGGCTGCAGCTCCTGGCCAACCCCGACTTCCGGCTGAGCGACGTGATGAGGGAGTCGCTGCAGGGCGACGCTCTGTGGCCCGTCCTGACGGAGCCTCACCTGCTGGCGCTGGACCGCCGGCTGCAGAAGGTCTTGCGGGTGGTGCAGCACTGCGTCCGGCGGCTGGGCGAGGCCCAGGTCATCACCCGGGACTTCATCACTCCCACAGCCGGCCCCCGGGGCGCCACAGAGAGGGAACAGGCCAGGTAACAGGAGAGGAAATGTAGGTGCAGGTTTGACGGCGGCTCCTGCAGCAACAAAGACTCGGCGACGACCCTGCCAGCCAAACAGACTCACATTTCAAGGAGGAAGCCATTAATATAAGAATCTGGGACATCTTCAAAGGCGCTCGACACCCAGGAAGGAATGTCATTGTGGAGGCCTCAGGACCAGAGGCCAGCGCCAAACATCCACCCGAGGATCTTATCACAGAACCCCTCTTCTTTTTCTGAACATTAATCTTAATATCATAGCACAGATTTACATTCTTACTAATTTGACGGAGCGCAAACTGCGTTCATGGGAACTTTACCGGACACTTGAACCCTGGTGTGTTCTCTCACTGAGGGGAGGGGTGAAGCACTAGAGCGGCGCGTCATGGTGTTTGTTTTGTTTGCTGGACTGTGATTCTGAAATAAAACTGTTCTCAGTGATGCTGCAGGTCTTTAAGTCATCAACTAAAACACAGACGAGCGTAGAAACGTCACCTCTTAACCCCAGTTTTCCAGACTTGTAATCCTCCCAGTTTTAACGGCTTTACTGCATCTCTGTCGACTCCTAACAGGCTGAAACGGAGGAACATCAAGCCTGAAGCAACCAGCAAGTATGCAGTTAATTGGAGCGTCGTATTAACCCTGAACCAAGCGGAGGCTTTTTTTCTTTTTTTTTTTGCTGTTGCTGTTGTTGCGTGTAGAAATGTAGCTCGTTCATTCTTTTCTTCTCATCCAGTGAACCTGATATGTTCCCCATCCCTCATTGTGGTGTCAAGTAACCACAACTATTTCCTTAAAAGCCGTCAGAGCCGGTGAGCCGAGGCAGACGAGACAGACAGTGACACTCATCAACACTCTTTTTGTGAAACCTGCTACTAAGCTTCCCAACCGAATACCTGCAAACATGAATAAACTAGTCGAGGGACACAAATAATTACAGCTTCGAATGAACAAAATGGAGGGTTTTGTTTGTTTTTAATCTTCCAATAATGATTAAAAGCTTTTCTCCATAAAGTGTTGCATCATTAAAGGAAAGCCTCACCATGGTGTGACACTAAACTCACAGAATGTCCTTATGAGTGCAGTTTGCAAGTTCCCTCTGAGGGTGCCGGGGTTTTCTCTGGGTCAGCGTAAAGGCCTGTTTCCACGGCAACGATTTCCAAGTTAAAACTCGTTGCATTTTTGGTGTCGGTTTACACAACAACCCTGCTCTGCAACTTTTTGTAAACAAACGCTCCGACTGCGCGTGCAGTTCTTCTGCACATGCGCAATAACAACGTCATGTGACTGTCAACTAGAAAACATTTTTTTGTGAAACATTTTGCAAAAACAGTCTTTTTCCAAACTTCTACTCGACATCCCAACAGAGGCAAACTTTAAAGTTTAAGGTTAAAGGTTATTAAGGCACTAATTTACTGGTCAGGTGATACTGGGCTGAACTAGATATCAAGTTTGTCTCCACACACAGTTAATGGTGAATGGCTCCCTCTAGTGTTCATAGCTGGTATTTGACGGAATATTCCTCACTCAATTAAAAAAAAAGTAAAAAGTAGTTCCTTCATGCATTTCATTTGCTTTAAGATGAGACGTTGAAGGTTTTCTCTGTCATACGAAAAAAAGTAAGTTGTTCTTTCTCAATCTGATGTGTTGTCAGTGTGGAGTTGTTCACATTCAGTCTGCTTATTATTCCTGTGAACACTGATTATTATACGTTTTATCTGATGTAATGAAGTGACTGTATAGTTGGGCCTTGAGATGAATGTGCAGAGCCTCTACTATCGCAGTGATTCCAACCAGGAGGCTCTGGAACTTTACCATCCAGTCAAGCTGTAACTGGGCTGACATGTGTTTAACCCTCCTGATTTAAAAGCTTTAACATTTGTTTATGTCTAAAAAATAAGTGAAACTGCATTTACTTACTACCCAGTTGAAGTGTTTGCATGAAAAGTGGAAAAAGCAGCAGAGCGTCAGGATAAAGAGAAATATGAAGCTCAAGACAGTTGCTTCTCAGAAGTAAAGGACAAAACTCGAGCTGAATGAATGAATGAAGGGTTTATCCTCAGAGAAAAGAAAGTCGCCGTTGCAGGATATAACAAACAAACTATTTTACATAAAGTATGAGACGAGGTTGTTTCCACTTGAAGTTTATAAAATGATTTGAATCACGGCAGAAAACTCAGGAAACATTTTGTACTCTGCGAAAAAAGACAAAACCGGACGGCAGGATGAATTCTTTTTTCACTTTTTTATTGCTTAAACTGCCATCTGGAACAATCTATACCAAAAGGATAAACATCTTTGCACATACAGGAGGTCAAACTAAATACAGGGTAGAATAGAAAAAGAATGGTCCTCTGGTGGCTCGCGGCTTCTCGGCCGCCGCGGGCCCAACAAACTCGCTGAAGGTCGGGCTGAAGGTCGGGCTGAAGGTCGGGCTCGAAGCAGGAGTGACTGACGACTACTGTAAGCCCAGGTTCAGGTAAGCTAAGGCAAACCGGGACGATCCATCGCAGTGTGGCTAGAAACGCGTTGGGACTAAAACTGATGACGCAGCTATTTACATGAAAACTAGAATTTTTTTTTTGTTTTTCTTTTTTGACAGGAAAAAAAAAGGTGGAAGTCCTCGCATGTCAGGATGTACTGGATGTGTTAATGTGGGGACATGGGGGGGGGGGGGGGCACACACACATTCGCTGGCGTTCTTCTCAGCGGCCTGACGAACCGACCAATCAAATCTATGAGGACGTAGCGACACATCCTCTCACTTCAAAAGAACGAGGAAAACAACGGAGACCCGGCGGCTCCAGATCGTTTTCTGGTAACAGACGAGTGAAGCAGGAACGAAGAGTTAAGATCTATAATCCATACCGTGTGGTTTATTAAAAAAAAAAAAAAAAAAAAGACAAAGTAAAAAGGACGTAACAATTTTCTGCCGTCTAAATATGGTGAAGCAGTTAAGATCAGGAGGAACAAACCAAATATCTGCTTCAGCAACGGGATGCAGTTGTTCTTTTTTTTTCTTTTTTTTTTTAAAAACACGCTTCCATTCATACCAGTTTTCTAAAGCGTCATGCCCAGCAAGCGTAGAGAACAGGTCACAAGCTACTCTGAGGAAAACACAGCCACCTTCCGTCAAACAGGCAATAAGCAATGACACTAGTTTGAAATTAAAATCCTCTCGCTCGGCTCAGTCGCACACAAATACTTCAGAAAAACCCACTAACTTTTTTTTCTTGTTTTTTTATCCTTTCTGTCACTTCCGCCCCCTCCTCTTCGTCATCATCATCGGTTTGTAAAAAGTTTGAGCCCATGACATTTTACACAATACAATTACATACTGTTTTTTGTCAGTTGACAAGAAGAAGCATTTATTTACTTTGTGGCACTGGACACCTAAAATAGAATTTATGGAAAAATAAGTGCTTACAAAAGACAGTTAAACATAGTTTTGTATTATTTTTTGTTGTTTTTTTAAAGATCACCATCACTCCAAACCAATAAGTTTATCATTTAGTCAATGATAATAATAGAACTATGATCATTTTAACTATACTATGATAACATTTGGATTACAAACCATAGCAGAAGAGTGACCAAGTTATTTGGTATATACTAAATAAACTGAATACTGAAATACACTTAATACTTTTTTTCCTTTTTTATTTATTTTATTTTTTCTTCAGAGTAGTCAAGGCAGTTCTTGTATTGTCGTTCTATCGATAGGAGGACAGTAATAACTACTTTCTGTTGGAGCTCCAGATAGCGTTTCCACGGCGATGCATCTTTGCCTTGTGACATAATCAACATTTGGCACTAGCCTGGTAGCTGCACAATTAAAAAAACAAACAAAAAAAAAAAAAAACCCAACAACCTCAATTTGTCCAAGCGTTCTCAAAAGAAGCGGAACAGACGCGTCGTCGCCTCGTCAAACTTAACCAAAACTTGACAAGTGGAGCGTCGCGTTACACCAGAATCAGAACTGCTGACGCTGGACCAGCTTTTTTTTTTTTTTCCGGTTGTTTAACTCCGCCTCCTGAATCCAGCTGACCGACGCCACGACGGAAACTCTCTGCACTTTACCTCCGTATGCAACACAAACCTGGAACAAATTCACCAGAAGCGTCACGTAAAGTATGATTGTCTGTCTCATCGCTCAGAGACGCTCGAGTCTTTCACAAATCCTGCTTCGTGTTTAAAAAAAAACAAAACAAAAAAAGAAAAGTGTCGTCGGCAAACATACAGAACAGAAGTAAGGTGTGATGTAACTGTGCCTACGAGGAAGCGGACAGCAGCTGGTACAAGCGCTGGTGAACGGCTGAAAGTCACTTCTGCATGACGGGTGATACTAAAATCATTGTGTGTGTGTGTAAAACAAAAAGTGTGTGTGTGTGTGTGTGTGTGTGTGTGCGTGTGTGAGGGGGGGGACAAGCAAACAGAATAGAGACAAAAAGTGACAAAAAGCAAAATTGCATTGGTGGACCCTGGGTCTGAGAGGAGGGAGGGGGAGGGAGAGGGAGAGGGGGAGGGGGAGGGGGAGGGGGGGGGGGGGGGGAGGGGGGTGGGGGGCTCCCTCACACAGACAGCGACACGAAGCTGTTGTACTGTTGGATGTTCCGTTTCAAGATGTCCGAGCAGGGGCCCAGGACGCGCTCGAAGCGAGGCCGGTCCAGCTTCACACACTTCAGGGGGCCGCGGGCGACCACGGTGGCGGCGCGGGGGCGGTTCATCAGCAGGGCGATCTCACCTGGAGAGGGGAGGGGGGAGGGGGAGGGAGGCAGGTTAACATGGAAAACTAAACAAGACAAACATGAAGCGAGATTTTGAATTTACAGGAAGAAAATAATCCATGTGGATTAAAATAATAAAGCAGATATGCACATTAACGGTTAAATTAACTAATTAACGTCCAAACTTTTTTCTCAACATTTCCACTTCAGTTAATGTTTTTTTTTTTTACTTTCTTCTTGTAACGCAAGAGAGTTTCCTTTCTGCTTCTTTTAATTTGCTCGTTAATAAAAGAGAAACGGACTGAATTGATTAAGAGGATGAACCGTTCCACAGCGACGCTCCAGTTCTTACCAAAGTAGTCGGAGGGTCCTAATCTCCCAACTTCCACAAACTCCTCGTTCTCCGAGCGACGCTGCAACACGGCCGCAGAACCCTGGAAAACACACAAATTCTATTTTTTTTTTTTATTCAATTCAACTTTATTTGTAGAGCACCACATACAATAGTCGTTTCTCGATGATTTCAACAGAGGAACCCAGAATTTCTTTCTTTTCTGTCTGATTGCTTTTCTTTTTTCTTGTTCCTTTATATCTGTTTTGTATGTTGTTGTTTTGCTTTTTTCATTTTCCCCTCATTTGTCCTGTCCACCCTACATGTATCCATGTATGTATATTTGTATAAATATATACATAAAGAAACTTTGTAAAATGAGTCAGATTAATGTTCTAACAAAGTAGATTTTTTATAAATCAAAGCTGTTTTTATGGCAGATGAAGGAAATATCTTGTACTTGAACCAACATTTATTCAGACATGATTAATGCAACATACATTCATTACAATAATGTAGAAAAGGTTATTTAGGTGTCTGTGGGTTGGTTTAAGAAGCTCTGATCATGAATCAAAATATTAGATAAAAAACAATCATCAAAACCATCAAGCACAAGTCATGTGACTTATTGAAATGTTTATGATGCATAACAGAAAAAGTGTTTCATTAGATTGAACTAAATAGCTTCTAATCTAAAAGTACACAGTGAGTGAGTAGATTGTCTGTTGGACTGAGGTTCTGGGTGGCGCCACACCTCTACATCACCACTAGAGGGCGAGTAAAGAACAAGCAGTGAAACACCTACATCAACTGAAAGTAGTGTTGCACTGAAGACAATGTGAATACCAAGTGAATACCTCCAGGATGATGAAGAACTCGTCCCCAGGCTCTCCCTGCACCACGATCTTCTGGCCGTCTTCGAACTGGACCGGCTCCAAGGCGTCCGCCACCGTCAGACGCTCCCATTTGTCCAGAGACTCTGAGGAGGCGAAGCACAGGGAAACATTTCATCTCCACTGAGATCTGAACCCGCAGCCCGGCTTGTTTTGAAGAGAGATATTTTTACACGCGCTTTCAGGTGAAGCTAATCTTAGCACCAGACACACGTAACACAGTCTCTTCCTCTATTTTTAAGTTTTGTGACGAGGTTGATCTGGAAAAGGAAAATGAACGCACCTAAAATGGACACTTTCCTGAGGAATTCCTCGTACATCTTCCTCTTTCTCAAAGTGCTTCCCTGAAGAGAAAGACGTTAGTATTAGTGGATGAGGATCGACATTTTGTCTTCAGGCTTTATGAGCAGCGGACGCCACAGGTACAAGGGTGTGTCTTCTCACCATGAGTATTCTCCGGTAGCTGTCTCTGTCGATGCCCCACAGCTTCACGTTGGTCTTGGCTCTGACCGTGGCGGCCCTCGGGGTACCGTAGATCAGCGCCAGCTCTCCAAAGCTGCCTCCCTCCCCGATGCTGGTCACCCATTCGTTGTTCACATACACCTGTCAGATCGGCAGAAACCAGGACATTAACACTCCAGAAACTGGGATTCAAAATGTCTCATCTTTTACTATATAAACTCACATCCATCTCTCCTTGGTCGATAACGTAGAAATTGTCACCTTCATCACCTGTTCACATAAAACACATAGTTGGCGTCACATTAAGTTATAATTTACTTTGAACAAGTTGCACACAGAAAAGAAAAAACCGGGATCGTACCTTGCAGAATAACCGTCTCCCCTGCGATATAGGTGACTGGAAACATCGCATCGAAAATGTCACTATGAAGAAGACAGAGGAGGAAGAGGAAGGTGAGCTGAGCACAGACATGGCAGCAAGGTAAAGAGGCGATGTGGACGACAGGTACCTCCTCTCATTGTCATCCAGGTGTGAGAAGAGCACGTTCTTTTCGATGGCTTTGGCCAAGGCCGCCATCGTTTTGTAGTCTTTTGGAATGACCTTCGATGAATGAAAGCAGGGAAGCCGTCAGTCACTGGACAGACGGTCGGCTCGGTCGCATTGCGTGACGTAAAGATATAAGAACCGCACCGGGTCACAGCTGTGTGCAGATGTGTCTGCATTCACCTTTCTGACGTACGAGGCTGCGTCCTCCTCTGTGTAAACCTCCGCGCTGAAGGCTCCTCTCCGCCGGCGGCCCTTCACCACAGGGTTCATGGGGGGAGACACCTCCTCGTCGCGGGAGTCTGAGCGTGAACTGCTGGCCTTCTGCTGGTTCTGAATCTGCTTCGCCTCCTCCTAGGAACGAGTGAAGCAGGAGGGTGAGACGTTCAGAAAGCTAACCAGACAAAACCTCCCTCAAGTCTCTGTTTGGAAAGTTTCTGTCTGGAAGACATTGAGGTCAAAGTAAGTGCAGAAACCCCCCCAGAGAGCCCTCAGCATGAGCTTTCTACCGTTCTTCACTGCACACACCTTCATCAACACAAAAAACAACTCCAACAGGAAATGCAGAGAGAAAAGTGAATTGGCTCAATGACTTTCGGTGCATTTGGCTGAACGAGTGCAGACGACGCCCTGTGAACGGTCACGTTCATGCCGTTGCTCCCATTAGTGACATTGTCAATAAGTTCCATTGTGCCAGCTCAACTGGCGGCCGTAAGTGTGTGCAGACCGTGCGTTCCTCTCATCACAGTGACGGAGGATGATTGAGGCTTCACTGCTGTACTGGCCGTCATCACAGAACCTCATTGGTTCACCTTCTTATGCTTCTGAACGACTTCCTCACCGGCCTGTTTATGAGGCTGACCAGTCGCTTGAACTGCAGTTAGCTATGAACAATGTATGAGCGCTTTGGACCTAAAGTCGCATTAAAATCATTATCTTCCTTGCGTTCAAAAAAAGTGCTATCTAATAAATTTGCATTGTCTATTATTATTGCTGTAAACTGCCTCAAATTACAGCTGACACTTTTATCCTTTCTCTGACTGCTGGCGGCACTCCTGCGTTACGTTAACTTGATAGTTTGACCAGGCAAGCTAATTACTATACTTTTTATTATTATTTTTTTTAAACCATTTCAAAAGAAAAACTGTGACAAATTAATGAGAAAAAAAGCTAATGAGTCAAAATGAAAAACTCATTTCGCACAATTGTTTTTTTGGCCTATGAACTGAAAGAGGATAAAAAACAAACTCTGCTTTATGAGGCTGTAATTGCCTTGGTGTGTATAAGGGGGTACATCTTGCTTTTGCTTTCTGTCCGTGGATCAACAGCGACCATCAAAATGAAAACACACGAACCTTCTCCAGCCTCTCGAAGTACTCCCTGAGGAAGGCCATGGGCCTCTCTGGCCTGGAGGTGCACAACTGGACAATGCAGTCCTTCAGCAGCTGTTGAATGTTATGTTTCTGCACATACTGCTCACACTCCCTCAGGCTCCGCTCCTCCTCGCTGCTCGTGCTTCCAGATGCCATGACGACAACGGCAACCCTGCGCTGTGACCTCTAACCTTTGTGCTGGAGAAGAAAAAGAGCATGCCGTCAGATCATCACAGTAGGACAGTACATCAGAGCAGAGCTGGCCAGAGCAGAAAGTATCTGTACGCTGGGATGACAAACGGACAGAGAGAGAATGTGAGAAAAATGGAGCCAAAGTGAGAAGGCACAGAGAGACGGGTGTTGTTTTGTCAGTATGGAGCCCGAGGACTCTTTACTGTCAGGAATGAAAATTGGTCATATGCTGTGATCACACGGATTTGGTTACACAGAGTAAAACTGAGACACACTGTATGCACAGATTTTTTCAGGTTTTTTTTTAAACCACAGTAAGTTATAAAAAATATAACCACATACAAGGCCTACACATGCACACACACAGTTGATCAAGTAGCGCAATGAAGCGCCTGTGAAGCTGTACAAGCTTGAGGATTCAACATTTCAGTGCATAATGCTGCTGCAGAACAAAATAGTCAAGATCATCTGATCAGGCCGTATGATAAAAGTTTCTTCAGACAGCTCTGTGCTTGATATAACTGTGGGATCTAAAACAGGAAGGGCCCCGAGGTCTGCTGTGACCAACGTGTGCATTTCACAGGAGGACAACGGCCCCAAACAGTCAAACTGTGACTCATGCTGTGAACCACATTATTCTTCAACCTGGTCAGGTATAGCATTGTTATTACCATCTAATAAGGGGGTGGCACACAACTTTAACACAAGCATCTATAATAGTGGTGGAAACTTGGAAGGATTACTCTGATCTAAATCTGCCACAGGAATAACCAAGTGGTAAACGATACTGTTTTCAAATCAGCTGGTAAAATTAAGAGCTAAAGACTCTCAGCAGGGATCTCCTCACTTATGTAAGACGCTTTATTTAGTTTGAAAGGGAGTTAAATATACATGTCGCAGGTTGATTGAGTTAATGGGCTGCAGCACCGTCCCTGTTTTTTTTTATTTTTTATGTTTTTTTACTATAATTTAAATTCACCACTGTGGTGCACGATGACCTTGCTGTGCAGGAGACAGAAGAGCGTGAAGCAAGAATGGACACAAATTCCACCCGCACATTTACGAAATGTTACCATATTGTCGTGTTTGGAGGAAATGTGAAGCAAATATGTCCAACATGTAACCGCGTCTCGGTGAGGAAGGCTTCAGCTGAGGGCTGACGACAACAGCCAAGTAACTTAGAGCGAGCAGATTAACGCGAAAATACCAACTGTGAACATCTTAACGACACGTGATGGCCCGTCTCAATTGATAATAGATGTTTTAATGTGGTTGTTTGCTCTCTCCGCCTGGTGTTTTGTCGATCGCTGCCCCTGCTTCGATGCCTAGCTGGCTAGCTCCGCGCAAAGGCAAAGCTCTCCTCCGATGACGCCATCTTGAGTTCTATCATAAACAAACGAGAGACGGAGGAAACAAATTCCACCTATGCAGAGGTCATATGCTCCGCGAAGCGAGGCCACACGAATACTCACAAGAAACTGTAAAATCCTGCCGAGCCTTCCGATAGCGACTCGGGATGTGGGGATATTTTCTCGAAGCGTACCGTTACCAGAGCCTCCTCCTCGCTTCGATTTTTTTTTTTTTTTTTTTTTTCGCGAGCTCTGGACCGCTGCCCCACCGGATACGGCTCAGGACCAATCAGCGGCCGTCACTGACGTCAATTCTCCCCGTGCTGACATGTGAGCCCGTAACCCGTGGCAACCTTAAAGGGGCCGACACGGAAACCGTGACGTCAAGGACGTGCTTCACGAATTCATATACAGTACTGTAATCGATTCACGTCCTCTTTCGTTACCTTCGCCAATGAACGTTAGGCGACAAGTTTATGTTTTCATCTAAGTGTATTTATTCATTAGTTCATTCATTTTTTTATTGTTTTGTATGTGTGTATTTTACCAACTTTTTGCAAAAACTACTTGCTTTTAAGAACCAAGCAATAAGATTTAAGAATAGAATAGAATAGAATAGAACTGTTTTATTGTCATTGTACAGGTACAACGAAATTAAAAGAAGCCCACTGTTTACAAATAATATATATATATATATATATATATATATATATAACAATATCAACATAAAGTTAATTTTAATGAAACCTTCTGGTGAAATGTCCATAAATTGATTTAGTTTTAAAAGTGATTGTCATTAGAAGTTCAAATACCTAATGTGAAATATTATAGGCTACATCAATTGATCGTAACAACTAATCATTCTACGTGACTTATAAATTAAACTTGATGTTTCATTATAAAATAATAAACTGCTTCTTTTTGTCTCAACTCAGCATGTTTTTTTAAAAGAATATTTATCTTTGTGACGTGATGGTTTCACTCGCAGAAGATGTGGAGAGAGCATGTAGTCAAACCTGAACTTAACCACTGATAAGGAAGTGGCAAGTGAAAATAACCACACTCATCCAGAGAACATGGTGGAAGAGGAATAGAAAACTGAACAGTGTAATAACTGTTTGGCTTGGTGCTGCTGATTTAATTCTGTCCATGACCAATAAATATGTTAACAGAGCGACCTGGCCTCAGTAAAGAATTACCCTATTGTGGCCAGACCAAACTAATTTCTTATCATATCCTGATAACACTGGTCCAAGATATTTATAAACTATGTGAAACTTACATGATCAGCATGAATAACTTTCACTATGCGTGCATAAAACATCACATTGATGCTCATCTTCTGGTTCATCAGTTGATACCTAATCAGTCCTGATACCCAAATACAAAAAAGGGTTGAGTAATCTTAAAACAGCTTGGTTAAAATATATGGTCATTTTACCTTCAATTACACCTTATTATTAGACAGTTTTCTGTCTAATAAAGCAGGGCTAGTGTAATCAGGATTCTTAGTTTATTATTGGACATGACTTTAATGTTTATATAGTAATTTACCGCCTGATCGTTACAACTGTCTAATAAACTCTGTGGCCAATAAAGGAACGTAATTAATTATGTATTCTTTTATTCTTTTTATATCCTGAAAAAGAGAAGCTTGTGAAATCAGATTTTTTACAATTTTGTCTTATTTAGTATTTGCTCTCTCTCTCTCTCTCTCTCTCTCTCTCTCTCTCTCTCTCTCTCTCTCTCTCTCTCTCATCCAATGAAATCACCAAAACAATTCCTCATGACAAGATTGACAGTGTAACTGGCCAATCAATAGTGTTTCACGTTTATGGGCGGGTCTAATTAAAGTGACAATCAAATTGACCAATCACAAACTGGTTTTCAATACTTCCACCAATAGCAATGTAAAAGGGGCGTGCTTAATCTCTCGCTCTCAGCCAATAGGAGAGCACCGTGGAGTGACGCATCCTCCCATCAGCTGTTTTTGTTTTGCAGTGTGACTATTGGAAGTTAATAACACAATAATAACACCAGTGTTGACCGGGTGAAGTGAAGCGGCGGGCTGACGGAGGGTTAATCGTCAGGGTTCAGCTTCGGGTTCGGGTTCGGGGAGTTGCGCTGCGTCGCGCCCGGTCTGCGCCGCCCGGCTGGACCTTCCTCTCCTGAAGTGCGAGCGTGGCGCTTTGGGGTCGGGGAGCAGCGGAGGAGGGGAAGCGGGTTCCGGCGGGGATCAACCCGAGCCCAGGGCCTCCGATCTCGGACAGCGAGACCGGGGATTCGTCGGTCCGGATGGAGTCCCAGGAAGCACCGGAGGGTCCCGAACCGCACCGGGGCTTCATCTGCGCCTCGTTCAACCAGGACACCACGTAAGCGACCTGCGGGGCCCGCGTGAACTCAATCCCCCGCCGCACCTGGCGGCTGCATCATGACTCCAGCCCGACTCACACACTTTGCTTAAATTCAGTTTACAGTTTACAGAAAGCATCCGGGAGGAGAAGGTTGTATCAAAGACCCCAACATGTAACTGCAGGATTGTGTGTGTCATTAAAAGTTGAGTCGGAATCAGTGAGCTGGCAGTGAAGTAGGCCACTGTGTTAATCTCCAGGGCCTGTTGCACTTTAAACTACTGGAATCAAATCCATGATGTTGCTTAACTTCTTCTTTATCATTGACAGCAGTTAGCACACACAGTTAAATGTTAATATTCAACATGCAGTAGTAAGAAGAGCATGTTGACTGTTTTCCAGGGATTAATAAAGAGTAACTTAAGCAGAGCTCCCTGATTTCTTCAGCTCCAGGTTTTTCTCCGGACTGATTGTTAATCTAACCCAGTGACCAACTCTCCCATGTTATCTTCATGTCATGGTGTTCTTGTCGTTCACTTTGGGACACTACGCCATGGAAACTGGCCTAAACAAAACAAGTTATAAATTCAGAAGATGAGATAAAGTCAAAATCTCATCTGGTAACTTTGTCATTTCGCCAATGTCAGTAAAGACGATCAGCTGACCTTGTGCTGCAGTTACAACAGAGCTGATGATTGATGCTATTGTCTCGCTATGTTATAAACCAAATGTCATGTAATGAGGACCAGAGCCACTGCACCTTAAAAAAAATGACTGGAATTAAAAATAATTGTTGCATAAAGGTATTATTACCTGTAAAATGATGTGTGGGAGGTAAGACACTTGGTGTTTTCCGTTTCTGTTGCAGTTCCCTTTCGGTGGGAATCAAGACAGGATATCGGCTCTTCTCAGTCACAGCTGTGGACAAACTGGACTGCATCCATGAAGGAGGTAGGAAGTGAGCTATTCCTCACGTGAGGGATTCACCGCCACACTCCAGCTCCTCTCTCACAGATCCTGTCATCAACCAAAGCACAGGCACCGTGACACAGTGTCATCCCCACCCAAAATGACATGGCTACTGAGTAACGCTGGTTTGTTTGGAGCCGTGGAGATCATTTACATGGACATGATGCAATGACGCTTGACTTTACTAAACACAGATCAAAACTCCTGGTGTTTCTCTTCTCATTCTCTTTATATTGTATTTAACTTTAGTAACTGATAACAGGGAAAGACGCTTTATTAAACTTCTATCTGTGATCTGTACGCCTTCTCTCCTCTCTGTCCTCCCAGTGGAGTGCCCGGATGTGTACATCGTGGAGCGGCTGTTCTCCAGCAGCCTGGTCGTGGTGGTCAGTCTGTCCATGCCGCGGCGGATGAATGTTTATCACTTTAAGAAAGGAACCGAGATTTGCAACTACAGCTATTCTAACAACATCCTGTCCGTCAAGCTCAACAGGCAGGTGAGGATCCTCTCTGGTTCGTTCTGTGACCAAATGATCAACACTCCTTTGGCTGATGTTTGTGTTTCTTTTGGTCCCGAATCTCAGAGACTCGTCGTTTGTCTGGAGGAATCCATCTACATTCACAACATCAAAGACATGAAACTGCTAAAGACTCTGCTCAACACACCCAGCAACCCGTCAGGTGAGCCCGAGCTGCTGGCTGGAGGAGGAGGAGGTGGAAGAAGAGGAGGATGCTTGCCTCCTTCAGCAAGCATGATGTCATAAATTAACCCCCGATAGTATGATTAGATGTTAATGCTGTGTATTGTGTTACTGTCACTGAAGCAGTGCCACAGCTGCTAATTCAAAAATAATTTAGAATATGTCAGTTTTACACTTTGACACCCAGTGAGTCACATCAGACCGTCCAGGGGACAGTTTTGGTCCAAGGGTCATATTTTTGACAAACTTGCTCTAAAATATGGAAAAATAAAGAACACTTATAAAAACAGCAATACGACTCATAATGACTTCAGTTTGAGCCGATTCTGTAAAATAAAAATATAAAAATAAAAATAAAAAAAATAATGTATTTCCAGTGAAACTTTTGTTAATTAAGTGTTTTGTTTTGTTTCTTTAATAATTTGACCTTTCCTGGAGAGTTTCTGTGTTTCAAACTTTGTTTTATCATTTTTGCCACTTCAATATTTTATCTTTGTCTTCTTAAAGGTTCTTTTTCTCTCTTAATTGTCATTATTTTAATCCCCATTAGGTCTAAATGCCGGTTTTTCAATGAAGCACTTTGATTTGTAGAACCCTGCATGAAAAGTTTGAGTGCTAAACTGTGATGGATGTGCCTCTCTCTCCCTGCCTGCAGGTCTCTGTGCTCTCTCCATCAGCCACAGTAACTCCTACCTGGCCTACCCCGGCAGCGCAACCATCGGCGAGATCACAATCTACGACGCCAACAATCTGGTCAGGCTGCCTTCCCCTCACTGTGTGCCAACAAATACAAACTGCTGTGATGCCAATTAAAAGCCCCTCGGGTAAAATTGTGTTGTGTTGAAAGCTTTTCTCTGCGCCTCCAGAGCACAGTGACCCTGATCCAGGCCCACGACAGCCCGCTGGCAGCCCTCACCTTCAACTCCTCCGGCACCAAACTGGCCAGCGCATCAGAGAAGGCGAGAACTCTCATTTCCTCTCACGCCTTCTTTTGTTTCACTACTCGTCCGTCTGACCGCTCTCTACTCCGCAGGGCACCGTGATCCGGGTCTTTGGCGTCCCTGAGGGACAGAGGCTGTTTGAGTTCCGGCGCGGGATGAAGAGGTGAGCGTTCACACTCTCAGGTACTTGTGTATGGTCGCGTTATTCTCAGTGAGCAATCCAGTGTCCAGTATCAGTGACGGCAGATATGTAACCTGGAAACAAACTTACAGCCCGGAGAAGAAGGTGTCACTCAGGCTTTTAGCCTTCATAATGAATTAAATTAATGCTTGTTCTTTGTGTTTGCCAGATACGTTAGCATCAGCTCGCTGTCCTTCAGCACCGACGCTCAGTTCCTGTGCGCCTCCAGCAACACGGAGACTGTTCATATCTTTAAACTGGAGCAGCAGAGCCCCGGGTAAACACTCACAATGAACGATAAGATTGCAGCTTTACATCTTGAACACGTGAATAATACTACATGTACGATATAATAGGAATGGTCCTAAACTGAAAAAAGCAGATGATGAATGATGAGTTGGGATAATTTAACAGCTGTGTGGATCAAACTGAATGATTTCTGAATGTTACCTGTGCGGCTTTAACCTTTTCCCCTTCCAGTGGGGAGGAGGAGTCTCCCACCTGGTCGGCGTATGTGGGCAAGATGTTCACGGCGGCCAGCACCTACCTGCCCACTCAGGTGTCAGACATGATGCATCAGGACAGAGCTTTCGCCACCGTGCGACTCAACATGTTCGGCCTGCGGAACATCTGCGCCCTGGCTACGTAAGGCGGCCTGGGAGGAGACGTCGATCAGTAAAAGTGTGCATGTGGGTGTCGCCGGGGTCGTCACCTCCTGCTGTGTGTTTTCGTCGCCAGGATTCAGAAGCTTCCTCGCCTGCTTGTCGCTTCCTCCGACGGGAACCTTTACATCTATAATGTGGATCCGCAGGACGGAGGCGAGTGTGTTCTCGTCCAGAAACACAGGTACGTTGAATTTCTTATGTCTTTTGTGACGTTTAGAATATAAACCTGGACTGGAGCACACACACGGTGGTGGTGGTCAACGTGTGATTGTTTTTGTTTGTCCCGAGATGGACGGAGAGTCAGCTGAGACCCCCCCCCCCCCCCCCCCCCCCCCCCCAGTTATCAAACATCTGTCTGCTCTGCTCCTTCAGGCTGTTTGACGGCAGCGAGGAGCAGGTGGAGCAGAAGGAAGAGGAAAGCTTGGAAGACGTTTCTCCTCCACCAGCCAGTCAGTCCTACGCTGCTACGGTGGCTCTGCCTTCCACCCCCCCGTCCTGCACCACCCTCATGGGTAAAACACCTCCCAGCATGGCGCCACGAACATCTGTCCAACAACTCAACCATCCCATGTTAATAACTGTGTTAAGAAGTGTGCGTGTGCGTGTGTGTGTGTGTGTGTGTGTGTGTGTGTACATCCGCCATCATCACTAATGAATCCCCCTCTTGTCTGGATTGTCTTTGTCCAGGATACTCTGAGGACGGAGGAGCCCAGAAGGGCGACGTCATCCCAGAGCATGAATTTGCAGAGAGTCCCATTTGCCTGGATGATGAGAACGAGTTTCCACCATTTGGAAACCAGAGTAACTGACATCCCCCACCCCCACCCCCAGCAAAGCCGTCCATCACTGCACAAAATCCAGACTTTCTTACTCCAAGCAAGAGGGATGGACGCAAATGTTCCCGATGTGTTGAGGCATTGTTCCCCCCCACAAATATATAATGTCCTGCTGTTTCTATAGTCGGTGTCTCACCCAGTTTTTGTAAGAAGGAGGGAAAAAAAACTAAAACATCCAAATCAAGCAGGTCTAATAATCATTTAGAGAATCTAAGATTCCTAAACTGTGGAGTCCTGTTGTTACCGCCCAAGTAACTGATGCCATTAACTACAGTGTTAAACATTTTCAAACCTCACAGCAAGAAAACACATTTATTTACTTGTAGAGTGTATGTGCTGTACCTTCTATATTTACAAGATAATTGATAGTAGCCGGTGAGTATTCTCAGCAGAAAGGTGATACTTGCACAGTAAGAAAAGACCAGGGACTTATCGGACCCGCTGCCGGGGTCAGATTCACAAAAATGCTCTTAAGAGAGAACTTTCATTTTTGCAGTTTGGTTAAAGAAGAATGTAATGTTTTCTGGCATGTGTCCTACAAATCAGCGTCTTTAAATATCTCGTTAGGGCATTTGCATTTATCAGGACTTTCTGAGATGATCGAAGGGCATTTAATGTGTTACACCTCAAGAGAGGAGTAGTACGTTTCCTTAAGACGGGGGGGGGGGGGGTGACATTGTGTGTTTCTAAATCTTGATATATATGCTGCGAGTATCGTGTGACTTGCAGATGCAGCTGTGATACTAATTATGGTAGCAACGGACGAGACGAAGAAACCTGCAGAGTCACAAACGTAACCTGATGATGTGGGTGGAGGAGTGACGAGCTGCACAGCGACTCCAGTCCTGGAGTTTCAGCGAAATCCTGAAGATCTTTTAATTCACTACATGATACTGAATACGTTAACATGTCAGTCCTTGTTATTTTTACATTGTTATATTCTTTCACTAAATGTTTTAAGTATTACACACCAACACATAGACTTACCATGTGTAAGTATATATGGAGGATTTTTACTGTGTGTATAATGTGTATATATATATAACATTTCTATATAGTTATGTTGTATTAAGTAACACGGTAATAACATGTCATTTGCCAAAAGGTGGCGCTGTTAGGACATCGTTAAGCCTCCTCGGTCTGTTCAGTACTGGACACCAGAGACACATTAAACCTGATCATTGATTTTTCCAACTCAGAGTCTTTTCTTTTATTGCCAGCAAGCTTTGAGTATTGTGTTGATTTCATCGAATATCCAGCAAAGTCCTTCAAACTTGAAAATTGATTTGTGGGTATTTTTCTGGAATGATCAGTTGACCTCTCTGTGACCTCTGTGATCTCCCTGACCTCTCTGTGATCTCCCTGACCTCTCTGTGATCTCCCTGACTTCTCTGTGATCTCTCTGTGATCTCCCTGATCTCTCTGTGACCTCTCTGCTTTGTTTGCTCTTCTCTTGCTCCTTGTGGATGTTGGACTTTCCAACCACCACCGTCTGCAAACAAACTGCTGTAGGCGATGCTGTTTGCTTGCATTAGTAGTTGTTGAAATGCGTCTCCCGCCCTCAGTTCAGAGCGCGGCATCGGCAAACAGGCTGTGTGGAATCACAGCAGGGTGCCGCCGAGTCGTCTGTGCTGTAGTCTGCAGTCGACACCGATGGGTCGGTGGCGATGTCCCACAACAGCTCCTCCCTCCTGCGGGCGATCCTCTCCGCTACGGCCCGATACGCCGGCGTCTCGGCCTCCAGTGGCGTTTCCTCTGCCTCGTCACCTTCCAGATCAAAGATCAGCGGCGGGTCGTGGAGCTGCTGCGTCCCCGTCCCACCGCCACACGCTTCTGATGCACCTACAACGTCACAAACATCAATACTTCCTGCAGTGAACCGGATTGGCTAATGCAGGAGGAACAGTCTTCCAACAGAGTTGGCTGACATTGATTAATCTGGTCTTTTTCACCGACGTCCCAAAAACGATAAATTCCAAAGTAAAATGTACAGGCAGCCCTTTTATTCCCACCGTGAGAGTTATATTCTTAACTAGAAAACTCCAGAGGAAAGTTTGTGTGCCTGCCTCTCCTTATTTCTCAGCGTCTCCATGGCAACCGACGCTGATCTCCTCCATGAGGGGCCCCTCCTATCCGCTGTGTATGGGACATTTTTTCTGCAGTTTTAGGGGATTTATTCGGAAACTGTTAGTGGAATCGTTAATAAAAGTTGTAGTAACATATTCCCAAATTTTACGCTCATTTTGATGTGCTTTTTGCATCTGTGGTCCCAAAGATGCAGGACTAGTTACTCATAGAAAAAACAGCTGAATTTTTTTTTCAATTAAATTAAATAAAATGACATGAAATGAAATTGTAACTAGAATAGTAATCTTTGCACCTTACCACTAGGGCAGGCACAAGAATGAAAGAAGAGGGCCACCAGATATAAACCCCACAAGCAGCACAGCAGACATACTGTATGTTAAAAAAAAAAACATTGTGGGCAAGTTTAGAGTTGTGGAGCAGGAGTGATATAAATACTAACTTTACATCTGCAGTGCAGACTTTGCTTCTGTTTGGTACCTGTGAGGTAGAACGCTTTGTGTTTCCCACTTCGAGCTGCCTGCAGGTCACCAAACTGCCCTGCCGCACCGCTGTTCGGATGGAAGAGAAACTACAAAGAAGAAAGTATTACTGAGTGTTCAAACAGATTGTTCCCGCTGGAGACGAGCAGAAGAACCGGTCGTTTGTACCTCGTGGCCACTTTGTTCTCCATGCAGCAGGACGTTGGAGGCATCGATGCCATCATACCGTCTATCAGAGGGAGGAGTCACTCCTGCCAGGGACAATACCGTCGGAAAGATGTCCATACCACTGTAGAAAATAGATGTGGAGACTTTTTAGTCACATTAAATATTCTTAAGTCAGTATGATTGATTCTACAAAAACCACAAATATCTTCATCATTTTGCACTTAAATGTCTATGATTGGAACAATTTTCTTTTTACAGAATTCTAAAGTATAGCAAGAATTCCTACAATATAATGAGTGTTTTAAAGTAAATAAATAAATGTGACTAACACATACCAAAGTACACACGGTCTCGTCTCATGTGCACATTAAGAGGTTTTTTATTTCCATTCTTTTATATATATATATATATATATATATATATATATATATATATATATATATATATATATATATATATATTTTACAGGTAAAAGCATGAAGTAAGAGATGTGATTCCCAAATAGAACAACGCAAAGCAAACGTTGGATGCTTTGTCACAGATTTGTTAAGTTCTAAAAAAAAAATCCCACAGAAGCATCACCACTCGTAGTATTTCAAACAAATATGAATTAATCTATTCTGTAATTGTTATCTGTTATTTCAAAGAGAAAAAAACACTAAAGTTGGCAAGTCTGTTCACTTGCATGATGAAGAGGTTTAACCAGTTGAACTTCAAATCTTGGTAAGTTTTAAACAGTAAAACTGATTATTATGTATTAGATTGTTGACCTCAAACAGCATTTTTACTCAAACAGAGGGAAATCTCTGTACTTGGATGTTAGCGTCATAAAAAGCTCCGTGACCGTACTGTACGCCTGGAGTTGCAGTACCTGAGCAGGGCTGAGCTGCTCGTGTTTTCTGGAATCTTCCCTGGCCAGTAAGCGACCGTTGGCATCCGGTGGCCGCCCTCCCAGGTCGTCCTCTTGGCTGAGCCTCCGCCTGAAATGTGGGACAGAACATGATGATTGAGGAAACAGAAGTTTCAGTTACTACCAAAGCTGATCCATCTTTACCTCGGCTGGTCTGCCATTTCCCTGTGAACGGCCCAGCGCTGCCTGCATACTGGCACTTCTGCTCCCAGGGACCGTTGTCACCTGAACAGAGGTCAAACGTCGGTCGGGATGATTCACGCCGCGACAACTCGACTCTCCGCTGACTGACCGGTGAACCATATGAGAGTGTTGTCTTTGTCCGTGTCGTCAGAGGAAGTCTTCACGGCGCCAATCAGACGGTCCAGCTCCCGCAGGCTGGCGGCGTACGCTCCGTCCTTCGCTTGGAGAGAGACGTCCGGAGAGGACGGCGGCGCCAAGGGGACGTGCATGTGAGCTGTTGCTATGTAGAGGAGATAGGGCTGCCCCCGCTCCCTGAGAGGAACATTAATGAAGAGGCCTTGTGTCGGATCTGCCACCATTACCAAGCAACACAGTAATATAATACGTGCAGTAATAGTCTTTATTACATGTTACATAATGTGGTGCTGCAGGGCTTGATATTCAGACATAATGTGGTCGTTATCAGACCTGGTTTATACACAGATAATTCAAGGTTAACATAAGATGAGACATAAATGATAAATTGAGTTGATATAGAGATTAAGTTGTATTTAAATTTTAAAGTCTGCATAGCGCCGACTGCTGACAGCAGATAATTGCTGCACTCCTTCACATGACCTCGTATAACATGAAGGTGTGTTGACCTTCCACACGCAGCTGCAGACAGCAGGCTTCACCCCCCCTCCTCCTGACCCCCCACGTTATCACACACACACTCACAGAATCATCTCTTTATCTTTGCTTATTGACCTTCTGGAAAAGTCGGCAACCTTTATAACCAAAAGGCACATTTTTGTGATTTTCCATGAAATCCAATTCATCAGGAGCCGCAAAACCTGTTAACCTTCATCTAAAGTCTCATTTATATACTTGAAACACAAACAAAAACGGTCTTATGTTGCATTTATGAAGTTTCAATAACTATATATATATAATAACTATTCAATACTTCAGGAAGGTACACATTTCATTACATTTTCAGAGGTTTTTGTACCTGATTTTAGTGGTTTTATTCTTCTTTTCCAGCATTTGTAAGACAGAATAGAATAGAAAAGAATAAAATAGAAATTCTTCATTGTCCCAAGAGGGAAATTCTTGTGTTTTTACAAAGTGTTTTCTTTGTAGTCACCGTCATGACCAGAATAAATAAATAAAAATAAATAAATAATTAAAAAAAACTACTTCCAAAAGCAGAATTAAAGAGCTCTGTGCAGATATATTATAAGACTTTACCACTAGAATCACAGCATATCACAGCACATTAACAACATACACAGTAATATGCTGCTATTATAATATGGAAACGAGAATCATCTCTCAACCACTGAATGTTTTCTTTGGCATTGACAAATACATTTGAAAAGAATCAAGAAGAGCGCTGACGAGAACTAAATTAAATGAAATGCCCAGGAACTTTGGGCATTTCATTTGTTAGTAAAACTGCTTCTGAACAGGCCGCTGCGCCTCGTCCAGGGACTATTTCCTCTGCAGTGGCCTGCCTGACGTCTCGGTTGTGTTTGGATTTTGAGGCCACTGAGTTTAACTTTCTTGATTTACAGTCATTTTATCCCTGCAGTTGCATCGTACCTCGCGGTGCGTATAGCCCTGAGTGCTGCAGATTTGTATTGTTCAGTCAGAGTCCACAGGTCGAGCGGCTGCTGCACAATGCTGCTGTTTTCCATCAGAGGAAGGCCAACGGTGGAGTAACATCCTCCAGACACACTCCGCTTCAATCTGCAGCATCAACAACCCAGTAGATCATCAGAACTTCATGTGTCTGTGAGTGTCAGCAAGGGCTCAATTAAAAACAAATTAATTGGAACTATTCCAGGTCAGACATTTAGTTATTCACGTCCTAGCAGGGTCACACATATCAATCATAATGATATCCAGTTAATAGAACAGGAAAACAACATTCTTCAACTATCAATGTAAATCAGCAGGTTTTGGTGAGAGGAAGGAGACGGCGGCACCTGATTGGTTGATTCCTAAATGAGTCACAGGGGAGGCACGGTGGCAGGTCGAGCCCGGGGAGGTCAGTACAGCCCATGTCGTTACTGTAGGGGACCCCAAAGTAGTAGTGGAACCCTGGAATCCAAACAATAGCTGGTTATCAGGTTCAACTAGAAATACAGAGAGACGTTATTTTACTCTTCCGTGGGTTGAGGAGGATGAATAGGAAGAGGAAGAGGAGGAGGAGGACTTCAGTGTGGGGACAGTTTCTCCATGTGGAGTTTGCATGTTCTTCCCTGAGTGGGTTTCCTGTGGGTCCCGCCTCTTCCTCCCACAGCTCACAGGTCTGAACGTGTGCAGGAGTGATTGTTTGTTTCTGTGGATTCATGATGTTCACAGTGTTCTGTAACTTCTGCAGACGGGAGAGGCTAAAGCAGGGGTGTCCAACGTGAGGCCAACAGGCTCCAATCGGACCAAACCACCAAGCACATGGTAGAAAGTTCAAGGAAAACATGGATTTAAAAATAACTCATTTCTACTGAACCCCAAGCTGGGATATCAGAGATGCTGACATGAAAGTCTATGTGAGTTTGTAAAAACACCCATAATGCAGCAGGTTTCATTAAAATTGGCTTTATGTTGAGATCGTAATAATATCCCACAGCAATTGTTTGATTTTGTGAAAATATAGACATTTTCATTTTGTTCATTCTGCACCACAATAAAGAAAAACTTTCAGCTCTTAACTGATCCGAACCTCTTCTCGTTGGCTCGTACGGCTCTTTGTGTCCCAGGTGCCACTTCCCGATCATGGCGGTGAAATACCCGGCGCCCTGGAGCAGCTGAGGGAACGTGACCTCAGACAGAGGCAGGCCGGCCACGGAGTCCACCGCAAAGTTGTGGGTCACGCCGTTCCTCAGGCCGTAGCGTCCGGTGAGGACGGCAGCGCGGGACGGAGAGCATGTGGAGGCCGGGGAGTGAAAGTCCGTCAACCTGGAGGACAGGTGGACCGTTCTTCATCAACCTCTCACTAGTGAAGTATGGATGCTCCTCACCGGGAGTGACTGGAGTCTGTACCGGAGTCCTTGCTCGGCCATCAGGTTGAGGTGCGGCGTGTTGTTGGTCTTGCTGTCGGGCCGGTTTGCATCCAGGTCGCCCCAGCCGATGTCGTCGGCCAGGACGATGATGAAGTTGGGCTTGGCGCTGAGCTCACGCTCTCTGGCTGCATGTCGCGACGGCGTGAGCAGCAGCAGCACAAACAGAACACACTGGGTGGAACTCGCCGCCATTCAGCTTCAAAATCTGCAAGAATGAGACAAACATCACAGAGAATATCCTCCACATTTAGTTCATCCAAGAGTTTGATGTCCTGTCATGTTTGCTGTTCATCTTCGTAATCCATAGGTTTTTAACTTCCTTCTGTTCTCATGTCAGGTGCTCTCGTTGTGTGATTTTAATCTGGGAGAGGAAGTTGTATAAGTAAGAGAACAGACATCGTTAATAAACTTCAGGTTAAAGAGCTCTCTGCCATGAAGGAGGAGGAAGAGGAAGAGGAGGAAGAGGAAAAGGAGGAGGAGGAGGAAGAGGAAGAGGAGGAAGAGGAGCGAAATGTCTGCGTTCCAGCCAGCGATGTTTAAAAAAATGGAAAATCCTTCCAGATTTCATTGGTACATGAAAACGTGCAGCATCAGAGGTAATTCAGATTGATTGAAGGTGGAATCCTGTCGTACATACAAAGAGATGAAGATGAAGCTGTTTTGAAATGAAATACCACAAACTAAATGAAAGACTAAAGCTGATGATAGAAAATGTGAGTTTTGCTGCTGGAAGTATTCCAGTTATATCTCTGAAGTACGACAGAAAACTGAATGTTTGAGAGAAAAGTTTTTTCTTTCTTTCCTGAGAACCGGGGAATGATGAAAACTCGCTTCCATGTGAGTCAACTTCCATTGATAGAATGATTCTTTAATAATCTGCATTTTAATGTAACTTATACACCGTTCTGATAAAGTGTGTTAATATGTGTGCGTTTCAAACACTAAACTGAGATATTAGATTATTTTGTGGCTCAACGACACACAGAACATCCAGTTGGACGATGTGAGATAAAAACAAGTCTGAATAATCTCAGAGTCAGACAGGAGGCAAAGCTAAACGTGTAGAAGAGACAAACACGTCCACTTCTACTAGAATATTCCAGGGTTCAGTACTACTCCAGATCATCACGGGTTAGTTAATTGTCGTGACCCAGTTCCCCTGAGGCGTCATCAGACTAATCTGGATAAAGTCAAACGTCTCTGCTGCCAAACCTGTTCTGTTCTTCTTCCTCCTCACACCAGAGAGTCCTGTTCTACTTGTAACTAGTAACTAAAGAGTCCTTCATGCTGTGAAAGTACTCGACGGATCGACTTGATTCGTCACCACCGAGAGACGAAAAGAAAAAAAATCACGTCACAGAAGCGGAGTTTAGATTTTCCTCTGTTCACATTTCAATCATCATATAACGTAATGATATTCTGTGGTCATTTTACTGAAGTGTTAAGTCTATTTGTGATCACTGTCGTCTCTCTCATTATTACATTGTTGTTATTTTGACTCTTTTGTAATTATCATTTTATTTCTGTTTATGGAGACTTTGTTTTTGTCTGTTCGTCATAAAGTTGCATTTAATTTGCAGGATTTTTTTCCTATAGTTTGAACATTTCTGTCTTTCTTAAGGAAACTGCACCTCTGTGGTTGTGTTGTCTACATTTGGATCATTATTTTGCTTTTTTTTATCGTGTTTGAGTTATTCTGAGTCTCTGTCGTCATTTTCTATCTCTTTGTGTGTTCTGTCTTTTTGTTCTAGTCTTATGTCTTCATAGTCTAGAATATTACCTCGTGGTTCCAAAGGTTCATTTTTTGTCACAGTGGAGGTATTTTATGTATCTTTAAAGCAGTTTTGTGTCACAGTAGAGGTATTCTATGTATCTTTAAAGCAGTTTTGTGTCACAATGGAGGTATTATATGTATCTTTAAAGCAGTTTTCTGTCACAGTGGAGGTATTATATGTATCTTTAAAGCAGTTTTCTGTCACAGTGGAGGTATTCTATGTACCTTTAAAGTAGTTTTGTGTCATAGTGAACCACATTAATTGACTCACGGTTATTTTTCATCTCTTTGAAGTTCCTTCGACTCTCCTGGTTCATTTTGTGTCTTTATATACGTTATAAAATGAAAATCGGAAGCTCTGCTGTTTCTTACTGTCAGTCTTGTTCATCAAGATCTGAATAATTCAGATGCCAAAAACTGTCAAAGTACTATAATACTTATTGGAGATTTGTAGTACAAAGTGCCAATAAACTTTAGTTTTTTAATTTAAGTTATTTCAACATTGGTCACTTTCTACAATACAATATATTATAAATCATGGTGTGATTAATGAATGTATTCCAGTAGATAAAATGTTTTTCACAAACACTTGACCCTAAAACAAGATTTTCACAAGGTATTTAGAATTAGTTATATCTGTACATGCCACTTTCTCTTTAATCCGTTAGCTTCATCTCCAAGAACAATAATATACAAGCCTACTTGTCTTCCCCACTGGCTTCAGGGCCAGTTTGTATGAATTTTCCTGGACGATACATGGAAGTATCATGAATACATATACACGTCAATGGAATAAAGGTGTGACTCCAATGGGAATCAAATCCATATTAACCTCTGAAATACTTTAACAGGCATCAACAAACCAATAATTGACACCAAACACGCATGATCATCAGAATTTGAAAAAAGAAAAGGTCCAGACTACTCCAGTCCTCAGTACCATCATATACAACACAGTGCTGAATATTAATACTACAGTTTATGGACATTACCTTCAGACAGAAGCACCACAGGCCAGGATCAGCTTCTGTTGCTGCATCTCAATGTCCCACAAATTATTTAAATTATTAGGAAATCCGACATTTATCAGGTTTCCCTGTTTGAAATTGAGCGGCTGTTTGATTTAAAGTTTAAAACAGCGCCCCCACACTTCAACGGTGAGGTCAAGAACTACATGCAGGCCAGCAACTTTATTAAAGCGAAAGAGTGAAGATTCACCCTCATACACAAATAACAATAAATAAAAATGATCTAATTCTACACACGATCATGACATAACGGAAAACAAACATAAAACAAAAGGGAAAAATTTGGAAAAAACTGCATTTAACCAATATTTTAGAGTCCTACAAAATTCACAATTCACAAATCACACACACACACACACACACACACACACACACACACACACACACACACACACACACACACACACACACACACACACACACACACACACACACACACACACACACACACACACACACACACACACACACCCTGGTTGTCTGCAGACAGACGCTCCTGGAACTGAAACTGGCTGCAACCAGATCGTGTCCCTCCGCCCCGCGTGCAGCTCAGAGGAGCGCGTGCCTGGACGCTGTTTACATCCTCGCGCTCATAAATGTTCAACCGGAGGAGAAAGTTCGCTGTTTCACGGGACCACCGGAACCACCGGAGCCACGCTCGAGCGCAGGACGGAACAAGCTTGCTACTCGCAGGTGAGACACGAAACTTCAGATTGACGCGGTTCCTTCGTGGGGAATCTCACAACTCGCGCGAGCAGCCGGTGGACGGAGCCGCTCAGCGACTTGTTGCGTCAGCCGCGCGAGGATGACTGACCATGTGGCCGGACTGTACCATCACTGACCGGACCCACTGCTGCTTCACCCCTTTAAATCCCTCCAATCTAAACAAATGTGCGTTTCGTTTAATGGTACTTGTTAAAATAAACAAATATATTTAAACTAGATAATACAAAAGAACATGTATTTATTACACAAGTATATATGGTATCTTCCACCTTAACTAAGATTTATTGAATTTGTATTAATAATAATAATTCCGTGGTAAACCTCATATATGAGAGGTTTTAAGCAGAAGAGTTACTATTGATCAGAATATATTTGACACAAGGAGATAAATACTCATGAACTTTGCCCCACTGACCTGCAAATGCAAAGTTCACTGACTTGTTTGTTAAGATTCAGTATCAGGGGAGTCAAACAAAAGGAAGAGTCTCGAACCACCAGACAAATTGTCAACATTTCAAACAAAACATTGAGTTTTTAAAACTAGTAAAAACAGTGAGACCTGAGCTGAGAAATCAGTGATGCTGCCATGAAACATAGCGACCTGGTCGCTATCAAACTCGCCTCTTTTTAGGATATTTCACTGCATTTTGCACCAGAAAGTATCAGTAAAATTGGCTTTATGTTGAGATTCTTGTCATGTTGGGTTTTGTGAAAATATATACATTTTAATCACATGTACTCTTCACCCAAACAAAACATATCTTTAAAGTTTAAATTTGAAGGTCACGCATTAGTTTATCAACAATTTTCACAAAGGTGTCAGAGGTACGTCAAAATTGTTTTCAAAGTGTATTTTGCTAACCCTACCTTTGTCCTGAATTTCATCCAGTATAAAAGTCCCTCAACTGGCTCCACCGAGAACAGGCTGTGTGTGTCTGTACCTTTAAATGCTAATGAGCTGTGTCCTTCCACACCTACTCCATGTCTGCTTTCCTGTAGTTTGTGAGGAGAAACAAAGGCTCATAATTTTAGAGCTCCTGTACCTGTGGGAGGAACAAAGGGAGTAAATATTAATAGAGGGAGGGGTTATTTCCCTGCATGATGTCATTAAGGGAAACTCTCTGATTCGCTGGTGAGAGAACATATTCGCTAAAAAGTGGAGCATGTGAGGAGGTGATAGACTTTCTTCCCTCCCGGAGCCTCAAACAAACCATGGGGAAACATATTACTAATAGAAAACTATTAGAAAGGGAATTTTGCATTTCTTTGCATTATTCAATTATTATGGCGCTATTTTACCCATAAATGTTTCATCGAGGCAAATTCACAAACTGTTTTAACCTCATATATTATTATACATAGGTGGTATTTAAACCAAACGTGTTTCATTTCATGATTTTCGAGTGTTTAATTATTTGGAAATGTTTGTAAAAAACTGTTAAATGGTTAAGAAAAGGGTTTAACTTAAATGACTGCGTTTTCTTCTAAACTAACAATAGTAAGTTGAATGAAATACTAGAATATTGCAGAAAATATTTGTGTAATTATCAAGACACTTGGTCGTTTTGTAGTATTTCATAATAATAATCTAAACATCATATGCAGTATGTGAGTACCACAGTGAAATATGTGGGATTTTGATCAGTTTACACATGTTTGGTATCGATTCATACTGATTTTAAAGTTTTGAAGTAAAGGAATATTATTCAACCACAGCTTGGATTTAAGATTTATCTTAGTTGTGTATTTATATGTATGAGCCTGATTTGTTATTCTTGATCTTTAGAACGGTAGTTCCAGACATACTGGTATCATACCAGTGGTATGATGCGGATACTACTAGTGGATAACAGTGGTATGATGTGGATACTACTAGTGGATACCAGTGGTATGTACTAACATTAATATCGCTATATTACCTTTGCAATGATTGTATTCTGCTGCAAAACTTGTTATCCTAGTTGAAGGTAGCGTTTACTCATAATACTGCTACTATGATACTCCTCTGTTCTGAGAGGCTGCATGACAGTAAAGTGAAGTAGCTGTACTGTTGTTTAATTTTACTCACTAAATCATTGTATCCAGATTACTCTTGATAATCAAACACAAGTTTCTCTTTTAGTTGTGTAATTTGTACTTGGCAAAGTGAAATCGAACTAAACATCTAAATGTGTTTGTACTAACTGTGTATACTTTGAGTATTTGTATTTTGCTGCTGTATTAATAAAGGTGTGTATTATGATGAATATTGATCATCTTTGTCTTGTACATTTTATTTATGTTTCAAAATAAAGAGATAATGTCTAAATACCACCCTGAGTGATTGTTTTGATTTAAACTCAAAAGTACATCTTATGGAGTAAGTAAATAATACCATGTTGTGATTAAGTAAAAATATGTAGACTACTTCTGCAAGGATCCAAATATTTTAGGGTCCAATGAGGGATTTTATATGGCCCCTTCACCTCCATCTGTGATTTACAGAATAAATGGAATTACATTGTTTTTACTATTATCTTTCATTTCTAAGATACCATGTGACCCAATTTACATACTTAAAACACAAAAAAGATCTACTTTAAAATAGTGATTCCCAGAAGAAAAAAAAAACTTGATAGATAAATGTTGTCTACCACTTTATAATAGAATGTATTATACAGTTTCATTACAATAAAATGTTGATTTGCAGATGCAGACCAGCAGTAAACTGTAGTTTAATATGTGTATGGATGCTAAGTTATGGAGTATTAATATTGTGTACTTTAACACTGGTGTAAAGTTAAAATGTTTATTGTGCTTGAGACAATATGAACTTTAACACAACTTACAATTAAGAGTTAAGATGTGATCTACAAAGAGGTAAAACAGGGGAAAGTATTAGCTGGTATAATGTAAATGAAATGAAATAATAAATGAAGATGAGGCCAATGTTGAGAAGGTTTGATGTTTATAAATGATCAATAACAGTAAAGATCCCACTGCTTTTTTCACATTATAATTTATAGTAATATTAATTCAACATTTGAATCAATGGGAACTTTCCAAATTTAAAAGTTAATAATAATATTAAGTTTCAATATAATTATATTGAAGTTGGATTGTTTTCAGGATTGTGAGACGCCCCCTGGTGGCCAGAGCGTGCTGAGCGTGTGCCTGTATTGCCTCACATCATGTCAAGCAGTTAATCCCCCTCCTCATGTTCTAGAAGCCTAAAGATCAAAGTTCAGAAGTTATTGTTGCTCCTGCAGTGCCTCACCGTTTCCTCGTCTGCAGGGCATCATGGCTCCGTGTGGCGGTGCAGTGCCGCGGCTCCTGGGGCCCAACGTGTATCCGGAGGCGCCTGACGGCGGCTGGGGGTGGGTGGTGGCCGTCGCCTTCTTCCTGGTGGAGGCCTTCACCTACGGCATCATCAAGAGCTTCGGCATCTTCCTGCAGAACCTCAAGGAGGAATTTGGGGAGACAAACAGTCGAGTCTCCTGGATCGTTTCCATCTGCGTGTTCGTCATGACGTTCAATGGTGAGAATTCCTCTTTGATTTGAAAACAGGAGAAGAATTAGGATTAAATAACTTTTACTTCTTCCTCTTCAGACATGATGAATTAGATATATGTGTATGTACGTAAAGGTGTGTATATTACTTGGATATAGATTATTTTGTGTGAATGTGCTTTCAGAAAATATTGATGTTATTTTTATACATCATTTATAAGGAGTTTGCAAATATATGTGCATAGATGTGTGTGTGTGTGTGTGTGTGTGTGTGTGTGTGTGTGTGTGTGTGTGTGTGTGTGTGTGTGTGTGTGTGTGTGTAAATAGATGGCTATACTCTTTTTGTGTGTCTCTTCAATCCACTTAAATATATTTTGTTTAAATTATATTGTGGTATAATCTTGATGAGAGCAATAGACCTTTTTTCTATGTGTGTGTGTGTATTTTGTAAAGTAGTAAATAATAAGAATATCTTTTTACAAAACCTGAAAAAGTTGAACTATCAACAGGAAAACTAATATTAAAGATACTTTCTGTTGCAAATGACAAAGAAAGTCCTATAAACGTCCATCTGCTGCTTTAGAATTTTGTCGCTTTGAAAACTAACTGGTGGATTGTGTTCTGTCCTCTGCTCTCACTGAAACTATCCAGCCCGTTAGAAACACCTGAAGGGTTCTGCTCACTTTGGTATGTTTACAGGTCAACATCAAACCCAGGATGCTGGTTCAGGCCAGTTTGACCCTCCGGTTTGACCCACATATTGACACTAAACGGGAGGTCTGAGTGATTTAACCGTCTGCTTTCCTCCTCCTGTCCCCCATCTGTCCTCCCCCTGTCCTCAGGCCCTCTGTCCTCTGTGATGACCAACCGCTTTGGTTTCCAGTTCGTAGTGATGCTGGGAGGATTACTGATCAGCTGTGGTACTATTGCTACCAGCTTCACCAGCTCCGTCAATCAGATGTACTTCACCTATGGACTGGTAGCAGGTATTGATTAGTGGGTTTACTTAATTCATTGAAATGATATTAAAGGTTTCCATTCTGAAGGGCTCTCCTCTACCTGCTCAGGTATTGGCTACTGCCTGACCTTCTTGCCCACCGTCACCATCCTGTCGCAGTATTTCAGCTCGCGGCGGTCTCTGGTCACCGCCGTGGCGTCCACCGGAGAGTCTCTGTCCATGTTTGCTTTGGCGCCAGGTGAGAGCTTCTGCCTTTGTTTTGTCAATAACAGTGGAGGAGACATGCGTACCTGTGCAGGTGAACCATGTAGGTGAAGAGGCCACAGGATCAAATGTGCGAGAATATTTGGTGTTGGAAAAGGATGTGAGAAATGATGATTTATTTTAATGTATATGTACTTGGAGAGGGATAGAGATTATTTACAAGGGCTTTGTATTGTATTGTATTAAATTAGATATTTTTTATTCATTTATTTTGTAATAATATAAATTCTAATGAATATTTTTATATGTATTTTCATAAAAGTATAGAAAAGAGTATTTACAAGGGCTTTATATTATATTATATTATATCATATATATATTTAAAAAAAAATTCAGACACGTCAAATTATGTGTATATATTTCTTTATTCATTCGTTGATTTTTTAAATAATATAAATTCTAATAAATAGATTTTTTCATCTGTATTTTGTATATTTTTTATTTGAAAAAAGATCCCACTCACCTGCATCCTTGTAAAATTATGAACTAATGAGCCTCGTTGTTGCATCATGTTTTAACGGTAGGAGGAACACAGGTCCTGTTGGTCATTTAGATTCATTCCCACAAACACTATAATAATAATAATAATAATAATAATAATACAGCCTACCACTAAAGGTCAGATCCTGAATAACCTGAAAACATCTGCAGCTTTGACCTGGTGTCTCTTCTTCCTCTCAGCCTTGTCGGCTTTAAGAGATCGTATCGGCTGGCGACACACGATGGCGGCGATGGGCGGCCTGCAGAGCATCATCATTGTCTGCGGAGCTCTGCTTCGGCCGATCGTTATCAAACCGCCGCTGACCCAGACGACGGAGATCGACAAGATGTCTGCTGGAGACGTAGAAGCGACTGATGTGCGACAGAAAGCCGAGGAGGGGGCGACGACCAAGGATTCATGTGAAGCTGAAGTGGCGTGCAGCCTGGAGAACGAGCTGACGACGGGCTCGGTTAGCACCGGGGACTCTGGGATCGGCGGCGGCCAGGAGGACGGCGCCCTGCTGGGCAGAGCAGCAGCTGCAGAGAGAACGCCGCCCGACTCCATGAAGGAACCCAGTTCGGAGGAAGGCGGGAAAAACCATCACAATGAGCCAGGAGATGAAGAACTGCCAGCTAAGAAAGCCAAACTGTTGGACTTCTCCATCCTCAGAGAGTGTACCTTCATCCTCTACTCCCTGTTCGGGCTGTTCGCCACGCTGGGGTTCTTTGCGCCGCAGCTCTACATCATCGAGCTGAGCGTGGGCCGAGGCGTGGAGCGCGACCGCGCCGCCTACATGCTCTCCATCATGGCCGTGGCCGAGATCTTCGGCAGGTTCTCCATCGGCTGGATCATGACGAGGAAGGCCCTGAGGAAGAGGAAGCTGCTGGTCATGCTGGCGTGTGTCGTGGTGATGGCGGCGGATCTGGTGGGATTCACTCTGGTCACGGAGTTCTACGGCCTGGCCGTCTGCAGCAGCGTCTACGGCTTCTTCATGGGCACGGTGGCGTGTACGCACATCCCCATGCTGGCCGAGGACGACGTGGTGGGAATCGACAGGATGTCTTCAGCCGCTGGCGTCTACGTCTTCATCCACAGCTTTGCTGGCCTGGCTGGCCCACCAATAGGAGGCAAGTGAAGCTTCATCAGCATCATCATCATCATCATCATATTTCCATTAACAAAATACAATTATATATACAGATAGACATATCCACTGAATGTACGAAACCTTACAAAAATACCATTTCCCAACTCCTGCCCACCCAACAGAACAAACAAGGAGACTTTTGACTCCTTCGTATGGCTTTGCTACGAAAAACAATAAAACCTAGAGCTGCACTCGGTAGAGCGCACTACTTTGCACTTCTTGTTGGGATTTTTTTTCAGAAACGGTTTGTCGTTAACGTCCCAAATTCTAATGGATTGGTCCTTGGATGATGACAAATCATCCCTGAAGATTTCATGAAATTCGAGTTAATGTTTTTTTGCGAAAAGTTGGTAAGATACATCCCATACAAACCAATATATAAAGAAATACATGCAGATGAAAACATAACCATAACCCAATAAAAAAACTGCTATTCAATAGTAATGACACAAATAAAAAATAATATATATACACATACATACGCACCAATTATGTGCACATTAGCAGTGATCCTGTATAACCTAGTTTATTTCCACCTCCATACTTTTCTCATGTTGGATGAGAATAAGGTCCATTTCAGTTTATATTTATGGACCTTATTCGTGATCCTGGAAGACGTATTTTCATGTGCAGCAACCTTTGCTTCAGCAGTCTGTCCATCAAACAGGGAAGTTCCTGGAGGATTTCCAGTATCTGAGCCGAATCTGTCCTCCAGTCTAGGTCCAGTCCTTCAGTGAATCACATCAGAGTGTCTGGATGAAGTTCCACCATCAGCACATCTTTCCTCTCAGTCCCGGTCGTCAGAAGAAATCCCTAAATCTTTTTCCCGTAGCAGTTTCAGAGAGGCCATGCTTTTATTCTGACGTGTCTTTAATGTAACGCTCCTCAGGTGTGCTGGTGGATTTGACCCAGAACTACGGCTCGGCCTTCTACTCCTGCGCCGTCGGCATGGCGATCAGCGCCATGTTCCTGGGTCTGGTGAAGCCCGCCAGGAGAGGATTACTGTGCAGGAAGAAAAGCGCCGAGCAGCCAGAGGAGGCTCACGGGAGAGACGCCGCCGCCACCGCCGCCCGTCATACTGATGAAAAAGACCGAAGAACTGAGGAACTGAACGACAACAACCAGTCGGACGCCTCGAGAGACGCTGAGGAGAATCAGTCTGCAGCGATGCTGCCGGCAGGCTGCTGAAGAAATGAGCCATGACAGGAACTCACCTGCCAGGTAGAGTTACTGAGAGGAATCTGAGCGCTTTGATCAGCATCAATACAGCAACTGTGTCATAATTACCAGACACTGTTTTTACTTGAATCAACAGCAAATTGAATGCACCTTTAAATTACCTTGAAATAAGCTTCTGGTAGGGGAGGCGGCTTGCAGGTGTGGGGCTGTGGACGGGGAAACACAATGAGACACGATGAGACACGAGGTAAACGCTGATCAAACTGCAGCAGAAAAACTTGATTATGTGACTTGGACGACAGGAAACCGGAGAAAATGTTGCCGTAAGAACCAAGAAGTTGCACAGATTTAGTTTTGTACTATTGTTTTCTTTTGTACTGGAAGAATCTCAGGAGTTCACGATAAGACTCGTTTATTTCCAACTCAACTGTCGCCATGCCAAGAGCACTGTGATGTCATGATGTCAGAGTCAAAACTATTTTTGTAATTAAAATGTGTCCAATCACAATTATGTGTATTTGTTTTTCTGCATGATAAACTTTAAATACATTTTCACACAATTCATTCCAAATTAAACCAAATAAATCAGAATACAGTCAGAAAACCGTACTTATTGCAATTCCAGTCCTGAAATTTCCATTAAATTCGTCATGTTCATTAAGTTGTTAGTAACTCATCAGAAGTAAACAAATCAAACTTCCATTTTTAAATCATTTCTACTCTGTGAGAACTTTTCAAAAAGTTGAACCACACATGAGAATGTCTTTAAGAAAAGCGCGGCAACAAGTCACTACAACACAATCATGTCGCAACCAATGCAAAATAAAAAAGATTTCACCCTAATCACTGTGAAGTCAGACACGTCTGTTACTAGAAAAGTGGCTGAAGTAATCAGGATTACTCTGACATGATCCCATCATGAACTCCCTTCCCAACAAAGACGCCCAACCTCATGAGTCATGGTCTGAACAGACATAATGGGACGCAGTGGGAAGTGAAACAAACACAGAAGTGATTAAGAAAAACTTTTCTTAATGACCGTGAAGGAGCGCAGCAGCAGGAGGAGTAGGGGGAGAATAATACCAGTCAAACACTGAATAATCCCCCGGCTGCGGCTGGAGCTGCGTCCTCAGCCTCCCCACATGACTGCTGCTGTAAAAGTTGTCATCACACCTGGCAAAGCTGAAAACGCCCACACCCGCACAGCCAGGAAACACACAAGGGACACAGTGGATTCTCATGGGTTCGGCTTTGCCGCCATCTAGTGGCCGCATGGTGACATTACAAGCAGCTCTGAAGCCACTTGTGGCTCCCTGAAGATTTCATTATTTCAATTATACCTGAACAAATATTTTATCTTATGTTGACTTCATTTACAGAACAGAGTCATTTTCAAAATAATTTTTTATCTCTAACGGATTGGTCCTTGGGTGATGACAACTCATCCCTGAAGATTTCAAGCAATTTGGATTAATATTTTTTTGCTACAACTTTGCTATAACAATCAAACAAACAAATGAATAAATTAGTAAACAAACAAATATATGAAATACATGCAGCCGAAAGCCTAACATTCCCGGCCCAACAGTGGAGCTAGCAATATCTACATCACAAAATTGATGTTTCAATGTGGAATAAATTACCCTCACCTGCCTCTATCTAACCTCAACCATATCCGCCTCCTCCACTGTTCCACCAACCACCTCCACATCTTCCCTCATCACATTCAACAATCGTCTGTCTTCCTTTCCTCCTCCTCTTTTCAGATCCAAAAATAGCTGCAGGGGCTTTAAACAGCATTCGCCAATCCTTTAAGTAGCTTTCCCAAGAGTTACAGATTATTAATAAACAAAATCAACATTTGAGTTTTTAACAGTTTCACAATGTTGAGTTGAGTGTGTTTCTTTTTCAAGATCGTTCATTGTTCTCCTTTGGTGTTTAGTGTTCAGCATTGAACCCATTCTCTTCATAGTGCATAGTGGATGATGGACTAGTGACCTGTCCATTCTGTACCCACTGCTGATAAAAAAAACTTTATTCAGGATAAATATTGTCAACAGGACAAATTGCATTATTATTATTATCTCAGAATTATGAGATAATTATCTCATAAAGTCAGAAAAACTGAGTCAAATCCATTTTTTTCATCTGAATGCAATACTCTTCCGTAAATGTAACTCAAACAAAGATGAAAACAAAAAAAGTGTTCATTTACAAATAATATTCTGAAAGGTTCCGGAAGTGTGGCTCCACAGCAGCAGGTATTTATAACTACTTCCTGAAACCTCAAAAAGCTAATTTGTTCATTGCAGCGCGTTCCGTTCAACACATTTCCTCTACATCATCCTCAAACGTATATTTCCCCAGAATTCGGGTCTTTAATCGATCATAAAAAGACAGAATTGATCAATTTTACCTCGCACGAGCTGAGGAGCGCTTGTGCAGGCTGACCGTGGGGGCTCGGTTTGATGACCTCATGTAAACAGAGGGGCGGAGCTTCTTACTTTGAGAACAGCCAGAGGAGTCGGGCTCGCATAATCACTCCGCGGAGTCAATAAACTCACCCCGGACAGCGAGAACCGCCGCTTTAACTTGACTTTCGCGATATTTTCGAGCTCGCGTGACAAGTACGTGACAATCTTTACTGCGGCCGACGGGGAAGCGGACGTGATACGAAAGGGGAAGAAGTTTGTTAGTTAGCCCGAGCGCAGCTAACGGGGCTAGCGCGGGCTGGAGCGCTAGCAGCTAGCGGGCTAGCCGGCTCGCCCTCCGCAGTCATGCCCGCAGAGCGGCCACGTTTCACTGCGTGAGGCGGGGCGCCGAGCGGCCGGGCGGGTGACCGGCTCCCGGGCGGCCTGCGGCGGGGTTGTGCCCTCCAGCTGGGCGGACAGCGGGACGCAGCGAGATGGTGTGGAGGCTGTGACACCGCCAGAACTTCAACGAGGAGGGTCAACATTTTATATATCGGTGCCAAAAAGACTGAAGACATGTTGACTGACAACAGGTACGACCGGAGGATCGTTATTCTACACGTGTAATAAAGCAGCAGTTACGGTGATGGCATGTAAATTAACGTATTAAAATGGTAGGGCCTCATTCATGATCATGTAACTGCCTGAGTGTGAGAGTGTGTTGCTATTTTTGGTTCCTCTTCATGTTCTGTCTTTCTGATCCCCTCCTCTTCCTCCTCCTCCCCCCTGCATCACTTCTGTCACACAACCTCCCGTTCCTTCCATTTCTGCTCCTCACAGGAAGCGACACCGGAGCTGTGACAGTGAGGAGGACCAGCAGCTGCCACCTCAGGCCAAGAGGTCTGGAGGGGGTCCCTGCCTGCTAGTGTCGGATCTGGACTCGGAGGTGAGGCCGGGTTCATGACGCTGGGTCCAGTGTGTTCCAGTCCATCTCAGGATTGTGTGATTCACAGCTCTGATGCTCCGCAGTGCTCCAGCAGTGACAGCAGCAACGGGATCAGTAGTCCGGAGAGAGCGATGGTGGCCACCGCCAGGCCGTGCATACACGGCCAGAACATCAGCCCCAAGCCGGAGGACTCCACCGGCTCCTTGCAGCAGGGTTTCCATGGCAACGGCAGGAGTGTCTCCTACGACCACATCAACAGAGTCCTGAGGGAGGCGCACTTCAGCAGCCTTCAGACCAGAGGGCGTCCGGGCTCGACATGACCGTGACCTCCGACCCCTCGCTCGACGGCGGCGGCGGCTCCTGTTTTGGAAAAGTCCGGAGCGACACACTCAGCCGGGTGTGGAGGAGCTTCATGTGGGGAGACCCCCACCTCAACATGTACCATTTGTCAAGACCATAAGCACATCCGCCTTTCCATGGCCCAGCCACTGTGGTTTAATGTGCAGTATTGATGTGTGTGCGTGCGTGTGTGTGTGTACGCACCCTGTGCACTTTATAAAGAGGCGTCATTCTCTTTACATTGCGTGCGTTGATGGGTGGACATTTTCATTGGTGCTAATCACGAGGAGAGTGTGACGATAATGATCCAAAGTGCTTGCAGAAACTAAATAAAGCGAAGCACTTTACTCAATAATTCCTCCGTTTCCTCTCGACTGGCAAAGTCAGTCGCATGTTTGCTTCCGTGAACGGAGTCGCTGCAGTCCTGTTCCAAACAAAACAAAAACAACCAAAAGATGAACTCCCAAGGAGCATTGCTAGAGCGATTCAGTTTAAAGAGCATTCTTGGCCTAGTTTTTCTTTCTCCAACCAAAGTTATTTAAAATGAGTCTCTGGCAGGTCAGTGAGTCTGAAGACTTGACCCGAGCCTCGCCACCAGAATCCAACTTTAGATTAGATCCAGGTTAATTATAGCGCAGGACGCTGCAGCAGTGGCGCCGGGCTCAGGGCTTCACACGGCTCACACCAATAATCCACAACTGGACGGAAAATTCCACGGCGTTCTACACATCGTGTACCTGCGTGTCATAAGCCTGTCAGCCATACTTGTCTATGGACGGTTACAGATGACCAGTACACTGTGTCGCAAAAAAGAACAGGATGTGAAAGTGATTCATGTTATGTAATTTTCCAAAATCATTTGACATTGAAATAAAGTGTTGCTAACAGCGTCTGATATGTGGAGCAGCGGTTTGTTTCTTCTTCTGCAGTTTGCGTCAGGAAAACCATTTCAAGGTAAAGGTCAGAGGTCGGCAACCCGCGGCTCTTTAGCGCCTCCAGTGGCTCCATGAGGCGTCCACAAGTTCTACATGAAGAAACTTCACTTATTTTTTATTACATTGACACACCAGAGTCATTAAGGTCTCGTAACTCCCGGATAAAAAGCGATTTTATAAAAGAAAAGAAAAAACTGCTTCAAAGGAATTTTCAAACTACAAAAAAAGCTGTAAAATAGCAAAATGGCTAAAATCAGCAACAGTGAGAAGCTGCTCGGGAAGAGGCAGGTATTTTCTGCCTGCAAATCTTTGAAATAAATAAAAAGGAACACAGTCACCGCCAACATGAACTCCCTATAGTTTTTTTTTTTTTTTTTTTAATGGTGCACTCTTTAAACACTCACATGGGCACATTTCATCGACTCCAGCTTAGAATAAATAAATAAACCTAAGAGCTTAGTACCAAAAATAATGGAAGACGACCCATTTGTCGGTTTAACATCATAAAAACAACTGTAGTGCAAATTAGAAACGCAGGGGGTTTCCTCATACGTGTCCTTTCTGTGTTTTTAACGAAATCCTGAGATAAAGCAACGGTCCAGCGTTCCGCCTCACAGAGCAACACAACGTATCTGAGCGGAACGAAATTCTATTGTTTAATGACGTTTTAAGGCAAAATAATGTTAAATTCAAGACAAACATACCTGGTAAATATTCCAAATTCAATAACTAACATTTCACACATCAGGAGATCGTCTGGCACAAAGAGGAGAAACTTTCCTCCAAACAAAACGTTGCATGTTTATGTCACTGGAGGGCCGACGTCCACGTGTTTTCTGACCGTCTTATTTCAACGGAGGAAACGCCGTCCCTGCTGCGACTGGTGTTCTAATAAAGGAGACATTTCAGGTTTTCTCCTGTCCAATCAGATCAACGGAACTCAACAGAGAGGAGTTCACCAGCAGCAGCAGCAGCAGCAGCAGCTCGCTGAACTTTCCAGAATGGTGTTTTGTTTTCGTTGTACAGAGAAGTTTCTGTTCGCGTCACGGAAACAAACCACGACCGCAGCATCGCGTTTCCCTTCCAACGGCTCAGACACCCCGTAGAGACGCTGCTCAACGTCCCGCTGCTCTTTTATTTCCGTCTCACAAAGAAACAGGAAGTGGACGAAGGCCCAAACACGTCAGAGGTTGGAAAATTCAAACGAAGGTTTCTGAGGATGAAACGCGCCCAATGACATCGTTGGTTTAGAGACTAAGAGTTCTTAAAAGTCCACCGCCAGTCAGGAGTTGAGGAATGAGAAAGCCGAGACCGTCTGGCTGCTGCAAACTGAAGGAGCTTCCTGTTCGGTTCCACCGGCACCGCCAGGCAGTGGTTCCCACTGCGGCCTCGCAGAGGTCACCAGCTCCATGCCGCTGAACAGGGACGGCCGGCTCTGACGGCGCCGCTCGCTCTGGACCAGCTGGGGATCATCAGCGGCCACCTGGTCGTCTTCATCACTGTTCTTCATCTGCGGTGGCTTAGAGCCGCCGGGAGCCGCGTTCAGGCTGGACGGAGGACGGAACTGAACAAGTGTCACGTCTAACGGCTGCTTCAGCAGCAGGTCGTCCTGGAGGTCACCGCCTGCTGCCTGATGGCTGCTGCTCGCCGCATCCTGCCGCTCCGCCGCATCCTGCCGTTCTGCGTCCTGTCGCTCTACGTCCTGCCGCTCCTCCGCGTCCTGCCGCTCCTCCGCGTCCTGCCGCTCCGCTGCGTCCTGCCGTTCTGCGTCCTGCCGCTCCTCCGCCGCCGTGTCCTGCCGTTCTGCGTCCTGCCGCCCCGAGTCCTGCCGCTCTGCTGCTGCATCCTGCCGCCCTGCTGCCGCCGGCTGAGAGCCGCCCATCAGCGCCTCCAACTGCCGCAGAATCTGGTGAGAGGCGACAAGCAGACGGAACACGCACATTGTGATTTCCTTCAGCTCCGTCTTGATTGTCTCGTTCAGTTTCACCAATTTTAGTTCAAGTTAAACTTCCTGGACCCGCTACAGAGGAGCTGAAGAGCCACGTGTGTGGCCGGTTCCGACCTTGGTGGCTTTGTTGGCCACCGGCCCCGGAGGCCCGTCGCTCAGCTGGCGGAGTCGGCCTTGTGTGGCTCCCAACGTTTGCTCCAGAGAGAGGAGGTCAGAGGTCATGAGGCAGGAAACGGCACACAGGGCTCGCTGCGGGGTCGGAGGAACGGAACATCAGGGGGAGAGAAACAAGCTGGACGTAATGAAGTTACTGAGTTAGTCGAGGTTAATGACTTACCATCTTAACGGTGTGTGAGGGATCCTGGAGTTTGCAGCAGAGCAGCTCCACCACCACCTCACAGTTCAGAATGCAGCACCTGACGGACACAAATCTCACTATGAAGCCTGAAACTCACAAAAACATTCAAGAAATCCAGACAAACACATTATAGCAGGAAAACAGCGTCACATGCAGTGAAACTGAACAATTCTGTGAAACAATGATTTTTTTCATGTCACTCTAAATATTTAATCCCACAAACTTTGATAAAAGCTGTAAAGGTCCCACATTGTTGTCATTTTTCCAACGGCAATGCAATCAAAGTGTGTTTCCCCAAATCCTGAACGTCAATCTAAACGTCCCTCAAGGGAAGTAGAGGATGTTTCTGTGTCTATTCACGCCTCCTCCAGGCCCGTCTGGGGAGAGGTGCTTGTCGGTGTTTCAGATTAAGTGGTTCTCCTGCTAACTGGTGACCTTTAAGCGTCCCATGTTGCTGGTAACAACAGACGTTAAAAACGCGACAGAAATCCGCAGCCGTCCCGATGAACGCCGTTTAGCAACGTTTACAGTGTTCAAGTGTCGTTACCTTTTGAGCCTCATGTTGTTACTCGCAGCAACGATGGAGGCCAAAGGAAGTTGATCACTATTTAACAGGGAAACCAGTTAATCCAAAACACTGGTATGAACACACTGGAACATTTGTGTGTTTGTGTGAAGATTTGTGTGTCCAGACTAATTTGACAGATAAACGGAGCAGTAGACGTTCACAGGACCTCATAGACACATAAACTGGACTACATACACAGATTCTGTCACACACACACACCCACACCCACATCTGCATTTGATGACGATGCCGCGCCGACAGTAGGAGCTGATTTAGTCGCCATCAGGACAAACGGATGGAAATCTGACTGAATGTTGAAGTAAACAGTTTGTGTGTCTTGGCAAGAAACAAACAATCTCCTTCTTTACTAAACTCTCATGACTTGGTCCTAGAAAGACAAATATAAGTTTCCAAAGCCTGGTGATGACAGTCAAAGCAAAAAATATGATTTGGAACTTCCCCACAGTGGATGTATAAAGTATCCATCTATCTATCTATCTATCTATCTATCTATCTATCCATCATTAGAGGAGTGGTGCCACTGACTCTTTGATGAAGTGCTGACTCTCGTCTCTGGACAGAAACGCTCGGGAGCCTTCGGTTAGCGTGTTGATGAGCGCCATCTCCTGGCCGCAGTCCCCCAACTGCAAAGCTTCAACCCTGAGAATCACAGGGAAATTTCAACCCCAGGTGACCTGTAACTCCTGTGCTATGAATTTATGGGCGGAGTCTGCGTCTCACCGCTCTGATAGGTCCCCACTGCTCTCCCTGCTGGCCCCTGATTGGCTCCCTGTGCCGGCAGACTTGCTTCCCACCGACGCTCTGCTGTTGGTGTTGATGTCCTGAGAGGAGTTATGAGACGAGCTGTGGCCGCTGTCGGTCTCCTCCCAGCCTCCGCCCACCTGTCCCGGACTCCGCCTGGCCACTGCTGAGGTCAAGACACGCCACATGGTCAACTTCCAGGTTTTAAATGTCCTGCTCAAGATCCGGGCTTGTCTCAGACCTTTTGGCCTGCAGGCAGGCAGGTTGTAGGCACACGCTGGGACGGCCACCTCGATGGGTGCAGGGGGTGCCACAACGGCTCTGTAATGGTTGTCATGGAGACGGATGCCCTGCTGCTCGGTCGGGGGAAGAACGGCACTCGCCACCACCTCCGCTGCTTTCTGGATCTTGTCCAGTATCGAGTCGGTGCCTGCTGGACGGCACAGACGCAGACATGATGGTGCAGAAATGTACAAACACAATCATTTAGTGTGTGTGTGTGTGTGTGTGTGTGTGTGTGTGTGTGTGTGTGTGTGTGTGTGTCACCTGTTGCTTGCTTTCCCGGACTGTAACCAAAACCCTGCATTCGTGACCGGTGGGTGGTTGCTGAGCCCATACCTGAAGAGAAAGAAAGAAAGAAACGGAGGCTCTACAGCAGCGGCGTTGAACCTGCAGCTCTGGAGCCACATGTGGCTCCTCAGCTCCTCTGAAGTGGTCCCATCAAGCTTTCACAATAATGTCAAGTTAATAAACATTTTGTTTTCATTCTAAGCCAGCCGTCGCTTTGAGGAAAAGAAACAACAGAAGAAAAAAAGAAAAGAAAAACAGAAAGAAGTAGGAAAGAAGAAAAAAGTTAAAGAAAGGTTAAAAAGAAAATAAAAAAGAGAAAAATAGAACAAAGGGAAAAGAAAGAATGAAAAGAAATCAAAGTCACGTGGATCAATAAGTCTGATATTTGAAGATATTAAATGTATGAGATGAATCCGGCTTCAATTCTCCACCTCACCATCAGCACCACCAGGTTCCTCGTCTCCAAAATGTGCTGCTCAAGGTTCAAAGTTTGTGTCCCGGTACGAAAATTCTCCGGCAAAGTTTATTTCTTCGGATCACAAACTTTGCGTGGGAAGTGGCGTACGTATCTTTCGGGACCCGTTTTGTGCTTCAGCAACCTTTATAAATGAGGCCCCAGGACTCTCATGCGACGTGTGAAGTTTGAGCCTGAACGGACAATGTTAAGGGTATTTACAGTATACTTCCTGTTTGATGGCGAATATTTTAAGTTTGTGGCGTGGGCACATCCACACCCTCAAGTGGAGCTATGACTGGGATTCATGTGATGAAGACTGGACTGTGATGCAACCTGTGAAATCTGAGGCAGAACGGCGCACGTTCAGGTTATTTTCACTCCACTTCCTGTATCCAGCAAGTGGCGCCATGGCTGATGGGCGTACTATTGTTGTATGACTGTGATGAGCACCGGACTCTGATGCAGTGCGTCACGTCTGAGGTCGATCTGATCACGTTCAGTGTCGTCGTGGTCGTGAGGAATTGTTTATGACCATTAACTCACCCATTGTTGTTTGAGCTGTGCCGAGTGCACAGACACTGTTTTTGGTAGAAAATGAGTCGGTGAAAAGTAACCGGGCCACCTCCTGTGAAGAACACGTGTCATGTTAGACGTCCAGTCAGCGCTGAGTAGTTATGATGTGCCGACGCAGAGAACATGAAGTCCTGATCCCACCTGTGCTGTATTCCTGACTTTCTGGTAGAGCGCGGTGCCGTGGACGGGATCAGGAGGGCCGCTGTACACTGAGGAACCACACAACAGCATGAACATTCACACAACTGAGGCCTGATGGAAGGTGGAGCGAGAAGAAAGCAGGAGGTGACGGGCGGCTCACCTGAAGCTTGCTGGATGAAGGTGGAGTTTCTTCTGAGTTCTGTAAGGAAATGGTTTGAGGCATGACCACAAAGATGGACAAAGATCTTCAGCACCTGAAACACCCACAAGTGAGATCACAACTCTGCGCGTGATGGACAGATAATGAAGAAGGCAGATGTGCTGAATGCTAATGCAACCTTCCTGAGAGGCAGCTGGCAGGTTCTCACCTTCAGTTTGACGTGGCACGACTCCACCTGCAGCCGCTCCAGAAGGTATTCCAACAAACACTGACCGCAGCCCGAAGACTCATGGGAGATTTCTACAGTGTGACCGCGGTTAAAGAAGTGAGATCTCATTGTAGAAAGTTACACCCAAAGGATTTCTGTTTAAAACACTTGACGTTTACACGCGTGTGAATTGTGAGTAGCAGCTCTGGGACATTGTACCATTTCAAACAAAAGGCCATTCGAGGCCCAGCCGAAGCTTTAAAGAGTCATATTATGAAAACTCCACTTTCTAAAGGTTCTCCAGCAGTACTAATCGTCCCCATACCTGGACTGACGCCCCAGAATTGAAGACAGTCTGTCCTCTCTCTCCCTGGCTTGTTTCAGGTTTTATAAAGTGAGTTGCTCCAACCAGCCAATCAGAAATCAAACCCTATATAGTGTCATCGGGGGTTTAGCCAATCCTAATCAAGGTAGGACCTCCCTTTGACTCCTCCCACAATTAGGCAGTTCTGCTCTGGCACATGGCACCACGAGAGGAAGTACTTCCTCCTCTTCCCAAGATGGGCATGTGTGGTCGGAGCCAGTCCAGCTCACACAGACACAGCAGATTCTGAATCCAGCTCCTATGATCCAATATTCAAATGAGGAAAATCAAAGAGGAGCTAGAAACTTCTGGACCAGGCCAAGAGGAGGAGTAGAACTGCTGGAAAATATGAGAACTTTAAGCCACTGAGATGCGAAACCAGGATACTGGATCGACGCGTTGATTGTGTTGACTGAATGAATATCTGAGTGTTATGTGCAGTCCTATGTCCAGATAGAAGGAATGGACAGATAGAAATCCTCTGGAGGTCAGCAGAGGATGAGATCGCAACAATCTGCTATAGGATACTCCCAATTTCTTGGAAAAGGTAGCCTGGACAGGGAGTTTCATCATCTGCTGTGGCCTTCATCAGTGTGGGCACCTGGATGATGTTGAGGAGACACTGGATTAGAATATTCAGAGAAAAACCTTTTATCTCATCAACTAAAAGCTTTAGTAGGTCTGAAAGCTGGCAACTAAACCAGGCACAACACCGGGGATTTCTTATATGAGTTTAACACCATGTGATTAGCAGAGCCTCAGTGAAGTAGAACCTGATTAAAGACATAAACAAGACGAAGTGTCAGATCTGTTAGCCTGTTAGCTTCGAAGCGACAGCAGCTGCGGTCTCAGGAGCATAGCGGATTCTAACAAGCACGTCAACATCCCGTCGCTCTCAAAACGCTTCTTTGCACTGCTCGTGATCTCCAGAAGAAAATTACAAGTGTCAGCGTCACTTACTTTTTGAAGAAAGGCTAATCTTTCCATAAATGTTGCCATGATTTTGCAAACCTACTCTGGCTACTCATCTTCTTCCAAGGGCTGCGAGAGATGGGCGGGTCTCGTGTTAGCCAATCAAACACCAGCATGCAGGAACCCCCGTATGCCTATTGGCTGTAGGAAGAGTTACGTATAGCACAACCGCGAATCACCATGGGGGAAATTCTTGATTGACAAGGCAAACAGCCAATCATCTTGTCGGATCTCGCGGTGGGCGTTGAGCAGACGGGGGTCAACAATATGGCGCCGCCCGTGGTGCTCATGATCGCGATCGCCTCATCTGCGAGATGATTCAAGTTTTATTAATTTGAATTATGATTCTAGACACCTTGTGAAGCAGCGACAGGTTGCGCCACTGACGGTGCTTCTTTATTTCTAACCTCAAACCTAAAGAGACTCGTGTTGGTGCCCGAGAAGCAGCATGTCGGGATCAAATGTTTGGAGTCGGAACCGGGAGAAAATGAGACTTTTCTCTGAACGTTTCGCTCAGTGTGCAGAAGAGGTGAGTCCATCCTGATCCTCTCGTCCTGTTTCAACTCTGAGACGATCCACCTCTGACCATCACCAAATCACCTGGGCTAAAGCCACAAACCAACACTTGACCAGTACATTGCCTGGTATACTGTTAATTTATACTATTCATCACCCTTATTTGTTTATCTTTTATCATTCCTGTGCCTTAATTGTCTTATTTTATTATTATTATTATTATTATTATTATTAATCTCATATAGTGTGCTATTTTCATTGTGGGTGTTCTAGATTTTTATTTCTATTTCTCCATCCCATAGAAACTGTTCTTGTTTTGGTGCGGATCACTGCACATTGTACTTGTATAATTGTTGTTTGTGACGAATAAAAGACTTGACTTGATGGTAAGAAGTTGATTTGGGCAGCAATAGACTGTGCTTTGATAAACACAGTCCTGAGAGGTTTGAAATTTAGATTCCCTTTGGAAAAGTCCGGTCCAGATTGAAGAAGTCCAGGTGTAGAGGTTTTTCATCTGGACCTGGTCCAATGTTAACTACTTAAGACAAAAAAGGTCAAATGTGCACTTTTTTGATTTTCAAATAAATCAAATTTAGTGGTTTTTCATCTTGACCTGGTCCAAAATTGTGTCGCCATGAATAAATAATCTGTGATATCTCCCCTTAAGTGTTTTCATGAATAGAATAAAGGCTATACAAATTCAATATTTGTTTTTTGGGCAAGGTTTATATGTCACCTAAAATATTTAGAATATTTTTACTTCAATACATAGTACAGAAAACAGACAGTCAATGGACAAACGGTCACTCCGCATGTCAAATTATTTTTCATAACTTTTTCCCTTAAACTCCCAAATCGGAAGCCAACTTCAGCCTCGTATAAAACAAATATGAGTGCCTCCATTAGGGGGAAAAAAATTAAGTTTTAAGTCAAGGCATGAGTTCGGCAAATAGTATTAATAAAACTGCAGGAAATGAATTTGAACCAAAGCGATGTTTCTGTGGTGATTCAAATGTTCCTGTGTAGGTTTGAACTAAAACATCTGGAAATGAAATCATTGTTCAATTTACACAAGTGTGTGCGTGTGTGTGCGTGTGTGTGTGTGTGTGTGTGTGTGTTTTACAGGCGGCAGTGTATGGGAAGTGTGTCGCTGCCACCACAACAAACCGAGAGGAGCTGAAGAAGGACCGCTGCTCCAAGGAGTTCCAAGCTCTGAAGATCTGCTTCACAAACGCTGTGAGTCCGTAACTGTGTGTGTGTGTGTGTGTGTGTGTGTGTGTGTGTGTATATATATATAAATAATGTAAATGTTCATTCATAGATTATTGCCACTTACTGGGGCTTTTATTGCCTCAGATACTTTGCAGCGCCCGTCACAAGCCTAGTCTGAAGATAATAAAGTAAAGAATATAAGTTATTCTTGATTGCATGACTCATTTCTCTCCAAAAAAACTTTAAAGATATTTTTTTTTCTTAAGTTGTATTTATAAATCAATGGGTATTAAGGATTACATGCTGTAGGCGCGGCTGTTTTATTGAAGAATCTTTTCCTCTGAGCGTCTACTGGATGATTTTGCTTTAAAGTCCTGTCGAGAATCTCTAAAGAAAACTGGATAAAATAAAACAGGTGCAACTGTTTCTGTTTTGTTTGTAGGCCTGATAACTCATGTTTAATGTGCTTTTCTGCAAATAGTACAATATTAAAAACATCTGCTCCATAATTTGAGACTATTCTCCAGTTTGTTTGAGCTACAAAAGATCAAACATTTGCTTTTGGTCGTTTTAAATCACTCTTAATACTTATTACAAAAAAGTAGTTTGTCATTTACCCGTATGCGGATACTTTTAAAGGACAGAATGTTCACGATGCGTTTCTCACCTCTTTTCGATATTTACAGGCCAAGAAAGGAGCCAGATGATTGGGAACCTTCCTGGATTTGTTGGAGCAGAATTCAGCGGAGCATTATCAACACTTTATCCACTTGGTTTTATCGACTGCACTTTCATCAGCCGTGAAGTACTGAGGTTATAAATATTTAACGTGGATGTAAAATCTAATATAGTAAATAAAATAGTGATGTTCGTGGATAAACGCTTGTTCTTCTTGGTCATTTGAATCCCAGACAGACTTGGTGGCAATAAGAGCTTCTTTTATTCAGTATTTTCAGCAAAATGTACAGAAAAGCCATGCAGGTAGAAAAATAACCTCTTGTACAAAGCATGTTGGAGATGAAGAGTGAAGTTACTGAGAAACAGGACAAACTTTTCATGTCGTTTCAAATCTCCACATCAGTCTTATTTTACCGTCATTGTCCTGCTGACTCACCTCAGTGGCAGTGAAGGTGAAGGAGTTACAACAGCAGGCGGATCTGAAGGCACTTTAACTCAACGGGGGAAAGATGCTGAAGAACGATTCAGTCTGAGTGTCTGGATCAAACTGCTTCAGGCTACAACCGGAACCCGAATTACCAAGAGGTCCCGGTCCACATTACATTCATAGCGTGGTTAAATAAACTCCAGATATGGATCACAAGTCACCAGTTTACAATATTTACATCAGGAAGTAACAGACACGAACATCAACATAGAAAACTGGAGACGAGCTTGAAGAGGCAGACGTTGCTGGTGGATAAAATAAAGTGACAAAATATTAAAGACCTGCTGAAAGAGTCAGTTCAGTATTTGCATAGATTCAGCAGTGACCTCTTCATGTGACGTCCACATTACAGACAAAATAAGTTAATATTTACACATTCTGGGTAAAGATGTGGCTCTAATGGAACGTCTTTGTTCAAGGCATGACAGAATAAGGCAACAGCGTTTGTTCCACGGCAGGAGTGGAAAATGTTTGGTCCGACCGTCAGAAGGGTGTGTGTGTGTGTGTGTGTGTGTGTGTGTGTGTGTGTGTTATTGAGCTGTGTCGCTCTCCGCAGCCTGTTTAATCTGCCGGCTGTGCACCATGGCTCCGGCCAGCAGCTGCTCCTCCAGAGCCGCATGCAGCCCCGGACTGCCCAGCTCCAGCAGGGGCTCCAGCCCGGGGAGCCCCCCAGGGGAGGCCACGGCTCTGCGCCTGCGCTTCAGGTCGTTGCCGCCCTGCTCCCGGGGCGGGTCCTGGGGGTCTCGGGGGTGGGCCGGGCCTGGTGCTGCTCCGTCTCCCGGGTCTTCCTGAGCAGCAGCTTCCTCCTTGAGGTCTCGTCCTCCGTTCTTCACAGCCTCGCCGTCGTCTCTCTCGCCCCCCTGCTGGGCCTCCTCAGCGTCCTCAGGGTCCACGTGTCTCCCCTGCTGGGCCAGCCTCACCCGGGCCTCCTCCGCCTGCTGCCTCTCCTTCTTCACCCTCTCCATGATCTCCTGGTCTGCTCTCTGGAGCTCCTGCTGGACTCGCTCCTTCTCCAGCTCCTGTTCCCTCAGCAGCTTCTCCCGCTGCTCTTCAACTTCTCTTTCCTTCTCAAGACGTTCTTTTTCTTTTTCTAAGTTCACTTGCTTCTCCTTCCTCTCTCTCTCCTCTCTCAGCCTCTCCAGCTCTTGCTCTCTGGCCAGCTTTTCTTTCCTCTCCCTTTCCAGACGCTCTTTCTCCACTCTGGCCTGCACTTCTTTCTCTATCCTCTCTTTTTCCAGCGTTTCAACGACATCTCTATGTTTTTCAGGACTTCTCTCTTCGTCTTTCCCCTGAGCGAGCTGAGCGTTCCGTTTCTTTCCGAGTGGCACTCCCCTCGCCCCCAGCTCGTTTTGCTTCAGAGGTTCTCCTGCCGCCATGACACCAACATCCTCTTTGTAGGCTGCAGGTCCGGCTGCTTTGGCGGCGAGGGCGTCCGCCGCCTTCTCCACGGCTTGAGGTCGATCCTGGCCGTCCTCTCCTGCAGGCTGAGCTGCAGCGCCGTCTTTCTGCTTGGCTGCTCCGCCTTCCACCGCCTCCACGGCTTCTTGTGCGCTCTTTGCTGCCTCGTTTTCAGCTGCAGCCGCTCCTGTGACGCAACCACAAGGTCACTTTTTAGCTAAATTGTTTTGTCACCATATATTTGATTTCCACTGCAAAGAAGTTTTCTTTTCTCATTTTATGATTCTAATTTAATGTTTCAGCTGCAATAGAAGGAGCCTCTTCAGATGCAAGATGAATAAAATGTCAATGTTCCAATAAGAAAATAATGAGAATTTGAAGGCCCGTTGAATACCTGATCAGTTTTTCATAAATAACTAAAGTAAAATGTTTTCTACAGACACATTTTGGAGTCGTTGGATGATTCTGACCTGGATTGTAAGAACCTGACGTACATTGTTTGAGTCCAGCAAAGTGTTTCTTGCTTTTCATCCCCATTTTCTTGATTTTGTATAAAAGAGTGTGTGTGTGTGTGTGTGTGTGTGTGTGTGTGTGTGTGTGTGTGTGTGTGTGTGTGTGTGTGTGTGTGTGTGTGTGTGTGTGTGTGTTTCCCCACCAGCAGGCTGTTTCTGGTGGATTTCCTTGTGTTGCTCCTCTATGACGGCCAGTAGGATCTCCTGCTGGTCCAGGAGCCTCTTGTGTTGCTCCTGTTGTTCCTTGATGACCTGCAGGAGCACGGCGTGGTCCAGCTGACCCTCTACGACAACAGAGAGCAGAAACACTAAATCGAAATGAGCACCGGACATCTTGTGGCGGCATTTGTTAAGAAGCGTAGAGATTTGTTAAGCTGATGTAGGACCAGTCTCTATGTGAGAGGAAACAGGAGGGAATAGGTGAAGCCCCAGTATTAATGGATTCCCCACCCACGCACACACACACTATGTTAGGTAGTTTTAGGTGTTTTATAATCATGTTAAAAAGTTAAATTATACGTGTGTAACATATAAACAACTTGGTGAACGTTGGAAAGTTTGAGTGGCAGAGAGAAGTGAAGACAAGACGAAATTCATACCTGCGACCAGCTTTTTTATCACTGTGATAGGAGTCCGGCAGAGCGAGAAGGAAAACAAAGGAGTAATAATAAAAAGAAAAAGAAAAATGGAGAAGGAGAGAGGGCAAAAGGAAACAACAGAATAAGACCATCAACAAAAGAGAAGACTACTGAGCGCATCAAGCCAAGTTGAGGAGTAAAAAGAGGCTCAGCAGGCGGGACGGATCCCCGAGACCAGATTATATAAAGAAGATCAAAACAAGTGTAACGATGGAGGGAGGACACCGCAGCAGCAGTCCACCACAGGAAACCCTTCCAACGCCGTGTGTAACAGTAGACGTTTTAGGATATACGTTCAAAAATCGGTAAGTTACGAGAATATGCTGAGGATTGTGACGGCCGCCCTGCTTACCCTCCATCTTCTCGTCGGCTGCGTCTTTGCCCTCTGCGGCCGCCGGAGCTTCGCCTGCGGCAGGATGACGCCCTCCTTCAGGGGGTGGAGCTGAAACATTCGGCAAACTCTCGTTAGATAATCGTTGCTGAAAATCACTTCCCGCCCCGATGCCTCAAACTTTCAGACTCACAGTTTCCAGCAGCGTTTGGCGCCACGCCCACTTTATCGACCTGAGCTCCCGCCTCCTGATTGGACGCCGCGGCGGCGTTAACGGCAACATGATCCTTAACGGGACTGAGCTTCTCCACTTCCTGTAACTTGGCAGCATCTTGATTTTTGGCTCCGTCCTGGACGGGCTTCTCCACCACCTCATTGGACGACGCTTTGCCCCGCCCCAAATCCACTTCTTCTTTCTTCTCTGCAGGTTTTTCCTCTACTTTGGCGTCAGCGTTCAGAGCGTTCCCTGCACCTCCCTGTTCCTCTGCTCTGTTCGAGTCCCCGAGAGGAGCGGGCTGTTTCCTGTCCTCCTCCACCTGTTTCCTGTCCTCCTCCACCTGTTTCCTGTCCTCCTCCACCTGTTTCCTGTCTTCTCCCACCTGTTTCCTGTCTTCTCCCACCTGTTTCCTGTCCTCCTCCACCTGTTTCCTGTCCTCCTCCAGCTCTGCGTCGTTCTTCAACACTTCGATCTTCACTGCGTCGTGAGGGATGGGCGGCTCGTGACGATGAGCCTCTCCTTCCGGCACTGCGACGCCTGAGGAGACAGTTTTATTTTATTTCACCAGAAAATCCTTGTTGAAATTTAAAAAAAAACAAAAAAAAAAAAACACAATTTCAAGAGCGCCCTGGCCAAGACAAGCAGCAGTACATTAAGGTTCCAGACAAAACAGACACATAAAACAGATAATATAAAATATCAATACATTAAAAACATGCAAATTTGCTACAAAATATATATATATATACACAAGTTGCCGACAAATTTAAATTAAGTCGATCATTCAAAACATCTGTCTCCCAGTCGCTAAGCAACGTTTCAAAAGTTAATGGCGAGTAGCCTCCAGCATGTGGAGCGTTTCACCGACGGTTCCTCCTCACCAGCATCGGGCCGATCCAGCTGCACCTCCTCCTCCTTCTTCCTCTCGGCCTCTTCTGGTCCTTTAATCTGCGGCGGCTCCGCCTGGTCCGGGTCGGCCGGACGGACCGGCTCCACGGGGGGAACGTCAGGCTTTGGTTTCTCCACGACGTCTTTTAATGGCAGCTTGTCTGGACAGAATTAAGAAATACATCATCATCAAATCAATCCGTTCTCTCCACCATTATTAAACTGTACAGTAGATTTGAATAAAGTCAGCAGAGACGAGCCCCTCTGCTCACTGTCCATTTCTAAAACTAACCTTAATTTTTTTTAATTAAAAAAATTAATTATATGCAGTTTACTATGTTGTATCTTTCATCATTTTAATTTTTCTACTTATGTATTTGTATGTTCTTGTTTTATATGGACCCGTGTCTGCAATGAAGATTATATTAATTCCTTGGCTTTTCACCCAGATTGAGACTCTGCTGCTGTAGTATTCGTTTGAGAGTTCTCTGTCTATTTATGTATGGTGCCTTGGTTCAGCTGTGGCTGTTTGTAACGTGCTCCAGAAATAAAGTTGAGTTGAGAAGACAAATCTCCCCTTTACAGTCATTCTGCTGTTGAAAGTATTCACTGTGGTAAAAACTACTCAACATCATTTTTTAGCAGGTTTTGACTGGACTTCAGAAACTCTCCTTAAAGAGAATAATGAATAAAAAAAGAAAAAAATTAAATACAAAAATGAGGTCAAAGCAGAGTTTTTGGCTGGACAATGTATGATATACTGAATGGATTTGAATGGTAAAAATTAGCTCTTCTTTTGAGCCGACTCATTAATTAGAAATTCAGCAGACGAGTTACCGAAGCGTTAGGAGATATTTACAATGATTAGAAATCAAATTAAGAAAAAACAGCCTGGCAATGTTGATAAATTTCACTCAGACGATGTTTCATAATGTCACTCTTTCACCGCAGTTTCACTATTTGTATTGACGTTCACTAAAACCCAGAAAGAGCAGTTTTCTGTCAAGTGCCTCCACTAGGGGGCAGCAAACAGCAGAATTAAGAGCGTCTGGTCTAGTGAGGGAAGTAAATGAGGAAGAAGCGAGAAAAACACATTCATTTAAAATGAAAACTGTCAAACAGGAAACAGGTGAACAGTTTGGCCCAGGTGAAATGTGAACTCCACACATGAGGAATTATCATCAGGACTTCTTCACCCTCATTGAAAACATGACGAGGTTTCCTTTGAGTCTCATCTCCATTTGTTTCACCGTATCGCCCTCTTCTCATTGTGGAGCCGCGGCTCTGAGGCATTTTATAGCCGCCACGTGAGATGTGTGTGTGTGTGTGTGTGTGTGTGTGTGTGTGTGTGTGTGTGTGTGTGTGGTGATGGGGGTGGAGGGCAGAGAGGTAGATGGGTGGAGAGAAATTGCTGGAGTTTGAAGGGCATCAATCTCGCTTCATCAATGTCAAGCACTCAGCGCTGCTTTCAGATATTATCAAGAGGTTATCTCCTCACCCCGCCGCTCCGTCTATCAACTGTGTCTGTTTTATCTCTGGGAGAAGAAAAGATGGAGACGAAGCCTTTCTTGTGCCGTGGCTTTGTGCTTTTGTTTCAGTCTCACTGGCCCTTTGCTCCTGGCTCAAGTTGTCTTTACATTGCTCTTCCATGACTTTTAAATTAAAACGAGGAATGAATGCGTCCCTCGTGCGGCTGCTGCTCCAACAGGAAATAAGACCACAGCACTGCCGTCCAGTCCCAGACTGCAGAGAACCGTGGCTCGGTGCTGCTGAGGGAAATGTTTCCACGGCTCATTAGCAAAACGCTTCCATTTCCAGTCAGTCAAGCGGGTAAGTGATCTCCAGCCAGAGGAAGTCATGATCTTTACCTTGCAGTTCGGGGAGGTCTGGCTGCGGCAGGATGCTCTTGTCAGGTGCCGGAGGAGGCGGAGCTGGGACTCTGGGCCCCGGGTTACTGGCTGTAATGGAGAGGGTGGTGAAGGTGCTGACCAGCAAGATGCCCAGACCCACGAAAAGCACCAGCTACACCACGGAGTGGGGGAAGGGGGGGACGACAGGTAAGAATCTGAATGAACAGTTGATGTCAACATTAAGAAAAGCGACATTCTGGGTTCGGGCTGCCCACCTGAGCAACGACGCCACTCTTCTGGATCTTCCTGTAGATGAGAGCAGGACATATGAAGCAGATGAGGCTGCCCATGGTGGCTCCAGTCAAACCCAGGATGGTTTCAACTAACAGAACAGAAACAGGGAGGATGTTGAGACTGTGCAGCAAGTAATGTGACAGAAATGACTAGAGTGAAGGTAACTGATTAAATGTACAAAAAATAAAAAAAGAACCTCAGATTTTGCCCGTCTAACTGAGGTGATGTCATATAATCCAAACATCAGTGGATTTGCTCCTGTCAAAATCGTCTGCGCCATTTTGAATTCGCTTCAGATTTGATAAGAATCTATGAATATTTGCAGGACATTACTTATATACTTTTCAATTACTAGAGTTGTGCAGTTTTCAAAGAAGGAAATAAGAATAAAAAACGACATATTTCAGAGGCATGTTGAAAGATCTACCAGTGAAGAAAAGGCAGTTGAATATAAATGTATAAATATGTGAGACATTTGCTGCACTTTCATTATTAATAACCCTCTGCTGAACGTGATGAAACTAATCCAATCTGTCCAATCAGAATGAATCTGTTGATTTGCCACAAGGTGACGAGAGTTGCATGAAAACATTAACGGTTCTCACTGGAGAGAAAAACACAAAAAAACAAAGGCTGTTGGAGTTTGTGTCTTACTAATTGAGCTCCTCCTCCGTGTGGCTTCAGCAACTATCGGCTGCATAAAAACTCAAAGACCTGCCTCCATCCAGCACCTGCCCACACCGGCGCTGGTTCATGGCACGCTGCTCCTGGCAGCGGCCGGCGCCGGCTCCGCCCACCTGGGCGCCGAGCCCGGAAACCCATCGTTCATTCAGAGGACGGACGCCATATTGTTTCCCTCAGATTTAGAGTCGTTTCTCCCCGGGGTCCTTACCTCCCTTCTCCTTAGTCTATTAGTCTGATTAGATACACAAGCAGCCAAGCTAACCCGCTGTGTGTGTGTGTGTGTGTGTGTGTTTTCACCCAGTCCAAACTTTAACCCACAGAAAAAGACAGAGGAAAGCAGAAAGTAATGCTAACCTTTGCATCTCCACCATTTTGGAGGAGTTTGTGACAGAGAGACAGTGGTGTGTGTGTGTGTGTGTGTGTGTGTGTGTGTGTGTGTGTGTGTGTGTGTGTGTGTGTGTGTGTGTGTGTGTGTGTGTAAAAGAGAGTCCAGGAGAATAATAGCCCCATCCTCCCGTCTGCCCATCTAAAGGAGATAAAAGTTAGGGCCCTGATTTAAGGACTGTGTTAGAGTGTGACAGTCACTGACTCGTAAAGTCACATTCACACATGTCGTAAAGCTCCCCTGCTACTCCGCCCACATAAAGGAACACATGCACCTTAAAGACCTCCAGCAAGACACACACACACACACACACACACACACACACACACACACACACACACACACACACACACACACACACACACACACACACACACACACACACACACACACACACACACACACACACACACACACACACACACACACACACACACACACACACACACACACACACACACACACACACACACACACACACACACACACACACACACACACACACACACACACACACACACACACACACACACACACACACACACACACACACACACTCTACCATTGGGGATGAGAATGCCTCCCAGCATGGTACCAAACACAATGCAGAGGGTGATCATCTTGAAACGCAGAGGAGGCATGTAACCCCCGGCAGCAAACGTCCCATCCTTCTGCTGGGAGATGGAAGCAGAGAGAAAATGACAAAGAAAAATTTTGGGGGGGATAAAAAATAGATCGACAGACATTTCACCCCAAGTGTCGCCAATCTCAAATTTAAAAGGCAGCCTACAGACACGCTTTAACATGTACAGAAAACACACTGCCCTGACTTTGTATAGAGTTCATTTTGTTTCTCCCACAAATTTTTTATTATTATTTTATTTAAAACAAAATATCTTGAAAAATGACACCTAATCTGCCACACCCTTCAAAACCGCCAGGATCTATGAATAACTTCTGAACTGAAAATGGAAATTCCAGATTGCACAATGGAGTGTGTAAAATAAAAGCAGGCCGTCTATATTCTATAAAAACATCCTGGCCTTTCTGCCGTCACGTCTCGGAGTACTACTGCACACAGAGAGTGGGCGTGTCCCGTCGAAAGCTCACCTGTTGCTCAAACAGCATGGTGTTGATGGCCTGGCGGCACGGCAGGATCATCATGGGGAATCCCACCGCCACAGACATCATGAAACCCACACGGATCATCTCCGTCACCAAGTTGGACGGAAAGTTCATCAACACGTTGCCAGCAATGTCGTCTGTAAAGCTGACGTAGCCGAAGAACCCCACCTGGGGGAGGGGGAGAGAGAGAGAGAGAGAGAGAGAGAGAGCGAGAGAGAGAGAGAGAGAGAGAGAGAGAGCAAAGAGAACAGTGGTGGGAGGGAGAACAAGTGAAAACATTTCAGGCTTTCTTTAATAATCAAGTGTCAAACACATTTTAGTTACAACCCAAGTTCATCTGCTATGGACCGGTTAAATAAAAATAACCTTTGAATTTAAACTTTAAAAGTTTTTCCTTTTTTTAGCCAAGAGTCTACTTGGAGAAAAGATTCACAAAACCAAAACAGTAAAAACACCATAAAGGCAATTCTAATGAAACCTTCTGGTGCAAAATGCAGTGAAATGTCTAAAAAACGTCTAGATCTGCTGTTATGGGGGTTTTTACAGACTCCTCCACTCACAGTGATGTAGAAGACGGTGACCACGTTGAGGGCCGAGGTGAAGATGGTGCTCATGCGTTTGACCGACGGCTCCTCCAGGCTGTCGTATGTCGGCAGCACCTGCCTGCAAGGAGACAAGCAAGACCCCCGGAAAAACAAACAAACAAAAGAAACACTTTTTTGCATGTTGCACTGCAGAAAACCGCCCCACTGCCGCCGTCGTATGCATTCATGTGCGGACTGAACCATCAGACATACGGGTTCTCCTACGAGAGGCGACGCGTTGCCATGCCAACGCCAGCAGGAAGGTCAGAGAAAGATAATCCCACAGATGTTGAATGAACTGGTAGTTATTTATTCAAATTGGTCCGCTGCTTAAACAGCTGATGATGTGACAGTTTTCATTGCCACTTGCTTCAAATTTGGTACAGTGCGGCTCTGCAGAGCGCTTTAATGAGCAGACATATGGGCGCCCATTTGTGCTGCTCGGTGATCAAATGATGCATCTCTATCCCGGCGTCCTTGTCAGCATCCAACTCACGTTACAGACGTCGTCTTCTTTGTTTAACCCATTAAAATCTCAACACTGTAATGTCATCATCAAGATCATCTCAAATTAAGGTTTGTTATGAGGCGGTCGCTCGAGTACAAAACTAACAGCCAAATACCAATAATCGGAATATTTCAACAATAAAACAACTTTCAACAAGGCTCAATACTAACGAGCAACAATTATTTAAAATTCTTTTAACAAAGTTTGATGGAGACACTAAAAATGTGGGCACATTTTCTTATTTAAACAACTGATAAATGCAATGAAAAAAATTACATGAAGAATGAGCCTGCGGGTCGTTAGATCCCGGCAGAATAGTCCCAGGTTGAATCGCATCAATTACAATAAAAACAAAAGACGGGCCGTGTAACGGCACTTTTTCTTTAAATATAATATGAAACATTTCATTTGAAGCTGCAGCCTTCAGAGTAGCCCTGAAACTCGGCTGCTTTTTCTTTCTACCGACAGTTTTACCGCAACGATACTTCATTGTTTATTGAAATATCGCCATCACAATTAGCATCCGACCCTGTTGGGGGAGAACTTTAGTTCCACACACACATGAATGCAACAACTCTGTCAAACATTTTCACATCAGAAAAATAAACACATTGCGAATAAAACCTGCAGTCATTACGCTTACATGCAGAAAATAAATGTAAAGTAAAGGCATTGGGGGTCGTGTGAGACACAGAGTGTGCGACACAGAGTGTGCGACACAGAGTGTGCGACACAGAGTGTGCGACAGTAGTGAAGGCTGTCTGAGGATTAACGTGAGTCGGTCCGTCTTTATATACATTCCTCCACCGTGTTAGAAGAGTGTGGCGGAGACCATCGGCACATTAACCAGTGAATTTACAGACTTTCTATATAACGGCGAGCGCCTGACAGGTTTAGAGCATTATAAACTTTCCTGGCAGACACCCCCCCTCCCCCCACCCCCCCCCCTTCGTACATGTAAAAGGAGGAACCACACATCAGAAATAAGAGCAACAAAAAAACATAACTTTTCTCTGGCTTTCGCTCGTCTCCCTTTGACATGCCGGTTTTATCAGCGAGCGGCGTCCCATAATGCGTGATGCTTGTTTAATTCACCAACCAGTGAATCTTATAGCCAAGGTTAAATAAAATGGATATTTTAAGCATCTACTGGTCACTCAATGAGCCAGACGCTGAGGTGAACGTCCTCAGTTCTGAAAGGAGGCGCGGGGTACTACACGTGAGTGTGGCAGATATTATCATTAACTGGCGCTTGTAAACATCCCGCCAGTAGCATCGCTGAGGGACATTTTGGCCTCGCACAATTTTCTTATGTCCCTCTATTACGAGCAAACTGCTCCTCGCTATTCAGCCGTTCGGCCAAAAAAACAACGGGGCCGGCTCCCATCCCGTCATAATGGTGATGTTAAGTAATGTTTTAACTGAAAGTAAACACATTTCATGAATGTAATAAAAATCCAATGTGCTGAGAGCTGTTTAATCAGCCTGTGAATACATCAGTGTGTCTGTGAGATGGCAGCGGTCCAGAGTGTTGATTAGTGGTTTGGCTTAAAGCTGCCTGCCGCGGAACGGAGCGCTCGCCTCGCTCAGCCCGACCACAGGCCAAGAAATCGCCCTGCCAAATATCACTCAGCACTACAAGAGGGAACCTACGCATAGAACACACGTTAACAAGAAGACGCACACCTCTCTTGTTAATGAACGTGCCCGCCATACCGTAATGTGGTGTTGGATGCATGCGATTACACTAATTGAAGTTGCGCTTCAGTCCGAAGGCGAGCGCGTCCCACTCCCGTCACTCACCTCACAAACAAACAAACAAATAAACACAACCAGACACCCAAAACATCTGGCCTCAGTACGACTTTGACACAACAGCCCGAGTTCAAATCAAAAGATGCAGTTAGTACGAAAGCGGTTCGCAATCCACACACAGAGCAAGAAGGAAAGCGTGGAGGACAGGCCAGAAGCAGCAGTGACAGGACATGGAGACGCATGAAAAACTAGAGATTATTGGATGAAGTGGATCAGAGAAGCTGTGATTAGTTGAGATGTTGTTAAAACGTGCTTTCACAAAAGAGGAAGTTCATTTAATGTTAAGACTGAAGTTAAAACCGCCTTCCACTCCTCTGGCTGTAAGTAGTTGTAGATCAGTAATCATAAAGATATATTTGACTTTAGGTTAAAACCTGCGGTCTTGTGTTGTGCGGTGAGAAGGGTTTGCAGATGGCTGGAGGATTTAACTTTTAACTGCTCTACTCAGGTTACAGTTATAAAAACAATCCAAATGATAAACGCTGGTGTAAAATAATAGCTTGCAGGTTTCCAAGGTAAAATATTTGCCCACGTTGACGTTCCCCACAATAAAGTTTCATTAATTTCCTGTATTTACCTCATGAAGGAACCGCTGACGTACAGATGATGTGCAGCAAATTGTTATTCTTTTGTAATGAGGTACTTTATAGCAGCTGTCACTGCTGATTCAATGGAGAGCGATATCGTACAGTCAAAGTTACTGTCCTGCCCGAGTTGACAAAATCCACACCGAACAGTGGAGATGCAAACTAATTTCTAATACTATGAAGTCAAACAGTCTGTAGGAGCCTTTAGATACACTCACTACACTTACTATGAAAAGGGGAGACGAAGTGGCACTTGAGGGCAAATGAAGCACTTTATGCTCAGTTTTCATGTTAAAAGGTTAGAAGAAGTCTTTAAAAACTGAATTATGACCCTTTGGAGACTCAGATCGTCCTCCGAGCTACCAGCGTTTTATTCAGTTTTTTTTTTATTAAATTAGTCAAGAAACATGCAGACAAAAGCAGCTTTAGTTTCCAGGCAGGAAAGTGTGACAATGTAGGAGAAATAAAATTAAACCAACTGTGGAAAGTTGGTGAGCAAAATAAGCAGCTCGCGGATTTCCTCAACACCCGTCTCATCTGTTTTTACCATGACACTCACACTGAGCTCTCTGCTGTGGCTTTAAGGAATGCTCCCAGTGTAAACGCACTAATTGTGACATGTGTTCACTTTCCACGTGCAGCAATTAAAGACGTGATTAGCCGCGTCAGCCAGTGAACAAATCCAGATTGCGGGATTCTACACAGCAGCGCGTTGTTTGGATTACTGTCAGATGATCCTCCAGCTTCACACTTTAGAAGTTATGTTTGACATCAATCTTACAGCGTGATCCTGTGCGGGTGGAGGGGCGAGAGGAATACTTACGACTGACAGGCGAAGGCCATCCCACAGATGGGGAGACAGCGAAACACACCCTCCCAGCGCACCACATTGACCTGCTCTAGCCACCAGCCGCTGAGCAGCCCATGTTTGAACGAGGACAGCACCATCTGAAGGGAAGGAGGCGGGGTGGGGGGTTACAGCCCAAACCAAATGATGACAGGTGTTGGGGGAATACGAGGGAAGGAGAGAGGATGGGGAGCATCGGCCCACGCTGGCAGCTCACAGGACAGATAATGACAGTAATGAATGGAGAGAGGTAAATCTGAGAAAATGAGGGAAAAGGGAAACAAACAAACAAAGAGACATGGCCGAAAACCCACAACCCAAAATAAACAACCTGCCAGAGCTGAAACAGCCGAGTCATGATGGTATAATGCAGAATGAATAGAAGGGAAATCAAACCGCTGATAAAGTCAGAAGCATAAGAAACGATCAACCAGATGACAGCAACCCCATCAGAGGGTTCCCTCCTCCTTTCATTACCTGATCCGATTCTCAGGACAGCAGCACACTCCAGCCTCAAACACCCAAGCCGCTCTTTCTGCAAGACTTACACCTCTTTGCCTTATAGCTACTGCCACCAAAGACACACATACACACACACACACACACACACACACAGTCACAGAGCTCCAGCTGCTCAGACCAAACCTGAATCCAAGGTGAACGATGGGGATGACTGAGGAGTGGGCAGGTTTTAGGAGTACAGCGTCCTTCAGTCTCATGCCTCACCCACTGCTCTCAACAGTGGTGTTTTCTCGGGGTTTACTTACGGGTGACAGCAGAAGGTTGTGGCGATAATGGGCAGGCACTGAATGACGCCCCTCAGGCGCCACAGGTGAACTCGCTCCACCCAGGAACCAGAGATTAAGCCGTAGCGCAGAGACGACAACACTATCTACAGCACCGACAGCGGCGGGGGGAGGAAGGGTGCGAACAAACACAGGGTGCAGAAGAAGAGGGGGAAATAAAGAGAAAGGGAGGAAAAGACAGACGTGGAGTAGTGCAATGAGGGGGAACATTGAAGGGCAGAATGAAAGGAGGGAGGGGAGGAGATACGTTACTGTTAGAGGGTTAAGGGTCTGGACTGGGCCGGGCCTGGGTCTACAGCCGGACACACACCACACCACTGCCTCAGGTTAGCCGCATGCTACAGGACTAAAAGGCCCATCACACAGAGGGACCTGGTGTCTGTGGAGGCAGCGTGACAATCCAGGAAAACAAAACCACACTCGGTTCCCCTGCATGTGGATCTAAAGCTGAAGACTCAAACTCACAGACCACAGGCCGCTTCTGCTCCTAGCCCACAACTTGATGAGTTTATCATACAGTAAAAACAATCTACAATGTAGTTTGATTCCTAAAAGTTTTAAAAGGAAAAGCAGAGGTGGATTAACCCTTACATGTATAGAATGCATGAGGCATTGTTGCTCCGATACCACATCTGATGCACGTTTAAGTTGGAAAAAATTAAAGAATTCTTCCTTTGGTGCAACTGAAAATACAGAATTCATTCAGCTGGCACTCAGATCTTTTAAGGCCCCATTTACATGACGCTTTCAAGTGCATACGCAACACTTTGAATCACCTGGCCAGTCACTGCTGCCCGGACTGGAGTTTCAAGTGTTGGTTTACAAAATGGCGCTCAAGGCCACTGCAAACACAACTTTTTGAAAATGGCTCCCAAGGGGAAACTTTTGGAAAACTGTCCGTCCCAGTGGAAATGGGGGAGAAAATGCATTTTTCTGAAAATGCTAGAGATGGCAGGAACGCTGCTACTGCACATGTACACCGAGATGCACTGTATAGTTCTTCTACACATGCTCAGTAGATGGACAATAAGACCAACTTATTGTGTCATGACTCCCAGTCCATACTCTCCTGGGACTTGGTAGTTTTATTTTGACAGTCACTGTAGTAACGATCCCACTTGGTCATCTGTCATATGAGTGTATGTCTTCTCCCACTGTTAATGTTTATAGCGAAATGTTGTCTGCATGTGTGTGTGGCTTCATTACAAAAACAACCAACAGTGCCAACTTGTGGTCCAACAAGAAAACCACACCGTTTTCAGTCTTTCTGCCGTTGCCGTGTAAATGAACGTCTTTTTCAAAATGCTGCAGTGTAAACGTGAAACTTTTCTGAAACCAAAACACAACAACGCGTTTTCACTTGAAACGTCATGTAAACGGGGCCTTGATTTCTCGAGTACTCTTTTGAAGTAGTCAGTTGAGTAAAGTGTGGTACAGCAGCAGTTTTCTGAGTGAAGTTATTTAGTATTGATGTGTGGTTTATTTATAATAAATAATAAAAAAAGGAGCAAGACATAGTTCTGTACAATAAAGCAAATAAGAATAAATAAAATAGAACAAAGCAAAACGACTGACAGCTTGTGGAGCTGACACCTGGTACAGCTGTTTGTGTCAGTGTGTCAGCTCACCGTGAACATGAAGAAGGTGTAGAACATCAGAGCCATGGCCGAGAAGGACTGGATGGAGGACATCATGTTTCTCTGCAAGCTCAGAGGGAGGACGATGAACAAAGACACAGCGATCAGCAGCACGACCCGGAAGCTTCCAGTCACCTTCAGACGACACAGCGACCATAAATACAACCTTGGAGCTGCAGTTTTGTTCATTTCACAGCTGCTACAGGACGCTGGGTCGTCTAGAAACTCCATTCTAATAATGCAAAAAATTTAAAAATCCACACGTTCAGAGAGGAACTGATCAAATAAGAATCTCGAACCTGGAGCCCTAACAGCTGAGCGAAGAAGTTTGAGCCCAAATCAGCGATGACAACATAGAAAGCAATGCAGGTTCCCAACATCAAACCGATCATACTGAAAGGAGAGAGAGAGAGAGAGAGAGAGAGAGACATCAACTGAGCATACAAATAAATAAATAAATCTTAAGGGCACAAACCGACATTCAGTTTTGATAAAAATAATATATTAGAATAATATAGGAGTTTCTAATATTTTATTACAAAGATAACTGTTTAAAGAATCTTTCATCTAAAGAACTGACAATTAGTTGGTTATCACTCTGAATAGAATGTTTTTGAATAAAAAGCCCATATTTTTTTCATTCTGAAAAATTATTGTGGCTGAAAATCAACATGGACTTGCAGCCATGACAAAATGTAATTAACTGCTGAAATCTACCTTGTTTCCACCAGTGCTTTTCCTGGTTTACCATATGCATGGAAGGCTGCAGAAAGGAGAATTCATTCAGTGTGAAACACAAAAAACAAAACGCAGCATCTTTTAATAACTTGTTGAGCGACGATCATACAAAGGACTCAATGGTCATCTTGAATCTTTGACAATGAAGACGGCAGAAGACGACTATTTCTGTTTAATTGTGTTTTTATCCTAAAAATACTGTCAGATTTAAACAAATAATGGATAATAAATGAAATCCAATTGCTTTGTGCCTCACTGCTGTGGTGTCAGTAAATGACAGGAGTGATAACTGTCTCACCCAGTCCAGCATAGGTCCTTCGTTTGGTGTTGCTGGCTGTGTGGACCAGGAACATGCAGGACTTGTGGGTCATCCACGAACAGGAAAACAACAGCAGGGTTCCCAACACGATGCCACACTGCCAGAAGACACATCCAACACGTCACACCCACAGATCAGTGAAGCCAGGCTGATTTATACTGGCTGCATTCAGGAATATCTCGAAAAAGTCTGACTGAAATCATACAAATTGTTTAAATATTACAGTCGTTGGAGTTGGATGGAGTTAGTCGGATGCAGTACTTCGGAGTTGAATGTAGATATTGGGAGTTAAATGGAGTGATTCAGAGTTAAATAGAGGTATTTAAAGAGTTCATTCCACCACAGTTGACCCACCTGTTTGAAGCAGAAAGGCATGGTGAGCACACTGACTCCCACAATGCTGTTCACCACGTTCATGATTAAGCCCGAGTTTGACGCCGCCATGGCGGCACCACAGCACCGCGTCCTCCCTCGGTAAGAAAACGTCAAGCAGCCCCGGACACGGCAGCGCACTGGAGGGTCTAACCGCAGCGGGGGGAGGCGTCTAAACTCCGGCGTCGAGCCGTCTAAGTTCTGGGTCTGTTTACCTCCACAGTTGTGACGTGGCGCTACGAGAGACAAATAAACAAGCCAATAAACATCTCACACACCTTAACCTCTCATGTACCGATAAAACACACACCAACGACAGACATACACACAATATTAACGCGTTATAACACGTGACGAAAGCCCTGATGTTTACAACTTTAATGGCATTAGCATTAGCATTAGCTCACCTTCCCGTGCGCCTCCGCCTCCTGCTCACGTGATCATCAGTTCCTCAGTGGCACGAGCCGCCAGCCACGGTCGGAAAGTGGCGTCGTTCGTGTCTCGGGGCGAAGAAACGGGCTGTCAGAGACACGGCGGCAGGTGAAAACACATCCAGGCTGGCTGGACGCGTATCCAGGAAGTGAAGCTCGGAGTCGAGGAGGAGGAGAGAGAAGGCGAGGCTTCCAGCGGCGGGGAAACATGATGGCGCCATCTAGCGGCCAGTGAGCGCTCACCGCTGACTGCCATCAACCGGTTCTGTTTACTGTTTTAAATGCTTTTTATTGACGCAAACAGCAATGCTCTTTTGAGAAATCATTAGTATGTTTTTAAATGTGCAAGACCCCGAGACGTTAGTCTGATATCGAAATTGCAGTAATGAAGCTGGAGGCGAAAAACTTGGACTTTTTTTTTTATAGTCGTCTTTCTTTGATCACATTTCATCATCATGATCAAATTGATCATTACATACTTCACCTATTGAGACCTTTTGTCTGCACCTCATCTCCAAATTGTAATTGCAAAATCCATATTTATAAACAATTTCCCACAACTTAACCAATGAGCGATGACTGTCTCATTAAAATATAGTAAATAACTGTCCATCCACTTCCAATTCGTGTGTCAAATAGATTTTAGTTCAGGGGACACATACAGTCTAACTTCATCCTGACTGAGCTGGACAGGTTAAATAGTGCCGGAAAAAACTTCAAATTTAAATCATATAGTATTTCTTTGTTATGGTGCAAAATATACATGAGAAAAATATCTATATATTTTCACAAAACCAAGTAGTTACTCCCAAACATTACTGCAATCTCAACATAAAGCAAATTTTAATGATAACTCCTGGTATAAAATACCGTGAAATGTCCAAAACACTTCTGTAGCTGTTGCATTGTGCATGAATGAAATTCACACTGACAAAATTCATGGCAACACCACCGAATTCTCAGCTCAGGTCTCAGTCTCAACAAATTTGTTTAAAGAAATCAAAATTTTAATATGATAAGACAAGACAAGACAAGACAAGACAAGACAAGACAAGATACAATGATCCATTATTTGTCCCACAACGGTGACCAGGGTGCGAAGGACCAGCCACCATGTTGGGTGCAGGAGTCCTGGAGGCGGCCAGGTCCAGGAGAGACGGTGGGTTTAACCAAAAATAACCACAATAAAAACAAACCACATGACATCACTCAAAACTACACCAGAAGTAGTTTTAGAAATACATAAAATAAAATACTTGGTTTGCAATTATTTGCATTTGGAAAACTTGACCCCAAAATCCAGATATTTTTAATGTAATAATCTCAAAAGTTTATGAAATCTTTAAAATTTTACTAGACGAAGCTGGGAAAAAACTTTATAATTAGGTTTTTTAACGCATAGTTTTCCAATTTGTTGCGGTGGTCATGCAACAAAAACAAACAATAACAAGGGAGCAAACCAATACAAACGTCCCGTTGAATCAGCCAGATGTGTGTTTCAGGAATATTCACTCTCATGTTGGAGCTTTTCAGAGTTCAAGTGGTTCATTATAGTGAGCGACGTTAATAAGAAGTCAAAGTCCTCTTTTTTTATAGTTTAAGAAAAACCCCGACAGCAGCTCAAACGCTATAAGATTTTATAAAACATTTAGTTTTTTGCACATGTAGTTCTTTTGATTTATTTACTGGAGGAACTTTTTTTTTCTCTCCCGAGGACCTCGAGTATGTTCAGTAGTGTTCTGTTGCCTTATTTACACAAGTAAAGGACCTGTATATGTAATCTTCTTCCACCACTGATGAGCTCTGTAATAACACCACCAGACATGTTGGAATCCTGTTTTTCCAGAGGCCTCAGATGTCCCCATCAGGAAGGGGAAACAAGCAACAAAAGACTAAAACTGAACACACCAAGCGTGTATGACGTTGGGACAAAAAAAAAAAAAAAAAACTCAGCCTTGCACCTGAATTGTTGCTGGCAGTGGCCTGGTTTATTTCTGTGAGCTGAAGTGCCTGCCTGGTGCCCCCTCTGATAGATAACTATTGTGTTGTTTGACCAGGAAAGAGGAGAAGGAGCCCGGGTTGGAGGGAGGAGGCTGACCTGAGAGCTTTCCCCTCCAGCCGGGTGAGCTTCTCCCAGGGGGACCAGGGGCTTTCAGAGGCAGGGATGTAATGAAGCTTTGAGGGGCAGAGAAGGGGAATTCTGAATCAGGTGTGTGTGTGTGTGTGTGTGTGTGTGTGTGTGTGTGTGTGTGTGTGTGTGTGTGTGTGTGTGTACAGTTCAATATCCTCTTTAACAATGTCCTATTTTAGTCCAGTTTACTTTGACACACTTCATTTCTATATTCTATTTTTTTACTAGAGTCTGACTTTAGGTGATACAAATAGCGTTGATTATGATTACGTGTGCATATGCATGAGTGTGTGTTTGTGTGTGTGCATATGTGTCTGATCAGAGAGGTTAAGACAGGAAAACTCTGGCCATTGTGCACCAGTGACCCCTCAAAATCAATGTGACAGACCGGTTGATTGGCTGGAGGGTCCTGTCTCTCTGCACCTAATCCCTCAAGGTAGACCCTCAGTGTGTGTGTGTGTGTGTGTGTGTGTGTGTGTGTGTGTGTGTGTGTGGATGTATCTATACATGTATGTGTGTCTTTCTGCACCTAATCCCTTAAAATAGACCAAAGGGCATGGGATGGGGTATTAGTGCAGTTACAGGGGGTCAGGCCCCTGTGTGTGTGTGTGTGTGTGTGTGTGTGTGTGTGTGTGTGTGTGTGTGTGTGTGTGTGTGTGTGTGTGTGTGTGTGTGTGTGTGTGTGTGTGTGCGTATGTGTGTGCGTATGTGTGTGCGTGTGTGTGTGTGTGTGTGTGTGTGTGTGTGTGTGTGTGTGTGTGTGTGTGTGTGTGTGTGTGTGTGTGTGTGTGTGTGTGTGTGTGCGTGCGTGAGAGACAGAGTAGGGAGATAGCGCGAGTGTGATCACTACTCCAGTAGTCCAATTAGACTGCAGAGTACCGATGTATTTCTATAGTACTCAGTTATGCGGCGGGTTTTTAAAGAGGGGCCGCGGGAGGGGAGCAAATTTTAGGGCAGATTTGGACGGATAACCCAGTTGGGGTGAAATTAGACACAGGCATCTGGATTTGACCTCGGGCCCTTAGTGTGACCCCCCAGGTCATTTAGGGGTCACGGGGCACAAAGCAGAGCGCTGACCCTGCACAGGTCAAGCATGCGGGCGGCTGAAAGGACGCCTTTGTGGGGCCTGGCATGCTCAGTATTTCCCATGAGCACCAGGGGACCGTGTCTGCCCAGGAAACTGGACCGGAGCGGGCCAGACAAGGTGTGTGTGTGTGTGTGTGTGTGTGTGTGTGTGAGAACCATAATTGATTTTTGTTTATATATCTGCTTGTTTGCTTTATGATTATCACCGGCTGAAGGTCATAGTTTATCCTGATTTTTATTTACTGCCGTTGGACTCGCTGTGTGTTGGTTTGCGTCTGTGCGTTTTGGGGAGTCTTCCGCGAGCTGCAGTCCGTCATGGAGGAACCTCGCCGCCGCCGCCGCCGCTCGCGCTTTAAGCACCAGTTGAAGGATGACATTGGTTGGTTGTGCTTCCACCCTCTGCTTCTCTTAGTCCCCGGTCGCGTGACGTTTTTGAGATTTGTGATATTTTACTAGTATTTGTGTTTGTGTCAGGCAGAGAAGGAGAGCCTGGAGTTTCAGGTTTGCCTGTGGTTGTTGCTTGTGTACATCTGTTAGCGCCTCCTTAATGAGCGCATGCATGCTGCCTCCAGTCCTGTGTGTGGCCCTCAGAGTGCCAGAGAGAAGCCCTCTGCTCCAGTAATCACATTTAATTACGTAGCAGCATTAGACGGCCCATGAATGGGGTTTTTAGGCAGGCCTCTCACACAGAAATTGGCTGCATCCAGCTGAACATTGCCCACCTTTGTCCTGCCCGTCCCACTATATTCTATTAAGACTTTGTCATTTGACCATCATCAAAGCCCTGTGGTCCAGCACTAACCACTGCTGGACTAATGCTACACATTAAAAACAGGAAGGTAAAGGGAACAATAGGCGTTTTCTTGGCTGGACTGCGAGCGTCTGCCCCATTAATGAAGCAAATGGACCACACATTAGACTCCTTCCACAATCACATTGCACCCAGAATGTCAGATAAAGGATAGACGGTCTCAAGAATCTCCTCTATGTCTGCTTATCGCAAACGTGAGCTAAAAAAAAAAAAGAAGAAGAAGAAGAAGAAGAAGAAGACAGTGGTGAATGCCTCTTTTGGGGAAAAGAAGTGGTTCACTTAGTTAATCTCCAGAGAGGTTCTTGCACCGTGAAATCAATTTAGAAGCATTTCTAAGATGATAGGAGGATTTTGTGTTGTGGAGAGGAAGATGCCAAGTCACCATCTGCAGTGTGTGTGTGTGTGTACGTGTTAATATCGACATTAATCACAATGTTTACACGCAGAAAGAATTTTCAGACAACCTGGTTTTTGGGTCAATGCATGTAAACATCACAAGTGAGAGAGTTTACCCTCTAAACTAAACATATTACTGCCGAATGAAAACATCTTCATGTTTTTACTTTGTCACTAGTTGCCAACACACATTCCCAAAGCATGGCTTCCTCTTCCAGTTATCTTATTCCCTCTTTTCTTTACTTTACATTGATGCTCGAATGGATTTTGTTTTGTATTTGTTCTCTTTGCAAAGGCGAGAGGGGAGTCAAGCTCTTTAAAGACGGGGAAACACGGGTCGTTTAACTCACGTCGCTGCATCATCTATGATTTTTTTTATCCAATCCAAGGTCACAGGTGACGGCAGGTTACAAGATGATGTCCATCAGTCACACACAGACACAGACTCTAACTTCTTAGACTGTGAGACGAAATCAGAGAAAAACCCACACATCCTGAAGGGAACATGCAAACTGCAGCTCTGAGGAGTGCAGCCATTTCCAATATCCAATATGTCATTATTTTCCAATTGTTTTGGCCAGTTGCTGATTTAAATATCAATATTTAGTTTACTTTAGCCGTAGAAATGTTCATTTCAAGGCGATATTGATGTTTTGATCCAATGCAGATAACTGCCAACATCAGTACACGGCGGATGGTTTTTCTTTCCCTAGTTTATGATATAAAATTCCCAACAATGAGCCAAACGAGGCGACAGAAACATCACAGAATATCACACAGAAAATCTCAGACCCGCAGTTTTTCCTCGACTTTTTAAAATATCTCTTAACACCTTTTCTGCGATGAAACATACCGTCGTGTTGAAGTAACCTTCAGCGCAAATAACCTCTTCGTCACTTTGAATGTTTGTGTTTTTATTTCACTTCTCATGACAGCAAACAAGACAAATTTCCTCCTTTAGAAACACACACACACACACACACACACACACACACACACACACACACACACACACACACACACACACACACACACACACACACACACACACACACACACACACACGGTCTTTGAGATAGTGCCCAAACTGACCATAAATCCAGGGTGTTTTTAAAAGACCAGACTCATAAAGAGAAAAAGGTGACAGAGCAGCACTGATGGGTCAATATGGCCCCCAACCCAGCAGCCACACACACCGGTACAGTGAAAGTACTCACATGTCTGACCACACATACTGCAGGCACGCAGGTACAACACATATTTCCATGAGGACACTTTCAGTCCGACTCATATACGTGTGTAGTATTCGTATCAAACAGTGCATGCTGAAGCACATAATAAGTTGGATGTATGCTCCTGCATAAATATGTCCTCACACACACACACACACGCACACACACACACACACACACACACACACACACACACACACACACACACACACACACACACACACTGGGACTCTGTGTAGTGAATGGTGTGTTTGACTGGAGCAGAATGACTGTGGGGATTCATGCTGGGTTTCCTCTATTAAACGCTGCAATAAGGCTCACTGTGTATGAGAGTGCTGACGTCCCTGCCTCCCTCCGTGATCTACAGCCTGTGTGTGCACGCTAAATTCTCTACCTGCTTCCAATGATCTATAGCTCCAGGGGATTTTTTTTTTTATACACCATATTTGAACATTTGTGTGCATTTGTGTGTGTTTAAATCAATGTTTTGCGAGCGAGCGTATCCAGGCGGCCGTGCAGCCGCATGCTTCACAGACCCACTTTGCAAAGGTTTGGGGTTTGGCGCACAGAGGGAGGGAATTCCTTCAGATTCGGACACAGACAGAGGAAGGTCTCACTGGTGACTCCAAAAAGCTGCTAACCTTAAGATGGAGGGGGGGGGGGGTGATAATTTACAGTCCAAGTGGGCTGCTAACTGAACGGGACTCAGTAAAGTGGTGGAAACAGAGCGGAGCATATATCTCCCAGTAATTGATGGCGTTTGAGCCCAGAGTTCAGAGCCAGGAGGCTCGGTGTGTCCCCGGTTCCCCTCAGGTTGCTCCACAGCTCCTTCCTCTCTGGCCATTTGTGTCCGCTCAGCCAGAAACAGGCGTCCCATTGGAGGAGCAGCTTTATATGGCTCTCTGGTGCCAGCAGCATCATTAGGATTTTAGGAGTGGTACTTATCACATGAACAGCCAGGTCCTTACCCAACCAATATTCGGATTATTCCTGCTTTTTTTTATGGCTTCACTGATTTACTGCAGTCGCAGGGAGAATAGGCAAGAGCCCGAACACCCTCAACAAACCCAGTAAATCCATTATGTTCCGCAATCCAGACTCAAATCTGGACTTGTTTGCAAATGTACTTCATATGTTTTGTGCAGTGAAAGAGTTTTACCGCATGAGTGGAAGCCAGGAGCTACGTACAATTAAAATGAAAGTACTCAGGAGTCTCAGATGTATTTCTATAAATTAATAAATCATAACAAATCGTTTCAAGACTGAAACCTTGAAAATGTTCACGTGTGAAACAACCTCCTAGTTTTGTTTTTTAAATTTTTATCCCCCCCAAAAATCTACATTTGTTTTTAAATATGCCAAATAACCAGAGTAGTTTTCATTTAAAGATCTGCTGCAGTTAAATACACTCACATTTTATATCTTCTATAGTTTTGCCACAGTGAAAAAAACACAAACTAGATAACTCTTCATTTAATTCCCATAAACAGCAAATATCTTTTTAAATCCCTGCAAATCAGACACAGACACACACATTTAGTTGTCAGCGCAGTTTATGTGTTGTTTTTTCACAGTTATGGATTTGATCTGAGTCTGGCAATGGCACCTGAAGACTAAACTGGTGAGGATTCTCCTCCAGTGATTCTAATCTGAAATTAGTTTCTTGAGTTTACCATCAAGACTCCCAGTCAAACAGTCTTCCACATACTTTTCCACATTCCTCCCATTTCTTCTTCTTTTTTTCTCTCCTCCCTTGAAGGATATGCTATCCGTCTTCCCTCTCTCCCTTTTCACATGCCTTCCCCGCCTCTACTTGTTCTCCCTTCCTCTTCCTTTCTTCTGTTCTCATCGAAATTCAGCTGTGTAATTCGCTCTCCGAGGAACCATTGATCTCTCTCTTCCTGCCTGTTTGAGGAACACTGGGCGGGCAAAGCTGGGATTTTAACGTCAGAGAGGAGCGGCAGGGAGGACGGTGACAGGAGAAGGACGCAGAGGAGAGGGATGACAGAAGTGAAGTAGAGGCAGAAAGAGAGAGAGAGAGAGAGAGAGAGAAAGAGAGAGGACGGGAAGAAATGCCAAAGAAGGGGGAGGCAGCAGAGACCCTCTTTGTAGTGGCAGGAGAAGAAAAGACACGGGCTTTCCTCGTGATCGCATCTTCCGCCCCTCGTTTTGAAGCCGAGAGAAACAAGAGAGCAGCTCTTTACTGGAGACACACATAATGGCCACTTTTATTTACTCTGCTTCATTTAGCTTCTGCCAAGGACTCTCTGGTGTGTGGGCCAAGAACAGGAACCCGAGGTGTTTTACAAAGTACCAGAGTCCCCTCCTCCTCCTCTTCCCCCCCCCCCCCCCCCCCCTCCTCCTCCTCCTCTTCCTCCTCCTCCTCAGTGTGTGTGTGTGTGTGTGTGTGTGTGTGTGTGTGTGTGTGTGTGTGTGTGTGCTCTTTATTTGTTTGCTGATATCGAACTCCCAACAACCCAGGAACAATAAGCCAAAGCCGAGGTGATTCGCGGCCGCGCTGCTCAACATGTGGCCACATTTATACGTGACCTGTCTTCAGGCCAGGGCGCCGCTCTGACATCACAAAGGTCAGCGGTGATGAAGGTGACCTGCTGTCCCGAGGCAGGACCGACTACCAGCCGGCCTGCAGCCCTCTTCCTCCTCCTCTTCCTCCTCCTCCTCCAACTCCTGCGCCTCCTCTTCCTGCTCCTCCTCCTCCTCCTCCTCCTGCTCCTCTTCCACCTCCTCCTCCTGCTCCTGCTCCTGCTCCTGCTCCTGCTCCTGCTCCTGCTCCTCCTCCTCTTCCTCCTCCTCCTCCTCCTCTCCAGTTCACCGCTGACCTCTAGTTTCATTGGTACCAGACGTCTGACGAACTGCAGCTCATCAGGAAAGTCGAGCTCCAGTGAGAAAACTCCTCCTGCTACTTTCAGATCTGACTTATTGCAGGGCTGCAAGGCATTATGGATTAATCTGTTAATTATTCTCTTGATTGGTCGATACTTTTTGGGTTTTATTGTTGGTGTAAGGTCAAAAGATTATGAAGAATGTTAACTAGTGTTTAAAATCTGAGATGCAGCTTAAAATATCTTGTTTTAGGTTGATTATAATGGAGGACGAGTTTCACATTTACAAAGCTGACGTCAGATTTAGAGGAATTGAATTACAAAAGAAGTCAATTAGTTTCTTGCCAATCAATCATTTAACAACTCGTAGAAGTGAGATTTTATTCTTATTAGAAGTTTAACTTTTACTTGTGTCTCATTAATTAATGCTCTAAAGAGAAAAAAAATGTAAATAGCGATATTGTACCATCACATTGACATTTATTATTTAAAAGAAGCTTTTGCATGTCATTAGATTAAACAGTACATCGAGATATTTTAGCACTCAAATTAATGCAAATTACTTTGTTTATTTTATATCTCCGTATATCCCCCAAAAGAAATCAAGAGTTTACTTTCAAAATAATATTACTGCACGAGTAGTGAAAGGTTAAACACGATCTCCTTTGATGCTGTAAAAAAAAAAAAGATTTACAATTTTGAGGTTAAAATTATTAAATTGAACATTTCAATAAATTGTGGTTAAAATACAAAATAACGACTTAAAAGAAATTAAACTCTAACTTTCTCATTAGATAAACTTTTGTCGTACTGGTTTAATTTCTCACATTATCAGAAACCATCTGCTGTGCGACTTGTCACATTTCTCTTATACAAAGCTTGAATTCTCTCTCTACCAAAAGAAAAGAAAAGAAAAGAGGAGCTACTTTCACTCATTTGAATCTCACAAGGGGCTGATCACAAGACGTCTCCTCTTCCTCTTCCTCGGGGGGGGGGGGACACACACACACACAGACCAGCGGCGAACATCTGTAAGGGATTTGTACAGTGAGATGATACCCCATAATAAATAATAGGAACATTTGAAACTCATTTCTTTGCCCCTCTGTTTGACCCCAAACAAGGTCAGAGGGAAGTGGATGTGTGTTTGTCAGGGAAAGGAAGAGGGAGACCTTAGCGGGGGCGTGTACACTGATTCGGCGTATTATTCATGCATGTCTATGAAATGACGAATCTCAGAATCCCACAGGTGTTCCCAATTCTCAGTTACTGCGGTGACCTCTTCTCGGTGTCCCCTCGCTCACCCTTCGCCACTTCCCCTTCAAAGTTAAAGAAACGGCGCCCTCAATCATATCTCACCTCCTCGGCTGACTTTTAATCACACCGATCCTTTAATTGGTTTAGTTGAGGAAGTTCACATGATTCCAGATCAGATGGAAGTGTGGTCTGGTATGTGGCCAGTAGGGGAAGCTGTGGCACATCCTTTAATACCCCCCCCCCCCCCAGCACTAAACCGGCTGATGTTGTTGGTCAGAGGTCAGCAGACGGCCTCTGAGAAGCACTGAGCGTTCCAGTTGAGCTGATTCAGAACGGAGGAGACAAAAAGCTGTGAATCTAGCTGAAGTTTACACTGACGGAGGATGTGACTCCTCATCTGTCCGCCTCCTCCAGCCTTTGACCTCCACCGCCTCCTCCCTTCTTTTCTAACCACTGGCCTGGTGCATATTTAGCTGTTGCCATGGCAGCAGAGGTTTGTTTGACACCGTGAGGGGATCGTCTGTTATGTCACCTGACCTCCGGCTGAACCCGCACACACAATCCTAATGTGATGTCATCTCAAACAAGACCACCTTCAACTTTAAACAGAGCACACTGGCCTGTGTGTGTGTGTGGGTGTGTGTGTGTGTGTGTGTGTGTGTGTGTGTGTAGGTGTGTGTGGTAAAGGAATGTCAAGCGACGGAAACTCAATTGGGTGTGTGTGTTTTGTCGTTTCCCAGTTTCAAATAGGTGAGGATGGGGGAGGAGAGGAAAAAATGGGGGGGGGGGGGGGGGGGTCACAAGACATTGATGTCAGCCAGGATTGAGGAAGGGGGGAGTCAATCTCACCCTGTCACACACCTCGCTGCATAAACACACACAAGTAAAATGCCCACGCCTCCCTCCACATCTGGTTTGGTCATCGGTCCGCTTCTCAGTGGATGTGTCGGACACACACACACACACACACACACACACACACACACACACACACACACACACACACACACTCCCGTAGAGCTGCTCCTCACCCCTCTCTCTATCACTGACAAAGTAAACCCACCATGTGAGAATGATGAATGAGTTATTCTGCACCGGAAGCACACGTTAGAAACCCCCTGCCACCCCAGCCCTGCTTCACACTCACACACACGTACAAACACCTGCACACACGCACACACAGATACACACAGATACACACACACACACACACACACACTCACACACACACACGCTCTGCTATGCTCTCTCTTGCTTTATCCTACCCTTTCTATTCTGCTATCCTCTCTCCTCCTCTTTCTCCCCTCGTGACCTCATAGGCCTCCTTCCTTCCTGGTCGCCACATCTACTCTACACACACACACACACACACACACACACACACACACACACACACACACACACACACACACACACACACACACACACACACACACACACACACACACACACACACACACACACACACACACACACAGAGACGAGATCCTGGTGTGTGTGTGTCAGACTAATACAGAGAGTGTAGTGTCTTGTCGATGGAGTCCAGTGTCTCACACACACCTGCAGGTCATGTGCTTGTGTTTATTGTCTCCTTTGTGTGAGTAGATTCTTTCACTTTTATTGTGTGTTATATGTTGCACTAAGAAAACCCAAAATGTTTTTTTTTCGCCAGATTTTTCCTTTATGAATGAACGGTTTACATTATTTATTAAGAATACATGCATGACACACAATAGAGTCCTTTTAAAGAAAACGGTGGTAAACAACATATAATCCATGTAACATTATGTCAGTTTAGCATTGAAAATGACAAAATGTCATCTGTGTTTTCTTCAGCTACAGACGTCTCATGTACGGTTGATCTGAGGGAGTCTGAGATTAGCCAGGGGAAATATTGAAACTCCAGGTGGCCCACAACCAATTAAATAAAGCATCGCTGTGGCTCTTTTTGAAATGCACATGCACTCAAAAGAAGCCCTCTCGATGCAGAGAAGGAAGGAAAAAAAAGAACGTATCATTTCTTTTCTCCACAAAACCCCAACCTAATGCTGGTTAAAAAAAAAAAAAAAAAAAAAAGGAGAAAGAAACAAGTTTCATTTGCTGTCGAAACATTTGTAGTGGAATTAAACATATGGATGCCACAGGCAAAGTGAGGGCTGGAATATATTAGAGCTGCACAATGTTACACTAACCCTCCAGTATCTTCCACCACTCCCAGAGATTAATGGAATAAAGAGGAGAGTGAGTGAAAGAGAGAGAGAGAGAGAGAGAGAGAGAGAGAGTGTGTTCGTCTGTCTTTCTCAGTCCTCAGCAAACATCAATATTTTACCATAATACACAGCTCTGGCTTTTGGCCGTTCATCCAGAAATACACATCAAAACTTAAATATTAGGTGTCCTGTGCTACAAACAGGCTTCACAGTTCATTTAATACGTCTGTTTGAAATTGTAATATTTAATTTGTTTATGAATCTGTTCATTTGAGGTTTTCCCTTTTTTCTTCTTCTTTAGTATTAAAACCAAACAGACTCTGTCTCCGACACGCTCCTCCTAAAGTGGGTCGTCTCCGTTCACTGTTACCGACTGTGTGTTTCACTCAGTTCCAACACGTTTGGTCTCATCATGTCAACATGCTGGTGTCTGCACAGGAACAACAAAAAAGAAAAAAGTAGAAGAGGAAGCCCAAGGAGCAAAACGCAGGAGTGATTTTTCTGTTCTATTAAATTAGTGTGTTTCAGCACAGCGAGGTAATTATTGGAAAGGGCTTGTAGGAGAAAATGTCAGTGTTTAGAGAGGAAGAGAAAGTGGAGGGGAAACAAGGGGTTTGTAGATACGTTGACAAATGAATAGTGGGCTTGTTGTATTCTGCCCCCAATAAGAGGAGAATTAAACTGTGCGTTGGAAGTCTCAGGGGAGCCTGATGGGAGGAGGAACCTCCAGCCTCCAGTCCAAACTTTGCTTCAGTGTGGAGCAACTAAAAAGCCGAGAGAAATCTTTTTTTGGGGGGGGGGGTTAAGGTAACCAAAAATACATGTTTTCAAAAGTCCTCACATCTTTGGCTTCGCCTTCAGGGGCCGTGCCGGCTGGTGTAAACGGCGTCAGTGTGATACCACTTAGTGCGATATTTACTGTGTATGTGAGTCATAAAACCAGTTCTGTGGTTTGACGCTCAACATATTTACACACTTACCCAGTGACTCTGGCTAAAATCTGCCTCATTAAATCAATACGCAGCTTCACGTTGGCAAGTTGAATCTAACTTGTAATTACTAAGTTAATTATTGTTCTGTGTTGTCCATGTTTTTCTTTAGAGGTTTTGTTATTACAAGTCAGATTTAGGCAGCAATTTCAGCTTTTATCCCACAAATGAAACAGTTGATAAATGAATTGTTAAATCCACTGATTTATTGTGCTGCAGATTTTAGTCAATCAGATTTCATCAGTTTTAGCAGATTTATAAAGAATTTATAGTATTTTATTGACGTCTTCGATAAAGTAATTACGTCATTAATTGTTGAAACAGATAAAAATAGGCTTGTTGTGGTTTGCTTTCAAATCAATTTTAAATAAAGACTTAATTTGAAAGATTTATTTGGCTTTATTTATAAGTGCATATCAATTAGTAACACTTAGTTAGCGGTGTTATTTCAAAGCTAATAATTAATAGCAATTCCAAAACGGCAATTCATAATTTTACAGACCGAGAGACTAGAATATTTAACTTACAATATTGATTATATAGTCTGGAGCCAAAACTAAAATGTTTTTGTTGGAATTAACACCGACTTGTTTACTATTTATCCACATCATTTTCTGGTTCAAATGAAATCGATGAATCCGTTAAAAAACTTTTGTAAAGTAGTTGGATGTTTTCAGGTGTGGACCTTCCAGCTCTCTCTCTCTCTCTCTCTCTGCCTTTGTAATTATTGTTTACACTGTTTACTGCTAAACCATCTTTTGCCATGTACTAATTTCACGCTAGACAGCCACAAAATTATTCGACAATATGTGAAAGTTGCAGATATATTTTGATTTGTTCGTCGCCTCTCTGGGTCACAATGTGCCGATTTAGCCTGTGTGGCAGTTTGACCTTAAACACGCTTTTAGAGACAAACCTGGTTATTTCCCAACAAAAGACGCAGACGGACAGTTGCCCCTCCTAGACTAAATTTGGTAAGTGTGAGCCTGTGCATATTTTACATAACGATTCTGCCTATTATTGCAATTTTGGAGACCCTACGGTGTGAGAACGACGACCAATTTATCATTCATTGCGGTAAATCGCAGCGGAGACTGCATTTAATTGAGTTTGTATTGTATTTCGTAGCTGGGTGCCTTCTTGCTATAGGGTGGGGGATTCTTTCAGGCCATCCCAGTGCAGCGGGGGCTGGGAGGGGAGGTGGAGGTTCGGGGAGAAGGGGGGACCCCCCCCCCACCCACCCACCCACCCTCAACCCTCTCACCCCTCCTCCTCACAGCTCCGCCTCTGTCTTACAAAACAATCAACTGGTAGTGAAAATGGCCATGGCTCATGTAAAGTGGTGCAACAACTGAAAATAGCAACATGAGTACATTTTAATGTAAACCCATTCTGTGGTCCTGTTTCAATGATAGTGATAAACAAAAAACAAAACAATCCACGACCAGGTAAATAAACAAGGGCTAAATAAAAACCTGTTCCTTCAGGTGTTGGTGATCCAGTCTGGATGGTTCAGGACGCATTGCAAGAGCCTACATATCTGACTCGGTTGTCTTCCACTTCATGAGCCCACCACTTTGTTAATTTGCGCCTTAATTGTCTGCGACGCAATTATGGAAATCCGGACGGTCTGCATGACGCCCAGCGGTGCTGCAGGAGCAGCGCGAGAACTCCTCGACTCCCCTCAAAGTCTCCGCTTGTTATCGGCTGCAAAACCAGCTGGTGGCTGAGAAAAGCACC